>NC_043710.1:99569019-99586264 GCF_006229205.1 Suricata suricatta
TTTTTTAAAAAATCGTTATTAAAAGCTGTGTTAGGAAGCTTATCATCCTGAGAGTCTTACGGTTTTCTTCTGAGAGTCTTATGATTGCCGGTCGGATGTGAGTCTTGAAGCCATGTAGAGCTCATTTTTGTGTGTGGTGCAAGGGCTTAGCACAGTTGTCTTCTTTTGTGTGTGGCTGCCCAGTTCTCTCAGCACCATTTATGGGTACTTTCCTGTCCTTTCCTTATTGTATACTCTTGGCTCCTTTGTTTTTTATTGACCACATATATGTGGGTTTATTTCTGCGCACTCTTCTGTTCTGTTGGTCCGCTCGTGTTTGTGTGCGGATACAAACCCCGCTGTTTTGAGCACGGTAGAGCTTTGTCGTATAGCTTGAAGCCAGGGAGGTGCTGCTTTGTTCTCTTTTCTCAAGATTGCTTTGATTATTCTGGGTCTTTGTGGTTCCTTATAAATTGTAGGATTGTTCTTCTCCTGTAAAAAATACCATTGGACTTTTGATTGGGATTGTATTGATCTGTGTATTGTTTTTGGTAGTAGGAACGTTTCAGTGCTCTCATTCCTCCATTCCATGGGCGCTGCGTATCTTCCCGTTGATTTGTGTCTTCAGTCTTACAGTTTTTGGTGTACAGTTCTTTCACCTCCTTGGCTAAATTTATTCCTGGGTATTTTATTCTTTTTGATGCATTTTAAATGTTACTGTTTTTTTAAAAATTTCTCTTTCTGATAGTTTAAGTATATAGAAATGCAATGGATTTTTGTATATTGATTTTGTACCCTGCATTTCTACTAAATTTATTAGTTTTGACAGTTTTTTTAGTGGAGTCCTCATGATTTTTTTTATATTATGTTATCTACAAATAGTGACAGTTTTACTTCTTTTTGACTTGGATGCCTATTATTTATTTTTCTTGTGTGGGTGGCTAAGACTTCCAGTACATGTTACATCAAAGTGACGACAATTAGCATTCTTGTCCTTTTCCTGATCTTAGAGGATAAGCTCTTAGCTTTTCACCATTAAGTAGGATTTTAGTTATGTGCTTGTCATATATTGCCTTTATTATGCTGAGGTAAATTCCCTCAGTACCCACATTGTTGAAAGTTTTTATCATAAATGAATATTGGATTTTGTCAAGTGCTTTTTATGCATCTATTTGAGATAATCATATGATTTAAAATTTTTTTAAAAAATAATTTTAATTTATTTTTGAGAGACAGAGACAGTGCAAGCAGGGGAGGGTCAGAGAGAGAGAGAGAGAGGGAAACACAGAATATGAAGCAGGCTCCAGGCTCTGAGCTGTCAGCACAGAGCCTGACATAGGGCTGGAACCCACTAACTGTGAGATCATGACCTGAGCCAAAGCTGGGCGCTCAACCGGCTGAGCCACCCAGGTGCCCCAATATGATTTTTTTTAATGTTTGTTTATTGGGGCACCTGGGTGGCTCAGTCAGTTACGTATCCGACTTCAGCTCAGGTCATGATCTCATGGTTCGTGTGCTCAAGCCCTGTTGAGGCTCTGTGCTGACAGCCCAGACTCTGGAGCCTGCTTTGGGCTCTGTGTCTCCCTTTCTCTCTGCCCCTTCCTCCTCCCTCCCTCTCTCTCTCTTAAATAAAGTTTTTTTTAATGTTAATTTATTTTGAGAGAGAAAGAAGGGAAGAGAATGCATGTACGTGCATGTGTGCGGGGAAGGGCAGAGAGAGGGAGAGAGCCTGGAGCGCAGAGCCCAATGCAGGGTTCAATCCCACTGACTCAACTGTGCCAAAATCAAAAGTTGGAAACTTAGCCAACCTAGCCACCTAGGCATTCAAGTTATATGATTTTTTATACTTCATTTTGTTAATGTGGTGTTTCACATTGATTGATTTGTGAGTGTTGAACTAACCAACCTTACATCCGTGGAATAAATCCCACTTGATCATGGTGTATGGTCCTTTTAATGTATTATTGAATTTGGTTTTGTAATATTTTGTTTCATAGTTTTGCATCCATGTTCTTATGGGATATTGGCCTATAATTTTCTTCTTTTGTGCCATCTTATCAGTTTTTGGTATCAGGATAATACTGTCCTCATTAAATGAGTTTGGAAGTGTTTATTCCTCTTCTGTTTTTGGGAGTTTTTGAGAAGGATTGGTATTCTCTTTTAATGTTTTGTAGAATTCACCATTGTTGCCATTTGGTCCCAGACTTCAGTTTTTCAGGAGATTTTTCATTACTGATTCTGTCTCCTTGCTAGTAATTGGTCTCTTCAAATTTTCTATTCCTTTAGTCTTCATAGATATGTTTTATGGAGTTTACCCATTTCTTTTTTGTTGTCAGATATGTTGGCATGTAATTGTTCATAGTGTCTCTTGAGATCCTTTGTAATTTTTTTTAAGTAGGATGCACTCCCAGTGTGGGGCTTGAACTCACTACCCTGAGATCAAGAGTCACATGCTCTACTGACTGAGCCAGCCAGGAGCCCCACTCCTTGTACTTCTGTGCTATCAGTTATAATGTCTCCTGTTTCGTTTCTGATGTTGTTTATTTGAGCCCTTTCTTTTTTTCTTGGTGAGTGTGCGCAGGTTTTTTATGAATTTTTGGGGGGACATAGGTATTTATAGCAGCATTATTCATCATAGCCAATAGACAGAAACAACCCAGATGTCCAGCAGTGCTCCAACAGAATGTAGTGTATCTATAAAATGGGATAGAACTCATCCATAAAAGGAATAAAGTAATGATCCGTAGGACTTGGGTGAGCCTCAAAACTGTTATATGAAAGAAGCCAGTCATAAATGTCTACATATTATACATTTCCATTCATGTGAAAGTCTGGAACAGGCAAATATATAGACACTGAAAGCAAATGAGTGGTTGCTTAGGGCCAGGAAAGGAATGGATAGGGATGGTAGTGGGGAGGATAAAAAGGTGATAGCTTGGGTTTTTAATGAAGTAGTCGACATATAACATTTTATTAGTTTCATGTGTACATCATGATTTTATGTATATATCAAAATGATGGCCACAGTAAGTCTTTGTGAACGTGTTTTTATTTTTCTTGGATATATACATGTTTTTATTTTTCTTGGGTATAGTATAGTTTATACAATAAATAAAATATATTTACAGCATGGCTACGTTCTGTTATTCTTTCAAGTATCTACCTGTATTTATTTCAAATTCATACAATTCTTTTTTTTTTCAGCGAGTACTGAGCCATCAAGATGATACAGCTTTGCTAAAGGCATACATTGTTGAATGGCGAAAATTCTTTACACAGTGTGATATTTTACCGAAGCCTTTTTGTCAACTGGAGATTACTTTAATGGGTAAACAGGGCAGCAATAAAAAATCAACTGTAGAAGACAGTATTGTTCGCAAAGTAAGTTTATTTTTGCATTTTTTCCCCTTACTAGTCTTCAGGAAAAAAGGGTGGTTTTACAATTTTAGAAAGTAATATAGACTTTAAATGCATTTTCCTACTTCATGTATAAGTTCCTTTTAAGGTCTTGCTGGGTTTTACTGAATGATATGGTCTTTCTTCCCCCCTCATTCAGCTGCACTTCTGTTTCATTATCCCACGTGGTGTTAAGTTGTGAACCTGTGTCTTCAGACATCACTGATTTTTCCTAGTTTTATCTTTAGTATTCTATTTCCTTTTTTTTGTCCTTTTACCTTTCTGTCAATTACCTTAATTTTTTCCTCTTTCAAAAATCTCTCATTAGGTTACCTTCTTGTATCTTTGTGTTTCATTGTGACTCAGCTGCTGTTATCTTTACGTTTTTCTTTTTACTTGATTCTAGCTATTGTGAACTCTATAATTATACTGTTTATTTTCATATTTTGCATAGTTTCTAATTAAAAGCTCTGTGTCTAGAACTCCTCGTGGTTTAATGGAAAGAACTCAGCTCTTAAAGTGGAGTCCCAGGTTTTCTTTTCAACGCTTCAGTCAATAATGACCTAAGCTCTCTGTCTTTGTTTCTCATATGTATTCTTGCTTCTGAGAAACAAATACATTTGAAAAGAAAAGAAAAATACAAAATGCCTGTTGGACTTTAAACAGCTTGCTACTTGCTGGATGCAAACTCGGCCATTCAAACAGTTGCCTACGCATCCCTGCCCCTTCCAAGCTCTACGATTTGTGCTGATGTTGACAGAGATGCTGTAAATTTAGACACCGTGGTAGAACTAACTGCAATGTGAGAAATAACCCCCCTCCCCCTAAAGAGAAAAATACTTCTAGATGCTTTTTAATTTTCAGTTCCATAATTGTGTCCTCTCTTGTTTTTCCATTATTCTTTTAATTTTTGCCATTCCCTGCTGATTACAGGAATCAGCATCACTTAATGATTAAGAGCATAGATTCTGAGACCATGGTTGTTGGATTCAAATCCCAGTGTGGCCATTAATGAGCTGTATAAATGTGGGGGTTAACTTTCCTCTCAGTGCCCCTGAGGCTAAAAAGGAGATAATAACACCTATATATCGATTTTGAGGATTAAATGAGTTACATGTGGAAAGTACTTACAGCAGGTGCTAGGTACTTGCTGAGTGTCGCATAACTGTTATTCATGTCATTATTTTTTTTTGGTCAGGCCCTGCCCCCGCCCCACCCCACGCCCCTATTCATGTCATTATTGATGCTACTGTTGTTATTAATATGTTTTCTCTATCTGACTGAGTTGCTTGGAATGATAATACATAGGGATATGTGTATAATATTTCCATCATTTAAATGGAACATCTTTCAGGTGGATTTGTGTGTTTTTTTAAGGTCCAGTATCAAGCAGGTTTTCATTTGGTGCTTTTTGCATTTATTGCGTGTTTATACACACCTGCATGTGAGCATTCCAGACACTTACCAGTATTTCTGAAATGTCACCTTGTAACTATAGGGGAGGCAGTCTTTTCCAGCTATTACTGTATTTAATTTTTACAAAAACCACTTGAGATTTGTATTCTTATCTTTACTATTTTACAGATGGGAAAGCCAGTGAATAAGTAATAGAGCTGGCATTCAAATCCAGTTTTGTTAGATTTTGAAACGTGTTCTTTAACATTTACCATGTGTGTTTTACTAAATTTAAATATACTAGTTCCCTGAAGTATTCAAGTGTTTTAAAATTTAAAATAGTCAAGTATTTTAGTGTTTATAGCTTAAATTTTTTGTGTGTCTGGACGGTTCTTAGTATATTAATAATGGAAATGATTTGATACTTTCTTCTTTTCATCCTAGCTCATGCTTGATACATGGAATGAGTCAATCTTTTCAAATATAAAAAACAGACTCCAGGATAGTGCGATGAAGCTGGTACACGCGGAACGATTAGGAGAAGCCTTTGATTCTCAGCTGGTCATTGGAGTAAGAGAATCCTACGGTATGTTCTGGTCTTCTGTGGTCATATTTTTTTATGGAAATTCTGACGGCAGGTACAGAATAGCACTACCAGAGTTACGTGTAGTGGCACATCGTCCGTCACGTCTGTATTTAGTGCCGGATGCCATTAAGAGGACACAGAGGGCATGAAATCTCCTCAGGGGAATCCGGAAAATCCCTGTTTGTGTTATTTGTTTTCTCCATGTCTCTCATTCCTTGGCAGGCAAACCCTTTTAGTGACCTAAATTGGGGAAGTGTGGATGTGACTCGTTAGCTCATAAAGGTGGTGCCCGGTCCTATACTTAGGTTTTCACGCAGTGCGTGTACTTCATGTGCACATTCCTCTCTGAACTCCCCAGTTTCTGACAGCACTGGTCCTGTTTATTTTCGGAATCAGATACAGTGTTTTCTCTGAGAATACTCCCCTCCTCCCTCTGTCTTCTAGCTGGTCCCTAATTCCCAGGCTAGCGTGGGTCCCTCTCACATTGCTCATTGGACCCGTGTCTCCCTGTCATCCTGCTCTAGGTCAGTTAACTGTGTTGTTGACCCTGTGTCAGTGATTTACTGAATGTGGGATGTGGGCACAACGTACTCCTCAGTAAGAACGTTTCATATTCACGAGCCTGCAGTTGTCTTTGATTGGCTTTCTCTGTTGTCCCCATATTGAGTAGTCTTCAGGCTTTCATTCGCCGTGTCCTTGAAGTTTATTCCTCTTGTTTCAACTACCACCAGTTGATACCGTGTAAACTCTGCTTCCAGACTTTTGAAACAGTCGTCTTACAGTGATTTTTTGCTATCACTTTAACCCATATACTGTCAACAAGATTAATTTTTAAATAGTATTTTATTGGTATTTTTCTTAACCATTTAGTGGTTACACCATGCTGAATTCTGGTCACTTAACCTGAAATTTGAGGCTTTCCACAATCTCTCCTTTTTTCTTTTTATTTTTGAGAGAGAGGTGGAGGGGCAGAGAGAGGGAGAGAGAGAATTCCAAGGAGTCTTTACACTATCAGTGCAGAGCCCAACGTGGGGCTCAAACTGACGAACCCAGAGTTCGTGACCTTAACCAAAATCTAGAGTTGGATGCTCAACCGACTGAGCCATCCATGTGCCCCTCCACAGCCTCTCCTAACTTCCCATTGTACCCTGTATTCTGTGAACCCCATGGTCCAGACAGCCTACTCATTATGCCTTGACTTGACCTTGTGATTTTTGTACTTTAGATTATATGCTTATTTTACTAGCTTCTGTGTTAATTCTAGTTTTCCCTTAAGACTCATCTCAGATCTCATCTCATCTGTGAATGGTTTCTTGACCATCTAGTTAGAAGTCACCCCTTCCTTTCCCGTGCAGAAATACAGCAGCCTGTGTTACGTGTACGGGGTGTCGCCTTAGCGTGTGTGCTGCCGAAGGGAGCGCAGTTACCTGAGTGCTTTGTGCCGTCCCCGCTACCAGTCTCCTGGGGGAAGGATTTTGTGTTCTGTTCATGTTCTCTTGAGCGTTGTCAGAGTCCCTTGCACATAATGACCCCTCACTATTTGTTATTTCATTTATTGTGCTCAAAGTACTGATTTGAAACATAATTAGAGTAAAATTTTATTTTCTGTTTTTCAGTTAACCTTTGTTCTAATCCCGAGGATAAGCTTCAAATTTATAGGGATAATTTTGAGAAGGCATACTTGGATTCAACAGAGAGATTTTATAGAACACAGGCACCCTCGTATTTACAACAAAATGGTGTACAGAATTATATGAAATATGTAAGTCAGAACTTAGTATATGTGATAATTTCAGCTGTTCTCTTGATATTCTTAAAAATGATTGCTATTTTGCTTCTGGGCAGGCAGATGCTAAATTAAAAGAAGAAGAAAAACGAGCCCTACGCTATTTAGAAACAAGGCGGGAATGTAACTCTGTTGAAGCAGTAAGTAATTTTGTGATTATGTGTTCTTGGAGATGTTTTGAAGTACAGTAGCCCAGGGATGGCAAATCCATGATGCAAGTCTTATGCCTCCTGCTTCCTCTCCTCTCTGACCGGCGTTGCTAACTGCGTACAGTCCCCTCTCCTGGTCCCCCACCTTCAGAGGGCACCTTCTTCAGAACTCACTGTTCTTTTGAGCTGATGTGCAAGATGAAATCTATTTGCCACCCCTGCTCTGGACTTTACTGCATTTTTAAAAGTGTCCTTGTATTGTTCTATGCTTGTCTAAAGTTAACCACGTTTGTGTCGCAAGTAAAATAAGCTCCCTAGAGATACAGTTGATTCTTAGGATTCACGGTGATTATGTTCTGTGAAGTGGCCGTCAGCACTGAAATGGTGACCATGGAGGGTATTTATTCTTGTTCTGAGAGGATGTTTTCAAACTTTATCTTGTCATTAGATAAAATACTGCTTGATTAGAGATCATCCGTTTTTATATTGTTACTTTGGGAGAACTGTAAGTCCCCCCCCGCCCCCCAAAAACACCCACAGGTGATCAGCGATCATAGCCATGCTATACTATCTGTCCTCGCTGTTTTCCTGTACGTGGAGAATGACCTGCTTGTGCTGTCCTAAGGAAGTAAGAATCAGGCTTGCGTAGTCTTGGCAATTGCTCACATACAGCAGTAGTGTTTGTTTCCTGTAGTTCTTTTCTGTTTTTGGAGCCAAGGAACTAGATTTAGATTTGCATTCCAGGAGGCAACATTTTTGTTTGCCTGTAACCAGACATTTTCAGCTGTGGATGGATTTATTCATTTATTTGCTTGTGACTTTTCTTTGGCTCTTCCTTCTTGAGTGATAGTCATGTTTATTCTTTGTTCAGAAATCAGGCTGAGTTAGGTCTTTTTTCCCCTTTAGTTTTTATGTTTGTCTTTTCATAATATACAGTATATTTCCTCTTTTAGTAGTTAAAATAAGTTTCATATTGGCCAGAAAAGAGGGTAATTTCATGGTTGTTTCATAGGAATTCTGTATAGAACTTGAAAGCCAGGCGTGGGCTTCATTCAGAATGCAGGGAAAGCCAGTGAATGTTTCTTAGCAAGGTGCCTTGTTCAGAGCTGTCCTCAGGGAGAGGACATGACGGGATGAAAGGTTCATTGGAATGGGGAAGAAAGAAGAGAGAGCAGGTGGTTTTTGGGGTCATTCATGCTAGGGTTGAGGAGCACCGGATAGGATTATAGCAGTGGGGGCAGAGCCCAGAAGAGTGGAGAGAAAGGCCTCGGGAGGCGGAACATGGTGTCTGTGAGTGGGGCTAGATATTAAAGGGAAGGAGTCTGAGTGTTTCTAGGGCTTTGGCCTCGGGGAAGAGTTAAGTCTTGGTGGCGAAGAAGAAATACGAGTGAACTGAGGAGTTTGAGTTGATCAGAGTGTCCCCCGAGCATCTGGTTGGGGATGCTGCAGTTTTGTAAGATAGAATTGTTATTTTTCTACTGTGGTTTATACAACTTAATTTGTATCAGATCCATATGAGACTTAAGGAAATTCAGCTAGAGAGGTCTAAGAATAAGAGATAGCAAGAAGAGGAGAATGGGGAAGGCAGAGATATTTCAGTACACATGACTATTTGTATAGAACAAGTAAGCCTCCATTTCTACTTTAGAACACATACACACACAGAAAAAGTTAAAATGGAAGATGTGAATTTGCTCTTCCACAATAAACAAAGTGAGGATCTCATCAAGCTGAATGATTCTAGAGTTTCAAGATAAGTTTTTTTGTTACTATTTTCAACAGAGAGTCTAAGTACAATAAAGCATGCTTCCAGAGAAATTGTACTTTATTGGGGATGTTGGAGGTCTTTTTGTGTTTTTTTTTATTTATTTATGTCCATTTTCTGCTTGTTTTTAAAAATTAAAATATACTTGACTCAAATATAATGTATATACAGAAAAGTGCACAGAAATCTCAAGTATGAATTACCACAAAGTGAACATAGCTGTAAAATCACCATAACAAGAATTACCAGCAATTCAGAAATCTTCAGTCCTGCTCCCTCCGAAGTACTATTGCCATCTTTTTCTTCAAAGGTCATCACTCTGTTAACACAGGTTAATATTCATCAAGGACCACTGTGTTATTTGTACAGCAAAATTTGGTGCAGAGGACATAGTGTGTACCAAAACTGTAGGATTAATCATAATATGGAGAATTCCAGGCTTAATGCAGATGTATTACTATTTATATACCTCACTGAGCTGAGGCCCTGATACTCTGTCTATAATATTTATTATATATTTGATAATTTATAGTTTCTGTTTTCAGAGAGAAATGGTGTGTTAAATTGAAGTATGTTGTGATGGAAGGAGCAGTAAACAAAACCTCTCCAAGTCCTGATACAAATAAAGTATGAACAGTATTATTTGGTTTTTTGTTTGTTTGTTTTGTTTTTTAAGTAGGCTTCATGCCCAGATAGAGCCCAACACGGGGCTTGAACTCACACCCCTGAGAACAAGACCTAAGAGATCAAGAGTCAGACCTTTAACCAGCTGAGCCACCCAGGCACCCCATGAACAGTATTATTTGAATAGTTAATAAGAAACAAGTCACTTTCCATACTGCAAATAACTCAGAACAGACGTACTGCCCTAAATTCTCTGAGAAGAATTTCTAGAGGCCAGAACATACAATGCTATGTGCTTATCTATTAGAATATTCTTATTAATGGAGGACAATTATAATATAGGGAGAATATTTTTTACTGTTATAGTAACTTAATGTGGGGTACACAGTAATGCACACCAGAATTTAAGATTAAAGTATATATGTTTTTGGCTTTTCTTTTCCCCCTCTGTAAATTAGTGAATTATTATGGCTAATCAATTACCTTCTTTGTCTTTAGTTAGTATGAATCATCCTCAATTTTTTTTTTTTTTTTTTGAGAGACAGTGAGAGCAGGGGAGGGTCAGAGAGAGAGGGAGATACAGAATCCGAAGCAGGCTCCAGGCTCTGAGCTAGCTGTCGGCACAGAGCCCGACACGGGGCTGGAACCCACAAACCGTGAGACCATGACCTGAGCCGAAGCCAGACACTTAACCGACTGAGCCACCTAGGTGCCCACATCCTCAATTTTTTAAACGTGGTTAGTTTTCAACATATGCAGGAAATCATGTTTTTGGACTATTATATTTTCTTTTCTTTTTTTCTTTTGTATTTTTATTTATATATTTATTTTTATTAGTTTATTACCAAGTTGGTTTCCATGTAACACCCAGTGCTCTTCCCTACAAGTGCCCCTCTCCATGACTATTACCCCTCTTTCCCCCCCTCCCTCTTCAGCCCTTAGTTTGTATCTGTCCTTCTCTGCCTGACTTATTTCGCTTAGCATGACTCCCTCTAGGTCCATCCATTTCGCTACAAATGGTCATATTTCATTCTTTCTCGTTGTCATGTAGTACCCCATTGTATGTATGTACCACATCTTCTTGATCCATTCATCAGTTGATGGACATTTAGGCTCTTTCCATGATTTGGCTATTGTTGACAGTGCTGCTATGAACATTGGGGTACACGTGCCCCTATGCATCAGCACTTCTGTATCTCCTGGGAAATCCCTAGCAGTGCTATTGCTGGGTCATAAGGGAGTTCTACTGTTAATTTTTTGAGGAACCGACACATTGTTTTCCAGAGCGGCTGCACCAGTTTACATTCTCACCAACAGTGCAAGGGTGCCGGTTTCCCACATCCTTGCCAGTATCTATAGTCTCTTGATTTTTTCATTTTAGCTACTCTGACCGGTGTGAGGTGGTATCTCAGTGTGGTTTTGATTTATATTTCCCTGATGATGAGTGACGCTGAGCATCGTTTCATGTGTCTGTTGGCCATCTGGATGTCCTCGCTGGAGAAGTGTCTATTCATGGCTTCTGCCCATTTCTTCACTGGATTATTCATTTTTCGGGTGTGGAGTTTGGTGAGTTCTTTGTAGATTTTGGATACTAGCCCTTTATCTGATATGCCATGTGCCACTATCTTTTCCCATTCTGTCGGTTGCCTGTTAGTTTTTTTTATTGTTTCCTTTGCGGTACAGAAGCTTTTTATCTTGATGAGGTCCCAATAGTTCATTTTTGTTCTTGATTCCCTTGCCTTTGGGGATGTGTCGAGTAGGAAATTGCTGTGGTGGAGGTCAAGGATGCTATTTCCTGCTTTCTCCTCAAGGGTTTTGATGGTTTCTCACATTCAGGTCCTTCAGCCATTTTGAGTTGATTTTTGTGTATGGGGTAAGAAAGTTGGACCTTTATATTTTCTGTAATAGGGGAGTCTCACCCAGGTTGTACCCAGTTATGAGGCCAGGACTAATAAAGGTCAAATGTACATTTCAAGTAATGTTAACATAGTACTAAGCAGCTTACTGGATTCGTGTACTGTTTACAAGAGTTTTATTTTGTTATCCTGGGTATTCCAAGCAGCTGATGCCATTATTTGCAAATGATGATGCTTACTTCTTCCTTTCTGATATTAATATCTCCTGTTTCCTTCAATAGACTGAATCTGTTAATAATTTTAGAAAATGTTAAATATTAGGGATCCTTATCTTCTTGCAGTCTTTGATGGGACTATGCCCACATTTTCATTAAGCATGGTGTTGGGTTTTGGCATGATGCTTGCATTTTGTTAGGTTAAGAAAGTATTCACTTATTCTTTTTTTATTATGAATATTATCAGAAATCAATATATCGTAGTCCTAAAGTCAGCATCTTTCTTACTTCATGGAGAAACACCAAGGCCACTAAGATCATGAACAAGGCAAGGATGCCCACTATTTCTGCTTCTGTTTAACATTATATTAGAGGTAGGTATTAGCCTTTGCATTTAGACTAGAGAAATCAATTGGAGGAATAAGAATGGGTGAGCAGAAGTAAAACACTTCATGTAGAGATAATATGATAGTGTATTTGGAACACTCCACAATCAATGATAAAACCAACTCAAACAATAAAGCAGTTCAGTAAAGTAGTAGGATATAAAATTAATGTACAAAACTAATAGTCTTCATATGCACAAATAATAAACAGGATATATTAAGGAAAATCTCACTATGGTAATAACAAAGAAAATTAAATACTTGGGAATAAATTTAACAAGAAAGGTGTGAAACCTATAAAAAGAAAACTTTTTAAACCCTCAAAAAAACACAGAAGTAGATTTGGAAACATGGAAAGACATTCTATTTAAAAATTTTTTTTAATATTTTTGATAGAGATCAAATGAGGGAGGCGCAGAGGGGGGAGAGATCCCAGTCACATGGTTTTGAAACAGTATAGGTAAATCTGTATAACAGTGCAGAGCCCGACATGGAGCTCAAACTTTCGAACCATGAGACCATGATCTGAGCTGAAACCAAGAGTGGGACTCTTAACTGACTGAGCCGGCCGGATGCCCCAAGACATCTGTTGTTCCTAAATTCTGTGACTCAGGTTTATAAAGATGTCAGTTCTTCTCTCAGTGAATTCATAAATTCACTGTAATTCCAATGAAAATACAACTATTTAATAAAGTTAGGACAAGTTGATATGAAAGTTTGTGTGGAAAAACAAACATGTAAGAGTAGCCAGGAAAACACTGGAAGAAAAAAACTATGTGGAGAAAGCTTTACCAGACAGTAAAACATCTTCTGTTAAAGAATGTAATGTTGGCACATGAATGGATAGTGGACCAGTGGGATGGAGTAGAAAGGCCAGAGTTTTACGTGACAAAGGTTGGATCTCAAATCATTGGGAGTAAAGATAGACTTTTCAAAAGATGGTGATGGGAAGGGCACCTGGGTGGCTCAGTCCATTAAGCCTCTGACCCCTGGTTTTGGCACAGGTCATGATCCTGTGGTTAGTGAGTTCAAGCCCCACATCAGGCTCTGCACCACCAGTGCAGGATTCTCTCTCTCTCTCACTCACTCACTTTCCGTCTCTTAGATAAATAAACTTTAAAAAGATGGTGATGAGACAACTCGGTAGCCATTTGGAAGAAGCTGATTGTATTATAGCATTCAGTCATATAGGCCCTAGAAGAGTTCCTCCTTGACCTTGGTGTAGGGAAAGGTATTTTAATATGATTCAAAATTTAGAGTCCGTAAAAGAAAGATTGATAAATGTGACTACATTTTAAAAATTATGAAAAGAAACATAAAGTCAAAAGAAAACTGACAGTGGGAAAACGTATTTGTGATATGTATCACAAAGAGACCTTGTACCCCCTGCTATATTAAGAACTTTTAAAAATTGAGGAACAAAAATGACTAAGAACCTGGAAAAAAATACTGGAAAAAGATACAGACAGATTACAGAAAAAAAGACCTAATACTTGCCATTAAACACAGAAAATGCTCGGAGTGCCTGGTTGGCTCAGTTGGTTAAGCGTCTGACTCTGGATCTCAGCTCAGGTCATGATCTCATGGGGTTTGTGAGTTCGAGCCCCACATCGGGCTGTGCGCTTACAGTATGGAGCCTGCTTAGAATTCTCTCTCCCTCTTTCTGCCCCTACCCCACTCATGTGAACTCTCTCTCTCTCAAAATAAATTAACTTTTAAAAAGAAGAATATGGTAGAGGGAAGAGACATACAAATTAAGAACAAATGCTCAAACTCATTCTTACAGGAGATTCCCACCTTATAAACATGGAGGGAAATTGATAATCACTATTGGGCTAATACCACAGTTGTAGTTGCAGAAAAGCTTCCCTAATGGATTATGTAAAATTAATGGCCAACAGTTTAAGGTGAAATGGACTACTTTTAATATTTCCCAAGATATTTAGGGAAAACAGTAACTTTACAGCAGAGAAACCCAGAAGACCCTGTCTTCAGGCAGTTAAGGGTAACATCAGCAGTGATAGGACACAGGGACTTGATCGATCCAGAGAATGCGCTGAGAAAAGGGCCTCCTTCCTGTGGTATTCGCATCACCACTTTAAAAGTGTCAAGATCATAACAGACCAAAAAAGACTAAGGAGCTGCCCCCGCCTGGGGGGATTGGGAGAACTGAGCAACAAGTAAACACACAGTGGGCGTGTAGATAAGATGGGGGAGTAGGGAAGAGCCCTTAGTGGGGACACTGGTGAGTTTGGAGTAAGGTCTGTGGTTAGGTGACATCTGTGCCATTTCCTGGCTGCGATGGTTGTGCTGTACTTGTGTAAGGAACGGCCATTGCGGGTGATGGATGTGTAGGCGCTCTGTGCTGTTTTTGCCGCTTTTCTGTAAAGCTAAAATCAAAATAAAATATGAAAAGGAGAAAAAAAAGCATGTTAAGAAGAATTCCTTTTTAACTTGGGAAGCATCAGTGGAGTTGATCATGTGGCATTTGCCTCCATTGAACTAACTCAGTAAACTGCATTAACAGAGTTCCTAGCATTAAACCATTCTTCCATTTAGGAATGAACACAAAGTCCTATTTTTTAAATGGATAAACATTTGTTCCCCAAAGGGATTTTGGCATATCCTTTGTAGCCAGTAAAGTTAACTCCTAGGATCTTCCTCTCCCAGGTTCTTATGGGTAGAATGTTTAAATGTAAAGTTTATCACATAACAAGAATAATATCTTTAGGACCCTTTTATAGATTTATCTTAATTCAACTTTTACTTGAAATTGCTTGTTTCAGTACAGCAGATTATGACAGACGAATCAGTGGAAAGTTAGGAATGCTTTGAGTTGTTTAGTTATCACAATCGAAAGATGCCTATAAGCAAAAAGTGGAGAACATTTGAATTCTAGAGTAATATTTTTGAACTAGGCTAATTCATTTTGAACTGAAATACCTGGGCCAGAGGTTTTCAATGAAGGTAACAGCTTCTTCTCAGATGTATTCTACAGATTTGTAGAGAGTTGTTTTTGTCGTCACAGTGGTTTTTAGTGGATCGGGTCAGGAATGCTCCATGTCCCCATGCTCAGATGGCCCCACATAAAATCACATCCCCATAGTATCCATCGGAGGCTCCTCTGGCCACTCATGTAAGGGGGAATCTTGTTGATGCTTGAGTCTAAACTGAATTTTGTTTTACTCTACACCAAAATATTTTTGCATGATATTCATAATACACTTTATTTTCCAAGGATGATATTATTGTATAGGTTGGAGAGAGATAATCTTTTTATTGCTGTTTGAGATTTAAATTTTCATACTGTCAGAAACCTTTGTCACCTATAGTGGCACTGCCCGTGGTATTTGAATCACCAGCACACCAGTGTTGGACTGCATTTCTAGTTTTCGCATTCCCAGCGATGCCACAGAGAGGGGGAGGTATCTGACTGCTTTATTATATCTTCTCGTTGGTTGTGGCCACGTAGTCACAGGTTGAAATATATACTGACTTATAAAGAGCTTTCCTTTGATTTTTGCTGTTATGTTATAATTAGAGAGCTCTCTCAATGTTTTTGAAACAAT
The DNA here is from genome assembly GCF_006229205.1 of Suricata suricatta. Taxonomy (NCBI): domain Eukaryota; kingdom Metazoa; phylum Chordata; class Mammalia; order Carnivora; family Herpestidae; genus Suricata; species Suricata suricatta. The sequence continues at coordinate 99,584,726 of NC_043710.1, forward strand.
ATAGGTAAATTTCTGTTCAAGATTTGCTGTATAAAGGGCTGTTAGGTCTATAAGCTTTGGGAACTAGTGCTTTGGTAATGGGGAGCCATGAAGGTTGAGGACTAGGGGATCAAAGCTGCACTTGGGGAAGATTTCGTTTGCCGTGGTGTGTATGACATTTAAAGAGGCAAGCGACTTGCTTTTAGTTGTTGAGAATGCAGTTAAAGGGTTTCGACTAGATACATGGTAAGTGAATGGAAAGGAAGGAATATTAAGGGGCATTTTGAAGGAATATTTGAACGAATTTTTATTTTATTCATTTATTTTTAAGTAAGCTCTACGCCCACTATGGGTCTTGCACCCATGACCCCAAGATCAAGAGTTGCATGTTCTACCAACTGAGCCAGGCAGCTGCTCCCTAAAAGACATTTTAATGACCTGTAGGGTGACGGAAAGATATTGAACCTGGGTTATTAGAATAATCTTAGAATAGAGTCAGAGGGGAGCTAATTGTGAGAGGCTCTCCAGTTTTTAAAAGATTATATACTTAGAAGAGCTTATGGACTCCTAAGGGGTTTGAAGTTAGAATTTTGGGGAAGGTAGTGTGTATAAATAATAGTCACTCTACTTATGAACACTTGGTGAAAAAGATGAGAAATAATGCATTGTCTTCAGTATCCTGTATGTAATGATGAGTTACAGCTTTTGTTGCCTGGCCCCAAGCTAGTGCTTTTTCCACTGGACTACTTTTCTTCTAGCGTGATGGGCCATGGGGTGTAACGGTAGAAATTCTGTAATCTGAGGATTGTTTGTTGGTGAATATGGCCTGGGTTTATTGAGGGATGGGATCCTATAGCTAGAGATTAAACCCTCTGCGTTTTGTTTTGTTTTTTCATTAAACCATTTGATGTGTGTTTTTTGAGCACTCAGTGATTCAGTAAATATACATTTAGTCTCTATTACTGAAGAGGGGAGGTGAGGGATTACCCCATGAACAAAACAAAGTCCTTGTTCCTACAGAGTTAACATTCAGATAGAGAAAGACGTATAAAGACAAGTAAATGAGTAAATAAAAATGATCAAAAAAAATCAAAATACATTTTTCTTACCCTTAACCTGCTGCCTCTTGTAACCATCAATCTGTTCTCTGTATCTATGAGTTTGGGGAGTTTTTTCTCTCTTCCTTTTTTACGATTCCATGTATGAGGTTAAGCATTAGTTGCTTAAGCATCCAGCTCAGCCTTAGCTCAGGTCATGATCTCGGGGTTGTGAGTTCACGTGTGTGTGTGTGTGTGTGTGTGTGTGTGTGTGTGTGTGTGTCTCCTCCGTTGATGGATAGGTGGGCTATTTCCATATCGTGGTTATTGTAAACGATGCTTTGAACAGGGCTGCATATATCTTCTCGAGTTTGTGTTTTCATTTTCTTTGGATAAATACCCAGAAGTGGAATTGCTGAATCATGTGGTCATTCTAGTCTTAATTTTTTGAGCAACTTCCATCGTGTTTTCCACAGTGGCTGCACAGTTTATTTCCCACCAACAGTGCACACGGGTTCCCTTT
>NC_043710.1:99586364-99593259 GCF_006229205.1 Suricata suricatta
GGGATACTAGCTCCTCGCCAGATACGTGATGCGCGACGACCGTCTCCCGTTGGTGGGCTGTCTCTTCGCTGTGTCCCGGTTTCCTTTGCTGCGCAGCAGTGCGGTGGTTTGACGCAGTCCCACTTGTTTGTGTTTGCCTCGTTGCTTTTGGTGTCCTATTCAGAACAGTCATCGTCAAGAGCTGTGTTAGGGAGCTTATCACATGTTTTCTTCTAGGGGTTTTATGGTTTCTGGTCTTATGTTTGAGTCTTGAATCCATTTTGAGCTCGTTTTTGTGTGTGGTGCAAGGGACTGGCGCAGTTTCCTTCTTTCGTGTGTGGCTGCCCAGTTCTCTCAGCACCATTTACCGAAGAGACTATCCTTTCCCCACTGTGTACTCCTGGCTGCTTTGTTGTAAATTAATGGACCATACATGTGTGCATTTATTTCTGGGCTCTCTGTTCTGTTCTGTTGATCTGCGGGTCTGTTTTTGTGCTAATACCACACTGTTTTGATTACTCTAGAGCTTTGTTTGAAGTCAGGGAGGTGATGCCTCCAGGTTTGTTCTTCTTTCTCAAGATTGCTTTGACTGTTTTGGGTCCTTTGTGGCTCCCTACAAATTGTAGGATTGTTTGTTCTTTTTCTGTGAAAAATACCACTGGACTTTGGATTGGGATTGCATTGATTCTGTTGCATCTGATTACGTTGAGTAGTATATACAGGTTAACTCTATTCCAATCTATGAGCACTGAATATCTTCCCATTTATTTACTTTTAAAAACAAATACCATTTATTTTTCAGTTTGTTTCATCAATGTCTTGCAGTTTTGGGTGTAGAGTTCTTTCACCTTTTTGGTTAAATTTATTCCTGGGTATTGTCATTCTATTTGATGCATTTCAAATGGGATTATTTTCTTAATTTTTTTTTGTGGTAGTTCGTTATTTGTATAAAGAAACATAACAGATTTTTGTATTCTGGTTTTATATCCTGCAGCTTCTCTGAATTTGCTTATTAGTTCTGACAGTTTTTTGGAGATGTATTCTTGGTTTTCTGTATTAATGTCCTGTCATCTGTAAGGTAGTTTTACTTCTTCCTTTTGTTCAGCCCTGTCTCACCTCTTGTTCGTCTCTCAAACCGTTATGCTTGTCCAAGCAGCTGTTTATATACATTTGCAGTAAAGGATGTGCCAAGACCTTGTGGTGTCCCGGTATAAGTGAGTCTTTATGAGGTAAAATAATGCTGTGGAGCGTGAACTGGTGACTCCTGCTGTCGCTTTTGCTTCATGTGATGTGGTCAAGGAACATCTTTTTGAGGGAGTCATTTTGGAGCTGAAACCTAAATGGCAGGATATCTGGGAAGATCTTGGGAAGATCTGGGACAAAGCTTTCCAGGTGGAGGGAAGAGCCAGTGGGGAGGCCCTGGAGCAGGTGTGAGGGACAGAGGAAGGTTAGTGTGGCTGCGGTGTGGCGGGTGTGGGACACAGAGTGACACAGACGGAGGAGAGAAGGGGGCAGGAGCTTGGCGAGGTGGGAGGCCTTTCTAGGGGTTGAGCCGAGAACTGATGTCCTCTCATTTTCATGTTACGAAAGGGCTTTGGGGCTACAGTGGGGGGATTTGGATCACAAACTGTATCTAGGTGAGAGGTGTTGGCTCTGACAGCTAGGAAATGATGAAGCTAGGCTCCTGATTTCTAGATCCTGAGTTCCTAAGGGTAATGCTAGGCCCTTTGGGGGTGCATACAGAAGGGACACAAAGTTGGTACATAATTTTGAATATGTGTATCGCACATAACGCAACAATGTGTAGTTAGCACTCTTGGTTGCAAGGAGCAAGAACCCATGTGAGACAAAAAAGGCGAGTGTGTCAGTTCATGTAAAACCCAGTGTGGAAAGTGCAAGGATAAAACTCAGATGAAGGATATCTGGATTTATGGACTTGGAGCTTTGCGGGAACTTTCTAGATACGTATTGTTCTAGTTTGCTCCGTTACCTTGTGCAGCTGGCAGTGTTCGATGGCGATGTTGAAGTGGGGACCGTGAGCACTGCCAGCTCGGCCTTCCAGTCTGTGTTGAGAGAAGGTACGAGGCTGGCCCCAGCTTGGTCCCAGCATTGTGTGTGTGTGGTTGCACGCTTGTGCGAGCACGCGGCAGTGGCAGCGCGTGTGTGTTCGAGGTATGTGGCACAGAGGAGACTGCCCTCTCCCGAGAGCAGCCCTCAGAGCAGCCTCAGCGGCCACCAGGGACACCGCTTGGGCCAGGAGGGTGGGCAGCTGAGTGCGGCCTCCTTGTGCCCATGGGAGAGCCGCAGGCCCCTCGGCGCCAGACGTGCCGGCTCGCGCAGCTCCCTCTCTGTCGGGTGGTCCCGGGCCCCGAGCAGCAGCGGGAGAGAGGAGGCTTCAGAGCCCCGCCGCCGCTGGACAGCCGCCCTCGGCAGCAAAGAGTGAAGCGTGAGGGGCGCCTGGGGACTCGGTTAAGTGTCGGCTCTTGATCTCGGCTCAGGTCACAGTTCGTGGGATCAAGCCGTGACAGCTTGGAGCCTGGAGCCTGCTTGGGATTCTCTCTCCCTTGCTATCTGCACCCTCACCCGCCCCCCCCCCCGCCCCTGCACTTGCACTCTCTCTCAGAATAAGCAAATGTTTAAGAAAAACAAGTGAAACATGGTAGAAAGGAATGAGAAAAAGTTTAAACTAAGATAACTTTAACATTTTTCCTATGGCTGTTAGTATTTTGGGCGATCATCTGACACCCTGAGCTGTTCCCTGAGGGCATTCAGTTAGTGCTTACTATGCACTTAAAATATGTTAGGCCTTGTGTGAGATCTGCTTACACTGACATAAAGTGGATTGTTTGTGCAGTAGAATAATGGAGTAGAGAAGGAACTGGTAGTGGCAGGTCTTCGAGGCCGGGGGTGGCGGGGTTGTGAATAGCCGTCAGGGGGCACCTACTGCGACCCCATGAGGATTTCAATTCCATTGTTGTCATTTTACCAGCTATGTTCTCTTTGGCAAGTTATTCAGCCTTTGTAATCCGTTTTCTTAACTGTAAAATGGGATGATACCCACTTGCGTTGTTGAAGTTTAAGAAAACACTGTGCCTGGCATGGTAGTTTTTACTGCTAGGGCTCACGTTTGGAAAAGGTTGCTGATTTGAAGACAGGAACTATTGTCCACACAAAACATTGACTTAAAAAATTAGCTTCAGGCCACAAGTCATAAATTATTAACGTTAAAGTATTTGTTGACTTTCACTATTTTAGTGTAAAGGGCAATTGCAGAAAACTCAGGGTGAGTCTAATGGACTCTTTACTGCCCTGTGTAGTTGTGTAAATAGTTGATACATAGGGGCTCCTGGGTGGCTCAGTCCGTTAAGCATCCAACTTCGGCTCAGGTCATGATCTTACAATTTGTGAGTTCAAACCCTGCATCAAGCTCTGTGCTGACAGCTCAGAGCCTGGGGTCTGCTTCAGATTCTGTGTCTCCCTCTCTCTCTGCCCCTGCATGGCTCCTGCTCTGTCTCTCTGTCTCTCAAAAATAAATAAATACTTTTCTTAAAAAAAAATAAATAGTTGATAAGTGAAGTAAGTACTACTTGTAATGGTAAAATAAATATTAACCAAGCTAGAAGGGCCAAGGGAAAGCAATTTTGAAAATAACCTCCCACACATAGAATGAATTAATTCTTGAAAATATATTACAGATATCCTTATATGGTTATAGACCTTATAATGATAAAGTAAAAATCTAAAGTGGAGAAACGTAGGACTATTTTTAGTTTATCTCCTATTTTATAGTTGTATAGATTTACATAATTAATAAAAGAGCCGTTCTTGTTGCTTTGTACTAAATTTCGCTGAAGTAGAACTAATGGTGCAAACTGCACACCACTGAAGGAAGACTCTCCACATCACTTGGCCGACCTGCCCCTCCATCTTCATTAGGCAGGTACCGAGCGCCTGCTGTGGGGTAGGCAGGCGCCAGCTTCGCAGAGTTTTGCTATAGAGAAGGTAAACCACGAAGCACATTGAGAGTGAAGGTGTCGCACCTTGCAGCCCTCTGGGGAGAGATCGCTGTGGATTTAGAACTTGTGTTCATCTCAGGCAAATACAGGAGGTGACAGCGTATGGCAACAAGTTGTGTTCTTCACGGAAGCTGGCAAAGGGAGACGGAAAGGGAGCACAAGGTGAGAGAGCTGGCTCTCGCTCTCCCTTCCATTGAAGGTGGATTTTTCAAATGACAGGTGATACATGTAGGGTTGACTCTGTATGTAATATTTTGGTAAGTGATGGGAAAGAAATAAGAGGAAGAACATGGGAATGCAAACTGGTGCAGCCACTCTGGAAAACAGTATAGAGGTTCCCCCCAAAATTAAAAGTAGAATTACCCTGTGACCCAGCAGTTGCACTGCTATGTATTCATCCAAGGGATATACAGGTGTGCTGTTTTGAAGGAACATGTGCTCCCAGTGTTCATAGCAGCACTGTCAACAATAGCCAAAGCACGGAAAGAGCCCAAATGTCCATCGATGGGTGAGTGGATAAAGAAGTGTGGTGTGCATGTACAATGGAGTATTACTCAGCAATCAAAAAGAATGGAAGCTTGCCATCTGCAACCACATGGATGGACCTGGAGGGTATTCTGCGAAGCGAAATTAGTCCGGGAAGGCAGGTATCATAAGACTTCATTCATAGGAGGACTTTAAGATACAAAACAGGTAAACATAAGGGAAGGGAAGCAAAAATAATATAAAAGCAGGAAGGGGGGCAAAACATAAGAGACTCTAATATGGAGAACAAACAGAGGGTTACTGGAGGGGTTGTGGGAGGGGTGGGCTAAATGGGTGAGGGGCATTAAGCAATCTACTCCTGAAGTCATTGTTGCACTAGATGCTAACTAGGATGTAAATTTAAAAGTAAATTAAATAAAAAAGAAAGAGGAAGAATCTGATCTCTGCCTCAAGGAACTGCACTCTTGTGTCAAGCAATCTCCCTTTCTTCTTTTTGCCTGTGTAAAATAGTGTTCTGAAGGGTTTTCATCACATAGGGATTTATACCATAATTAATCTCTTATTTTTTATTTTTTAAAACATTTTTAAAATGTTTTATTTATTTTTGAGAGAGAGAGAGAGAAAAAGAGAGAGCATGATCAGGGGAGGGTCAGAGAGAGAGACGGAGACACAGAATCTGAAGACAGGCTCCAGGCTCCGAGCTACCTGTCAGCACAGAGCCTGACACAGGGCTCAAACCCTTGAACTGCAAGACCATGACCTGAGCTGAAGCCAGACGCTCATCCGGCTAAGCCAGCCAGGTGCCCCTTAATCTCTTTTATATATTTAAAAAAAAAAGCCTTGTTATAAAAGTTTCCAAATGTTTACAAAAGTCAAAAAAACAGTATAAGTGAACCCCACCTCCGTACCCAGCTCCTAGTTTCAATAGGAATCATCATTTTGTTGTTACATTTACTTGGTCATTGCCTTTTTTCTTTTCTTTCCTTTCTTCTTTTCCCTTCCTTTTCTTTCCTTCCCTCCTCTTATCATGTCAAAGGAATTTATGAGTCCTGCATATTTTATTCTATATGAGACAGAAGGATATTATAACATTCTTTTTAATGCCTATGTACTTAATCATATATATCTAGTACATATACCTAACCAATTCTAATTGTGGACATTTTTGTTATTGTCATTACTATAGTTTATCTTATGAACAGTACTTGCTAGGACATCCTTAGATGCCCTTATCTTTTCAACATTTTTTTGCATACATATGGCATTCTCTTGGAATGGAATTTACTGGAAATGAAATTGCTGAAGCACAGAGTATGCACTTCTACAAATCGCTACATGATACCAGACCGATCTTCAGAAATGTAGTAGGTCTTCTCCCATCAGCGGTGTGCCTCTTGATCTTTGCCTGTCTTGCTTTGTCAATCTGTGAATTTTCACAGTTTTCCTAGTATCATAGATTTGAAAAAACTTTTATGTGTATTTAAAAATTATTAATGAGGATAGGCATCTTTATTCTTATTATGGACCATTGTATTTCTCTGTTTGTGAGTTCAGGCTAATTTTTCATAAACTTTCACCACTTTCATTATTTTACTTCTTTATTCAAGAGCTGTAGTATCATTATTTCCTATATCTCATGTTAAAGACTCTTCATAATTCTGCCCTAATCTATTTTTCTAACTTAATACTGTCTAGCAAGAGTCATGCTACTCCAAATAAAAAATATTTCTTGATTCTTATATTTTTTCTATTCATTTTCTTCTTGGATTCATTAAAAAAAATTTTTTTTTTTTACTTGTTTTCTTAGTGTTTTACTTTTTGCTTTTTCTCTACCTGTTTAAATCCTCCAGAATCCTATGGTCCATCTTGTGATAAAGTCCCCACAGATTCTCTAGCCTTCATCAGTTTCCTTTTACTTGAATTCTCACTGTACCTATTGTTTCCACCACTAGATTCAGTAGCAAATTATAGACTACTTTGTTGTGTTACTTATCAGACATCAACTGTGAGGCCACGAATATGTATCTATGGACAAAACGTCTCCTTTGTCCTTGTGAAGTTTATACTGTAACAATGAGGCCTTTATTTCCACATCTTTGCTTTATTAATGAGTTGAACTTCTTTTAATGTACCTCTAATATATGTGAATTATACACAGATTTTTAGGTATGCACTTACATGTCCTCAGCCAGGTTGAAAGATTATTGAAGATACAAACCATGTTCTGTACTTCTCTGTTCCTTAAAGCACTTAGTTCTCAGCATGTAGCTATTTTTTTTAATAGTTTATTGTCAAATTGGTTTCCATACAACACCCAGTGCTCTTCCCCACAAGTGCCCTCCTCCATCACCACCACCTCTTTTCCTCCCTCCCCCTTCCCCTTCAACCCTCAGTTCGTTTTCAGTATTCGATAG
>NC_043710.1:99593359-99729972 GCF_006229205.1 Suricata suricatta
TATATGTGCTCCTATGCATCAACACTCCTGTATCCCTTGGGTAAATCCCTAGCAGTGCTATTACTGGGTCATAGGGGAGTTCTATGGATAGTTTTTTGAGGAACTTCCACACTGTTTTCCAGAGCGGCTGCACCAGTTTACATTCTTAAGTATATACTTGCTCTGCTAATGTAGAAACAAAAGTTACAGACTGGAATCACAGCCTGAGTTTACAAGATCTCATGAATGACTCTGAAACCAAGTTACTCAGCCTGTGTAAGCTTGTTTGCTTATGTGTCAAATATCTGTTTGATAAGGTTGTCATGTGGGTAAAATAAGGTAATGTATGTAAAGCATTTAGTGCAATGCTTGGTACAGAGTGGGTGCTCATGGAGACCTACCCCTTACTATAATAATTAAGCCCCTCAAACCAGCAATCACTTTAACAGACTTTTATTTCCCTAACTCCTTTCATCTAAGCAGTTACCAGGTTCTGCTCAGTTTACATCACCGTTTATCTTGTCCTCTCCTTTTAATCCTCATTGTAACCCACAATAAGAAATACATTTTGCATTGTGGCTTAGTATATACTGTGCTTATTACTTGCACATGTCTGAAACATAAGTTCTATGAAATAATATTCACTGTTATTATATATGATGCACTCTGCTTTGTTGTTGTTCTGTCCTGTGTTTTTTTTTTTTTTTTTTTAATTTTTGATACAGAGAGAGACAGAGCATGAAAGGGGGAGGGTCAGAGAGAGGGAGATACAGAATCGGAAGCAGGCTCCAGGCTCTGAGCTAGATGTCAGCACAGAGCCCGACGCGGGGCTCGAACCCACGAACGTGAGATCTGACCTGAGCCGAAGCCGGAGGCCTAACCGACTGAGCCACCCAGGCGCCCCTGTCCTGTGTTACTTAAAAAAAAAGGACGGGTGCCTGGTGGCTCAGTTGGTTGGGCGTCTGACTTCAGCTCAGGTCATGATCTCACAGCTTATGTGTTCAAACCCCATGTCGGGCTCTGTGTTGACAGCTCAGAGCCTGGAGCCACTTTGGATTCTGTGTCTCCCTCTCTCTCTGCCCCTCCCCCACTCACACTCGGTTTCTCTCTCAAAAATAAATAATTTTTTTAAGAAAAGAAAGCTAGCTAGCTATAGCCATTAAAACCTTTCACAACAAGGGACACCTGGGTGCTCAGTTGGTTAAGCATCCATCTCGTGATTTCGACTCAGGTCATGATCTCACGGTTTGTGAGTTCAAGCCCTGCATCAAATTCCTGACAGTGTGGAGCTTGCTTGGAATTCTCTCTGTCTCCCTCTCTCTCTGCTCCTGCACATGCTCTCGCTCTCTCTCTCAAAGAAAATAAATAAACTTAAAGAAACTAAAAACCTTTCACAACAGTTTTTGAAACACAGGCTGGATTTTTGGAATATGCAAAAGTTAGACTAACTACACTTTTATCTAAGTGTAAATTTTCAGTGAAATAGAAAGTGGAGAGAGGAGCCTGGGCAGCTCAGTGAGCTAAGTGTCTGACCTTTGGCTTAAGTTCAGGTCATGATCTCACAGTTTGTGAGATCAAGCCCCACATCGGGCTCTGTGCTGTCAGTTTAGGGTTCTCTCTTCTCTCTGCCCCTCCCCACTCACATGAGCTCACTCCCTGTGTCTCAAAATAAATACACTTTTTAAAAAACCAAATGAAAATGGGAGATGAAATGACAGAGGCTTGGAACTTATTTCGATGGCACTTTCTCCACATGGTAGTTAGATTTACCTACTCCCAGTCCGCCTCTCTGCAGCGGGTGGGCGTGGCCCGCTGTGCTCTCACAGAGCTGGGAGAGAATGGATTACTCGGGTTAGGGGCAGAGCCTCCCACCTGAGCAAGGCAGAAATGTCCCCACCGCCTTTTGTGTGTGTTGTTTTTCTTAGGAAATTGGCATACATGGATTTTAAAGTTGTTAGCATAATTCTCAAAAACGGACCTGACAAAAGCCGTTTATTATGGAAATTTTTTAAGATTTATAAAGTAGAATAGTATAATGAATCCCCATTACCTAAATTTAGCGTCAGTAATTATGAACATATGTCAATTCCAAGGAAAATTTTAACAAAGGCTTTTAAGACACATAATTCCCTCCCTCGGTGCAGACAGGTAATCTTCATTTCAGAACATTCAGATGTGCACCAGTCAGCCATAGGGTACCTTGCTCTGGTGCTCACGACCTGTGTTTTAATTGAGGCCTGCAAGAAGAATAAGTAATTCTGACATGAGGGAGCAGCGGTGGGGTGCATGGGTCATGTGGAAGACCTCCCAGAACACTGGACCCCACCATGTTCCTTGGAATATTACAACAGCCTCACTGACCGGTTTGTTTTTGGGGACGTAGAAGTTCATTGCGTTTCTCCCCTGTTTAAAAACTTTGACTCTTTGTTCCCTGCCCTGCCTATAGAATAAAATCTCAAACCATAGATTTCCCTTCATAATCGGCCTCCAGCTACCTTTCCAGTTTTCTCTTCCACTGTCTTGTCTCCTACCGTGTCGAGCTTCTTTTTCCTAGAATACTCAATCCACTCTGGACTTGTAATTATTTTTCAAGATTCAATTTAGATTTCATCTTGTAGATGAGACCTTTTTAACTACCCCAGAAAGAAGTACATGTTTCCTCTGCTTGTTTTTGTTTGTTGGGCCTGTGTGTGTGTGTGGCCACTTAACTGAGTTGTAGCTCTTGGTTTATGTTTGCTTTCTTCTCTCCTTTCAAGTAGACCGTGACCTCCTCAACCCAGTGGTTATGCCTTACTGTTCTTTGTCCCCAACCCACTTCAGTGCCTGCACACACTAGGCACCTAGTGGTGGTTTGTTGAATGAATGGGTTCAGACATGTAGAATTTTAGAATCTAGTTTTAACACATGTTCTCTCCAGATAAGAATTTATCAGTTTATTATTTTCATTTTGTTTTGTATATTTTTGAGGTTTTTTTTCCTCCCCTCCTTGGGCACTTTTATTAAAATTTACAAAGAGAACATAAGTTCTTTAGCCTTTTTCTTAGAAGTAAATATACTTTGTAAACTAGCATGGAGTATCCACCCTCAATGCTCCTGGAGTAGAGGTAAGTAAAGTCTGCTTTCAGTATCTTCAGTTTTTTGCTACTGTTGGTAAACAGTATGTTTCATGGAGCTAAAAAAGCAGAGCAGAGTGGAGTAGATTTGTGCTGATAATAAGCCTTGACCAGTTTTTGCTTGTTTCAGCTCATGGAATGCTGTGTCAATGCCCTGGTGACATCTTTTAAAGAGACTATCTTAGCCGAGTGCCAAGGCATGATCAAGCGAAATGAAACTGAAAGTAGGTAAAACATCACGTACAGTTCTCCTAATCTTTTAAGAGATATCTTTGAAGTAAATTACTTTTAGTAAGTTACTGTTAGATCATCCTTTTATATATAGGTATATTTGTTAACAGTAAACTGTGCTTAAAGAAAATAGTAAGATGTTTAACATGAGTACTATGAAGAAGGTTACAGATTTACATTTTAAACATTCCCCCCCTCCCCCTCTTAGGTATCAGTACGGGAATGGGGGTGGATTTCAGTTTGTCCTCAAATGGTAGGACTCCGCTTTTAAAGGCTAATTTAAAATGGTAAACATACGGGTTAGGAAAGAACTAGGTATTTGACTTTCGTGTGGAACTTTGTGACAGATATTTTTAGAAAGTAAGATAACACTCCATGTTAATGATCTTCATCCCTCTCTTCTAAAATACTTTACAATTTAAGATTTCTGCAAGTTCTTTCTTGATTATGTACATATTTTCTTAATAAAGATATATTTTGGGAGGTTGAACGTACATTACAACCAAAAGGAATACAGTAAAAAATTACCTATGTTTCTGCTACATAGAGGTAACAACTTTAACACTTTGATGTGTTGCATCTGAAATTTCATTGTGTATAAAAATCTCCAGTTGTATTTAAAGTATATATTTCAGGTCACCTAGGTTCATACACTTGTTATTAGTTTTATAGTAAAAAGTTCATTGGCATAAATGAAATATTTGAATCTGTATACCGAGTTAAGTAGAGTTCTGTCTGATTCATAATCATATTCGTATCGGACTCCCTTCAGAAAGATTGATTTAGTGGGAAACAGTTTGCGCAGCAAGACTTTGCGAAGGTCAGTTAAATGGCATAACATAAAACAGAGCTTTCATAAACTGAAAATTTTCATTATGAGTGAGTGCAGTTTTATGTTATCCCTAATATACTTTTTTCTTTTATAATGATTGCTCTGACTAGTTTGATGCTGTGATTTTTTTGTTTGCCACTTAATGATGTGGTGCTGTGTATTTAATATTGTGTCTACTGTATGAAATAGACTAGTCTTCTGCATAAACTTTTGTGCTTCTTAGAATAAAAAATATTCCATGAAATTGAAGGTCAAATGACCCACCTTGTAAGAGAAGTTAGGTTTTGTGCTGTGTGATCACTTTCAATTAGAGTTTCTTTTAAAAATAATTTTTGTCAGACAGAGAAGGTAGATCAGGAAGTTATAGCACTTATGACAGTGACTCCTAAACTAATTGTACCTACAGAATACTGTTAAGGTTCTTAATTTCTAGCTAATATTTCTCCAAACTTTTCCTGTCATAGGCATTCTAGATCCATGATCCAGAGCAGGGAGAAACTTTAGTTTGATGGATGCAGTGATTTCATGAGTGTGTTCTGTCCTTTCAGAATTGCATTTAATGTTTTCACTGATGGACAAGGTTCCCAATGGGATAGAGCCAATGTTGAAAGACTTGGAGGAGCATATCATTAGTGCTGGCCTAGCAGACATGGTAGCGGCTGCTGAAACTATTACTACTGTAAGTGGCGGTGATGTTTGCCAATGGTGTTTTTTAACTGTAAGATCGGGTATTTAAAATTGTAATTGGCAAAACAGTAATATTGGAACATCTTTTAATATTGAGAAAATTTTTTTCCGGAGAATTCCCAAATTTTATCACTATAATGTTTTATTCAAGTTACATTTATGTTATTTTTTTGTATTGTTTTCTTTTTAAAAACCTCAACTGAGTGTGAAACATTTTATTTTTAGGACTCTGAGAAATACGTTGAGCAGTTACTTACGTTATTTAATAGATTTAGTAAACTCGTCAAAGAAGCTTTTCAAGATGATCCACGATTTCTTACTGCAAGGGATAAGGTATGTATTCCTGTATAGTAACACTACTGTCATAAAACTTTTAAATTAAAAACAGTTTTTTTGAAAGAAAGAGGGCGCACACATGCAGGGTAGGGGCCGAGGGGGAGGAAGACAGAATCCTGGGCAGTTTCCACGCCCAGCACAGAGCCCAGCACAGGGACCGATCTCACAACCATGAGGTCGTGACCTGAGCTGAAATAAAGAGCCAATTCTGAGCCACACAAGGGTCCCTATCATAATTTACTTTCAAAAAGAAACTTGTACCATTATGCTACTAAATTACAAACTAAAAACCTAGCAACTCTTGATTTTTTTTTTAAGTCAATAGAGGGCAACCATTTTTATTATATTTGGCTTGGTACATGTTTTTGTAAGTGTTGAGTATGCTTATGAACTAGAATTTAGTAGAAAATTGCTTCTTCATTTTCCCGAGAATATTTGCCTATTTTTTTACTCTTACTGAATATTAAATTCCTGTTCTTCCATCCTTCAAGACCCATCTCATAGTACATTCCTCCTGGACCGACCTTGAAAGCCTGCCTCCCCCAACATCCTGTCCCAAGCAGAGTTGAGTCCTCTGTTTTCTGCCCTTTTCACAGGGCTCCTGGGTATTATGTGACTTACCTGCTTCCCTTACGCTTTCTTCTGTCCTTGCTAGCATGGGATAATAATGAACATAGAATTATCCTTAGGGTTTTATCTTTCAAAGTGTCATAAACTTATCACTAGAAATTGCCATCAGTGTTTTTGCTTTGAACTACCTTTCATTATTTCCCAAGTTAGATTTTGATGTTGTTGTTGTTGTTGTTGTGACTCTAAAAAGGCAATCACCTTTATCCAGTACAGTTTAGGATTTTTTGTGTTGTTTTGTGTTGTTTGTAGGTGGGTAAGTAGGGGGAGAGAGAGAGAGAGAGAGAGAGGGAAAAGGAAAGGTGTTAACAGAGAATGGAATGTTAAATTGAGTGGCTGGCAAAGGCTTCATTGAGGGGACATGTGAATTGGGATTGAAGGTGACCAAGACATGAAGTCATGTGGTTATATGAGGGAAGTGTGTTCAGCCAGAGGGGACAGCAGGTACAAATGCTGTCAGTCAGGGATATCCCTGTCCTATTCCAGGAACAGGAGAGAGAAAGGTCATTGTGACCTGAGTGGATCGAGTGAGGGGAGAGGAGTTAGGAGATGAAGTCAAAGAGGTACTAGAGGCCAGATCACATAAGACTGAGCCGTGGCAAGGAGTTTGATTTTTACTCTGAGTTGAATAGAATGGCCCTGAAAGATTCTGAACAGAATGAATATGACTTACATTTTTATTTTTTTTATGTTTTATTTTATATCTGAAAGAAAGAGACAGAGCAAGAGAGAGGCAGAGAGACAGAGGAAGAATCTGAAGCAGGCTTCAAGCCCCAAGCTATCAGCACAGCACCCAGTGCAGGGCTTGAACTCACGAGCAGTGAGATCATGACCTGAGCTGAAATCGGACGCTCAACTGATGGAGCCACCCAGGCACCTAATATGACTTAATTCTTTTTTAATTTTTTTAATGTTTTATTTATTTTTGATATAGAGAGAAACAGAGCATGGGGTAGGGGGAAGGGCAGAGAGAGAGGGAGACAGAATCCGAAGCAGGCTCCAGGCTCTGAGCTGTCAGCACAGAGCCCAATGTGAGGCTCGAACCCACAAACATGAGATCATGGCCTGAGCTGAAGTAGAAGGCCTGCCCGACTGAGCCATCCAGGCGCCCCATGACCTAATTTTAAAAGGATCCCTTGGTTGGGGCACCAGGGTGGCTCAGTTGGTTAAATGTCTGACTCTTGGTTTTGGCTTAGGTCATGATCTCATGGTTCATGGGTTTGAGCCCCACATAGGGCTCTCTCCCTCTCTTTCTGCCTCTCTCTCTGTGTCTCTCTCTTTCTCAAAAATAAATGAAAAACAAACAAACTTAAAAAATTAAAAAACAAAAGGGTCCCTTGGTTGCTGCAAAAAGACAAGATGGAAGAAGGGCAAGAGAAGAAGCAAGGAGATCCATTAGGATCCTACTAGGTGATCGATCCTGTGACGTGAGGGTGGAGGCTCGGCCTGGAGCGGTAGCAGGTGGAGAGTCACGGTTGGTTGGAGACGGATTAGGACAGCCGCTGCACAGAGTTGCTAATGAGTCAGATGTAGAATGGAATAGAAAGGGACCAGTCAAGGATGACAGTCAGATTTTCGTTCTCATCGATGAGAAGCGTGTGCTTGCTGCGATGGGGAAGACGATGGGAGAGGCAGGTTTGGGGGTGAGGGATAGTTGTAGGGAGATAGGGAGCTCAGCTTTGGACAAGTTACCTTGAAAGATTTGTTACATGTCCTTGTGGCAGCATCAAGGGGGTCGTGTAAGAGAATAGACCCGGAATGATAAATCGGGAGCTTTAGCGTCTGAATGGTATTTAAAGCACGGGCAGGGGCTGTGATCACCAGTGTAACATGTGGCGGTGATAGAAAAGAGAAGGACCAGCTTTCCTGAGGTGACAGGGAGGTGAGTGGAATGACCAGGGGAGCACGCTGGGTAGGAAACAAGTGGGAGCAGCACTTTGGGGAGGCGGCTGTGATAAGCTGTTTTAAAATGGTGCTGAGAGGTCGGACCAGATGGGCCTTGGCCCTTGTCTTTGGAGCATGGAGGTGGCGAGTGACTTGGCAGGAACAGTTAGTGGAGCAGCGGTTTGAAGGCCTGGTCGTGGGAGGTTTCCCCAGTAGGGAAATTGGAGACCATGGCTTAGGCATTTTGTCCAGGAGTCGAACTTAGAGATAAATGAGGCAGTAGCTGAAGGTGAACAAAGGCAAGAGAGAATTTTCAAGATTTAAATAATGATACGTTTGTATACCTAGCTGCAAAAACGGTGGACGGGGGGAAAACTGATGATAGAGGAGAAATGGGAGGGAATTCTGATCACTTCAGTTTTATTAGGAAAATAGGAAGCCAGATCAGCTAATAGTCTCCCTGCGGGAGGAAATATTGGCGGCTGAAGAGAAAGGAGACGGTAGGAGATGTGTTCTGGGACAGTGTGGCTGCTGGGCGGCACCGAGACTCCGCTTGAGAACAGCGATAATGGTAGCATGAGCAGGAGCATGCTGAAGCCATCGACTCGAAAGGTTCTGTTGGGCCAGGTGCACCATTAAATTATCCAGCTGCGTGTTTTCTAAAAAGTGGGGGGCACCCGGGTGGCTCCGTCAGTTAGGCCTCCGAGTTTGGCTCAAGTCATGATCTCATGGTTCATGGGTTCAAATCCCACATCAGGCTCTGTGCTGACAGCTCAGGGCCTAGAGCCTGCTTCAGATTCTGTGTCTCCCTCTCTCCTCCCCTCCTGGACTCGTGCTCTGTCTCTCTCTCTCTAAAAAATAAATATTTAAAATAAATACATACATAAATAAAATATCCAGCTATATTTTCAAAACTAAAAATAATGCTCATTTCATTTTAAATTCTTTGCAGGCATATAAAGCAGTTGTTAATGATGCTACCATATTTAAACTTGAATTACCTTTGAAGCAGAAAGGGTAAGTTTTTAAAAATCATGTTTAAAATTCTTACCTTTTTTGGGAGTGTATTATACATTACTGAGCATGCAAACTGTTAGGTTTGATTTTGTTGTTTTTGTTTTTACTTTAATAAAGTTTGTTGCCTTTGGATATTAACAACTGTCTCAAATTTGGGGGAAAAAAACTGTCCTGAATTTTAATTTCATATTAAATTACCTCCTTTTGTGACCAAAAAATGTTGATCTTATTTTTTTTTTAAGTAGAAAAATGCTCTACTGAATTGACAGAATGTAAGAGGGCATTTGTCCTGTTTTCTTTATACATTGTGAGATTTAAAAACACATAAACACTGTGTCTTCAGAGTCTTTTCACATGGATACGTAAAGGTCTTCCTCATTCATCCCTCCCCCCAGTTTTTTTTTTTTTTTTTTTTTTTTAAGAGACAGACAGAGACAGCTGGAGCAGGGGAGGGTCAGAGAGAGAGGGAGACCAGAATCTGAAACAGGCTCCAGGCTCTGAGCTAGCTGTCAGCACAGAGCCCGACGCGGGGCTCGAACCCACCAACCGTGAGATCTGACCTGAGCCGAAGCCGGATGCTTAACCGACTGAGCCACCCAGGCGCCCCCCCTTCCCCCCAGTTTTTAATGAAAGTTTTAAAATTTATGTCATCTGTTGCTTTGTCAAATATGTATCTCTCTGTACATCATCAGTCAGCTTTTTAAATGGATTTCAGAAGAAATTTCAGACACAAAGAACTTTCACTCCCTAGGTCCTTCAGCAGACAGTCATTAATTGAATATGGTGTCGGTGTTTGCTTTCCGGTAAAGTTTACGTGATGCCAGAATCGCCAGTGTCCAGTTCTGTGCGGTCGGACACGTACACGCTGTGCGGCGTGCCCGTGCCCCTCGAGTGCCCTCGCGCCCAGCCCTGCCGGTCCTCCCGACCCTTGCCCGTCGTGACGGTTTCAGCCTAGATTGGTTGGGCCTCCTCTGGGACTTGATATACAGGGAATCACACAGTGTGTCCTCATTTGTTAGGCTTCTTTGAGTGCAGCTTAGTGGTGTAGACCCCCACTGCGGCCTGTCACCGCGGTTAGCGGGTTAGGGTTAGCGTTCACGTGCGCCCGGGGCTTTACACCCGCACCGGTCAGGGATGGGGAGTGCGAGTCCCTCCTCCTTCTCCCCAGCAGTCAGACTTGTCGCTTTCATTTCAGTCTTTCTGGAGTTGGTAGTGACCGTCTCATTATGGCTTCAGTCCATTGCCTTGTGACTGTTGCTGTTGAGCACATTTTCATGTATTATTTTGCCTTCTTATATTTGAATATAAGATTTTTTTAATGTTTATTTTTGAGACAGTGAGAGAGTACGAGCGCAGGGGTGGGGCAGAAAGAGAGGGAGACAGAGCATCCACGCAGGCTCGGCTGACATGGGGCTCCATCTCAAGAACCATGAAGTCATGACCTGAGCCGGTCATACGCTTACTCTACTGAGCCACCCGGGCGCCCCTGGCCTTCTTATATTCTCCTCTGTAAAGTATCTATTTTTTATTTCCTCAGTGCAATGTTCCTATATAGTGAGCTGTAAGAGTTCTTACCTATTCTGTATATAGATCACTTGATAGGATAGGTGCTTTTCTTCTATGGTTTTTTGCTTTTTATGTTTTACCTAGAAAACCTTTGTCTACTTCTACTCCTGAGACATGAAGATAATCTTTTTTGTTTCTTCTAGAAGCTTTATAATTTTAGCTTTCACATTTAGTTCTAGGATCCATCTTCAGTTAAGGATTATGGATAGTGTAAGTCGGGGGTTAAATCTCATGATTTTTTTTTTCTTTTACATATGAGTAACAAGTGGTTCTATCTCTATTTCTTGGAATTACTTCCCCTCCCCACTGCCTTGCTCTGCGGCCTTTTGTCAAAATCACATGACTTAAAAATATGTATGTTGGGGCACCTGGGTGGCTCAGTCAGTTAAATGTCTGACTCTTGGTTTTGGCTCAGGTCACAATCTCATAGTTCGTGAGATCAAGTCCCATGTCAGACTCTGCGCTGGCAATGTGGAGCCTGCTTGGGATTCTCTCTCTCCCTCTCTTCTGTACCCTTCCCACTCTGGCTCTGTTTCTCTTTCTCTCTCTCTCATTCTCAAAATAAATAAACTTTAGAACAAAATATATATGTAGTTGAAGAGGGCTTCCCTGTTCTTTTTGGCAAGCTTGAGAGGAAAGCTATTAATAATTCATCACTAAATACAAAGTTAACTGAGGGTTTTTCATAGATGCCCTTAATTAGATTGCTTTTTATTCCTAGCTTGCTAAAAGTTTTGATAATAAATAAGTGGGTATTGAGCTTTATTGAATACTTTTTTTTTCCATGTTGAAATGATTAAGGTTTTTCTTCTGTATTCTTCTGTATATTGGTTATTTAAAAAAAAAAACATTTAACCAAGGTTCAATTTCTAGTATAAATTCTACTTGGTCATGATGTATCTTAATCTTTTATATATTCTTGGATTCAGTTTGCTAATGTTGGTCAAGATTTTTTTTCCTCTGTGTTCATGAAGGATTTACCTCTTCCTTTTTTGGTCCTCCTGCCCTGTACAGTCTTCATTTTTGTGACATCTTTGTCATTTTCTGGGGTGAGGATTATGCTGGCTTTATAAGAGAGTTATTTCCTCCTTTGTGTGTTCTCAAAGAATTAGGGGGACTGGTATTACTTCCTCCTTACAGGTTTGATAGAATTTACAGGCCAGGGCATCTGGGTCTGGCGTTTCCCTTATGGGCAGATATTGATCACAGGTTCAGCCTCTTTAGACTTTTTTATGTAACCTAGTTTTCGTTTTGGTCAGTTGTGGTTTTCAAGGAACTTAATTCATTCTGAGTTGTTAGACTTATGTACATAAAGTTGTAAGTAGTATTCTTTATTCTTTTCTCTTTGGAAATACGTGAAAACTGTTTTCTAGTATCGTTTGAGACTATGTTTATTATTCCAGGTACACTAGTGTATCTTGTCTACAAATACAATAACAATACACCTATTGAAATCAGGAAATTGATTTTGCTGTGTACTACTACCTGATGTCTTTAAAATTCAATGATTGACCCTATAATTTTTTTATAGCAAAAGGATCCATTACATAATCATGTGTTACATTTAGTTGTTCTTTCCTTTGGTTTTGTTTGGTCTGGAACCATGTCTCTTTGACTTTCTTGTCCTTGACACTTTTAAAGATTAGGCTAGTTATTTTGTAAAATGTCCTTTAGTCTGTGGGTCCCTGGTTGGCTTGGCCAGTTAAGCTACCAACTCTTGGTATTGGCTCAGATTATGGTATCACAGTTTCTGAGTTCAAGCCCTGCATCGGGCTCTGTGATGACAGTCCAGAGCTGTTTGGGATTCTCTCTCCCCCTCGCTCTCTGCCCCTCCCCCACTCACATGCCCACGTTCTTTCCTTCTCTCTCTCAAAATAAGTAAACTTAAAACAAACAAACAAAAAAGAATGCCCCTTAGTCTGAATTAATCTTCTGTTTCCTCATGAATAGATGCAGGTTTGCGTCTTCGGCAGAGCTGACACTTCGTTCTTTCTCATGTATTTTATCTGAAGGTGCATGATTTTGATTTAATCCAGTCCTGACCTTGTTTAGTTTGATCACTTGATGAAGTTGGTGTTTGCCAGATTTCTCCATTACAAAGTTAATGCTTTTTCTGTAATTGTTTTGTAATGGGTACTTTAAAACTACGTCAAGATCCCATTCCCATCTGATTTGCAATTGATGCCTTGATTTATCGTATCAGCATGGACCCGTGGTTTCCTATTTATAATAGGAATATTATAATTTGCTATCACTTTTTATTTTGGTTTTCACATTATCCTAGATTTCACTAACTGGTTTCCAGGTACTTTTGACAGTAAACGCTTCCTTTCTTTTTTGGCACATGATCATTTCCATGCTCATTTTGTAACTTTTCCCTGTCTAGCCTCAGCATATGCCATTTTCAACAGGACCCCCATTTCTTTCAGTAGCCAGGACCACTTAGTGGACAGGATGTGGTGCTAGTTGCGTTCGTTGCTTTTGGGGCCTCACTGCTAGGCCTTCGCTGTAGACCAACTCTGAGATGCAAATCCTCCTTTACAGCCACAGTGCCAGGCCTCGTTTCCTGGTCGATGTGATCCTTACCCTAATGAGGCTCTCGCCGGGCTGCCCCTCCAAGGATGCCTTCCTCATCCTGCTGGAGCCTTACCGCCTCCCACTGTGCGCTCCCCTTCCATGGACACCCGCCTTGCTCGCTTGATCTCTCATAGTCCAGTCCTGGCCACTCGTCGTGGCCGTGCACTTCCTCATGTGTGTGGGCTTGGGAGGGACATTCCTTAGATTTGGGGGCTAACCAGGGGTAGCCTGTTTCTTACCAAAACTGCAACCCAGCCATGAACCAACTCTGTTCCTGATTGGGTTACAGTGATTAGTCTCCTCCGTAGCAGAACAAAGCATGAAACCACTCTTTTTTAAAAATTTTTTTAATTTTAATTTTAAGTGTTTATTTTTGAGAGAGCACGAACAGGGGAAGGGTCAGTGAGCCAGGGACAGAAGATCCAAAGCAGGCTCTGTGCTGACAGCAGCAAGCCTGAGTTAGGGCTCAAACTCACCGTGAGATCAAGACCTGAGCCAAAGTTGGACACTCAACCGACTGAGCCACCCAGGCGCCCCAACGTGAAGCCACTCTTAATGGAAGATCACATCATCTGGTGCCTCTGTGATTCTTTTGTATGTAGTGCCCAGTGGTCAGTTCGACATTACCAGGTTGTGAAGACAGAGAAACTTAGGATCAACAAGAGAAACACCATTTTAGAAGCAGACTGTCCGGTAATGCCATATTAGAGTTAGCAGATGAGGACTTTAAAATAAATTTTTTAAGTATTTATTTATTTTTTCAAGAGAGCAAGAGCACAACCAGAGGAAGGGCAGAGATAGAGGGAGACATGGAGTCTGAAGCAGGCTCCAGGCTTGGAGCTGTAAGCACAGACCAGACATGAGGCTTAGACTCACAAACCGTGAGATCATGACCTGAGCCGAAGTCAGACACTTAACCGACTGAGGCACCCAGGTGCCCCCAGATAATTAAGATGAACAGCTTAAGCACAGTGATGTACCACTCACATCCACTAGGATGGCTAAAATTTGAAAGACATTAAGGGCTGGTGAGGGTGTGGAGAGAGGATGATACATATATGCAGCTGCTTTGGAAATAGTTTGATAGACGTCCTCTCGATGTTAAATATAGAGTCACCATACAAGCCGGCACTTCACCACTGGGCATGTGCCCCAGAGAAACGAAAACAGGGGCACCTGGGTGGCTCAGTCGGTTAAGCCTCTGACTTCGGCCCGGGTCATGATCTTGTACTTCGTGAGTTCAAGCCCTGTGTCGGGCTCTGTGCTGACAGCCCGGAGCCTGGAGCCTGCCTCAGATTTTGTGTCTCCCTCTCTCTCTCTGTCCCTCCCCTGCTGTCTCTCTCTCTCTCTCTCAAAAGTAAACAAATATTAAAAAAATTTTTTTAAATTTGTACTCAAATGTTAGTAGCAGCATTATTCTTAATAGCCTTCCACAAAAGGATAACTCAAATGCCCGCTGTCTGTTGAATGGGTAGGCATGGTGTGGTGCAGCCAGGCAGCCGTGCAGTGGACTGAGCCCGCGAATGGAATGAGAATCTGATAAATGTGAGTGAAGCACTGAGAAGTGCTAAGTGGAAAAGGCCACACACAAGAGGACGCATTTTGTATGATTCCCCTTCGGTGAGGTGTCTAGACTAGGCAAGTCCATTAATAAAGCAGAGTAGACATCAACAGGGACTTGGGGGGGTAGCAGGGAGGGACCCAGGGGGTTATTGTCTAATGGGCGTAGGGTTTGGTTTCTGTGTAGGGCAGTGAACAAGTTGTGGACACAGAAAGTGACAATAGTCACAAAAGATCACATATTGTGTGATTCCCTTTATTGGAGATGTTCAGAAAAAGGAAATCCGTAAAGATAACATGTCGATCACTTGTAGCCAGCGGTGGGGAGGGAGGGATAGCTGGAGAGTGGTATTGGGCTGATGAGTGTGGGGCTTGGGGGTAATGCAGATGTTTTTGAAATTTTAATTATGGTGGTTGCACAAGTTTGTAGAGAAACTTAAAAACATTGAATGCAGGGGTGCCTGGGTGGCTCAGCCGGTTGAGCGTCCGGCTTTGGCTCAGGTCATGATCTCACAGTTTGTGGGTTTGAGCCCTGCGTCGGGCTCTGTGCTGACAGCTAGCTCAGAGCCTGGAGCCTGCCTCAGATTCTGGTCTCCCTCTTTCTCTGCCCCTCCCCTGCTCACGCTGTCTCTCTCTCTCTCTCTCTCCAAAAAAAAAAAAAATTGAATTGCATACTTTAAATGGATGAATTGCATAGTATATGAATTACATCTTAGTAATAACAAGCTTAAATAGGTATTAAATGACAGGGAACAAACAATACACATTAATGAACAAATAGGTGGAAGTTGTTACTGAGAAAAGGTAAAATGTCTGTAGCAATATGTGATTGGAATTAGAGAAGAACAGGGAGACATAAGCAATGTTTGAAGAGCTATTGGCCATTCATTTCCAGAATTGATGAAAGATGCCAACTCTTAGATTCAGGCCTCTCTTTGAATCCCAAGCAAGATAAAAATTAAATCATTCTGAGGTACGTCATAGTGAAATAGCTGAAAAATGGAAAACAAACAAGCCCTAAAACAACCACATGAGAGGAAATGACGCTCTGCCTTCAAAGAGACAACAATAAAGGACTGACCCTGACCTCCCAGCAGGGTGGATTGGAGGAAGGGAGATGCACCGCTACAGATGGGGCAGCTTCATGCAGCCGTTGGGCATCGGCAGTGCGGGTCGATGAAGGAATAGCGGGAGTGAGAGTGAGTTAGTGGTCCTCAGACTGGCGGAGTCTACGTCGGGGGTGCAGAGAAACCTTCTGAAG
Organism: Suricata suricatta; assembly: GCF_006229205.1. Taxonomy (NCBI): domain Eukaryota; kingdom Metazoa; phylum Chordata; class Mammalia; order Carnivora; family Herpestidae; genus Suricata; species Suricata suricatta. Next base: position 99,609,030 of record NC_043710.1, read on the forward strand.
CGAGCGCCCGAGCGCCTGTGTGGGAACCTTAGAGGAAATCCGTTCTGGAGTCCTGCACTTCCGCATCTGCTCTCTTCTATACTGGAGCCCTCTGGTGGAAGTGTCGTTAAAATTTGCCAGTTTCCACTTCCCCCCACAATTAGTCTTCCCTGCTGTGCAGAGAAAGGCGCACCTCTCTGTGTTCTTACTGTGGTGTGTTGCCTTGATACACGAAAAGCCTCCCGGGTGTCTGGCTGGCTTAGCTGGTTAGGCAGTTGACTCTTGATTTCTGCTCAGGTGGTGATCTCACAGTTCATGGGATCGAGCCCCACATCAGACTCTGTGCTCAGCACGGAGCCTGCTTGGTATACTCTCTCTCTTTCTTTCTCTCTCTCAAAATTAATAAATAAACATTTTTTAAAAGCCTCCAAGTTACATAAGAAAGAAATATTTTGAAATATTGGTATTGATATACATAAAATGAGTTCTTCTTTTTTTAAAGTTTATTTATTTATTTTGAGAGAGAAAGACCACAGGTGGGGTAGGGGCAGAGAGAGACGGAGAGCAGGCTCTGTGCTATCAGCTCAGAGTCCTATGTAGGGCTGGAACTCACGAACCGCAAGATCATGACCTGAGCTGAGATCGAGTCGGACGCCTCACTGAGAGCCACTCAAGCGCCCCCAAAAATGAATATCTAATAACTAGGTATCAGGCCCTTTCGTAAGTCATATGGTTTCCAGTTCTTTGCTTTCCACACAATTGATGGCTAATTTGATGCATTATTAAAAGTAATCTTTTGGGTTAGATCTGTATGTATTTTTTCAGCCAGTAACTCAGGAGGTTCTCAACAAGTTGACATCAGAAAAACTTCCCATCTCATGTACTAACTTATGTGAATAAGATTTTTCAGGACAAGCATACATATATATATAATAATAAAAAGTAGAAATAAAAGTAATTTCTGGATTTATAAGTTGGAGTAAAAAGTTTCCTCTCCCTCAGTAAGAGCTGACACATACAGTAAGGTACTGCCTGTGTTTTATACAAGTTTGTTGATTTGGCAAGTTGTGTACTTAAGAGAATTTGGTTAACACATTTCTAGGGAAGTAACACATGAGTTTCAGATACACAAATTTTGAAATGTTAAGTTTAAATTGATTTACATACAGAGTCTAGAGAAGTAAGGTAAAGAACTTTCAAGCATAAAAATATGGAACACTGGCTTTTAAGTTTTGTTGGCAAAGTAAAATAGAGGTACAGGTTCTTCATTGTTTAAGAAAAGTTTGTTTACAGTTTTTTAAGATGGATGATGATTGATATCACATAATGAATTTAGGTTACACTGGGTACTTTTCAGAGTGAAGTAACTTTTTTCTTGTCATAATATTGAAAAGTTTTAAATGTTAACTTAAAAATATGCAAGGATTTGCACAGTTTTTCAGAAGTACTTAGCAAGTACGTACCTGAGGAAAAGTTTCTAAAGATCACAGACAGGGCTGCCAGTAGAGGGGGCAGGCCATCACTGGGTACAGAGTACTCAGAGGTCTCCGTCTCGGGGCGCTGCGCATGCCTTCTGGGAACCTGATGCCCCCTCCCATCTTGCTCTCCCCACTCTCAGCCCTGATCACTGGATTTACACAACATAAGAAAGTTGTTTGTGAAAAATTGGCTCTAGAAAAAATATTTGCAGGGGCGCCTGGGTGGCCTACTTGGTTGGACGTCCGACTCTTGATCTCCGCTCAGGAAATGATGTCACGGTTCATGGGTCTGAGCCCCGCATCGGTCTCTGCACTGACAGTGTGGAGCCTGTTTGGGATTCTCTTTCTCCCTCTCTGTCTGTCTGCCCCTCGCCTGTTGTTCTCTCTCTCTCTCCTCAAAATAAATGAATATTGAAAAAAAATATTTGCAGATATCAGTCACTTTTCATCAATTGCTTTTAATTTATTTTTCAGGGTAGGATTAAAAACTCAGCCTGAATCAAAATGCCCTGAGCTGCTTGCCAATTACTGTGACATGTTGTTAAGAAAGACACCATTAAGCAAAAAACTAACCTCTGAAGAGATTGAAGCAAAGCTTAAAGAAGTGGTACATATCTTTTTTAATTTCAGAAATTTTCATGATCTTACTTTGAATTTGTGTTTTGCTTGTAAGATTGTGATAGTATCACATTTTTTAAAATGTTTATGTGTGAGCAGCTAATGTGAAATTTCACAGTGTAAGATCTCTATAGGGCAGCTGTTTTTCTTCCTGGAAATTTTTATTCTGCAGCTTCTAGAAAGGAAAATAGATTTAATTCTTCCCCCCTTCTTGATTCTTTTGAAGGGATTCAGTGCTGGCTCCTATTAGAGGGAAACGGGGCTGATGGTGTTCGGAGTGGCAGTGGAGAGACTGGGAATTTTTCACTTCTTTCTTTTTGTGAGAGCCCAGAAGAGGAGGGTCGACAGCAGGGGTGTAGAGAAGAGTTCATTGCTTTCATTTTTGTGTCCTGGCTTTCAGTATAATACGCTATAAGTCCAGGAATACAAAGAGGAAGAAAAACAAGAAGTAAAGATAGAGAATATAGACAAAAAGGCTTAGAAGATTAGTGTTAGAAAAAAGCGAAGGCTTTACAGAAGAGAAAATTGGGGGAGAACCCTTAATTTTCATGTAAAGTTTTATTACATTGCATATAAAATCTGGAAAATTGATGTTTATAGGAACTAAAAGGTTATTTGATTACAGTCTCAAATTTGCTAATATTTAAGTAGTAATGTATCAGGACTGGTTATTTTTCAGACATGGGCAGTTTAGTAGACCTCTCTCTGTATATGCTTCTGGATTTTGGCTGGGGGATATGGAAAGGTCTCAGTAAGAGAGGTGGCAAAGAGTGCACATGAATTGAAAGTAACTCTGTTTTCTGTACAGCTGTTGGTACTTAAATACGTACAAAATAAAGACGTTTTTATGAGATACCACAAAGCTCATTTGACGCGACGTCTTATATTAGACATCTCTGCTGATAGCGAAATTGAAGAGAATATGGTAGAGTGGCTAAGAGTAAGTAAATTTTTTAATATTTGCTTTTCTTATTATAGCACATGGTTCTTATATGTGCTTACATAATGTTGTAGTGTTGAAGTAGGGGACATTTTATAAGAACATGGCATAAATGATAAAATAGGTACCTAATAGAGGATATTTTCTTAATGAAGACTTTTAGTGAAACATCTTTGCTCTTGCTTTGCTTTTGATGTTTTGCTCTTTTCTATTTCCACTTTGATTTGAACTGACCTTATTAAATGGATTATAGGATAGATCATTGCATTGTTAAGATGTTTTCAGTAGTAAATGCTTAACTGTAGGGATGTTTGTAAATAAAGTCTTTTGTATAGGCAAAAGAAGCAATATGTAAAAGATGATGGCTTATTTAGCATAATCAGTGCTAATTTAATTTTGATTCTCATATCAAAATATTTTAAGTCTGTTCCTGTCAGTTTACTGAATATGTCTTTTACTTATATATATGGTGCTGATGATTTATAATATTGTATTAATATATAGCAAGATTAAATATGGTATATATAGTTCTGTATCTTATATATGTGTCTTTCACTTATATATGTGTTTCAAAATACACATTTACAGATTGCCTTTATAGGATAGTAAGAATTACTCTGCAAACGAACACTGTGCAAAATGATGTTAATATTAACAATCAGTGGGAAAAATTATTATTTTGTGACTGAGAAATTTCTGTCAGAACATTAGAAACTATCTCTGTTATAAATATATAGGAAAAGGGGGCACTTGTGTGGCTCAGTCAGTTAAGCATCTGACTTCAGCTCTTGGTTCATTAGTTTGAGCCCCACATCAGGCTCTGTGCTGACAGCTCAGATTCTGTGTCTCTCTCTGTCTTTGCTCCTCCCCCACTCACCCTCTGTCTCTCATTCAAAAAAAAATAAATTTAAAAAATTAAAAATAAATAAGTATATAGGAAAAATTGTAAAGAGTACTTAGGAAAATATTTGCAATTCATATATCCAATGTCGTGTCTAGAATACAAAAGAACTCTTACAACACAACAGTAAAAATATAACTGAGTTAGAAATGGGCAAAGGATTAAATAAAATAGACATTTCTTCACAGAAGATATTCAGATGGCCAATAAGTGTATTAAAGATGTTCGACATCATTAGTCATTAGAGAAATGCAAATCAAAGCTTACTTTCCCCCTCCGTTGCTCCCACTGGGGAAGCTAAAATTAAAAAGATAGTAACCAGTGTTGGCAAGGAAGTGGAGACGTTGGAAACACACGTTGCTGATGAGAATGTAAATTGGTGCAGTCACTTTGGAAAACACTGGCAATTCCTCAAAAAGTTAAACAGAGTTGACCCAGCAGTTCTGTTCCTAAGTAATTGCGCTGAAGCGTATGACCATGCAAAGCTGTGTCTATGAATGTTCATAGCAGCATTATTAATAAGAGCCATAAAGTGGAAACAACCCAGATGTCACTCAGCTGATGAAGGGATCCGCACAGAGTGGATTTCTCCTACAACGGGATGTTATTCAGTGGTTAGGGGAAAGGCAGCACTGCCACACGCTGTAGCGTGGACGGTCTGACAGCGCCATGCACCGGGAGCCGGTCACAAAGACCACCTCGTACACGATCCCGTTCATACAACATGTCCCACGATAGCCAAATACACCAAAACCTACTTAACTGTACACTGGAAAAGAGTGAGTTTTGTGGCAGATGCAGTGTAGCTCAGGAAGGCTGTCGTGTCAGTAAGCAGTAGTGTGACTGGCACATGCCTTCCTGTCATGTGGCTTAGAGCACAGGGTGAGCACCATCCGTGCACCTGGGACAGTTGTCATTGTCCCTGGAGGTCCGGGTCAGCTTCCAACCTGTTGTTTCTGGGCACTCAAGGTCGTGGAAGTTTTGGTGGTGTCACTTCTTCCAGACCATCTTATTATCATTATTATTAGCATCATCACTACTCCTTTTCATTTGTGCTGATACTTTGCCTTCTTGAATTCCGCTGCATGTACATTTAGTCTTCATCATTGGCAGGCATCAGCATTACAACCTGAGCTCACTCTTCTAGAATTCCATTTATGTTCCATTTATTTTCATTTCCAGCTTTATTTTTATTTCTTGGTGTGCTTTTATCCTCTTCATTGGGCATTTAGCTTTCTTGATTATCCATTTTTATAAAATGTCAAGTGAATTTGTCACTATGCTTTGCTTTCTGTGGGAAAACTGAATAAACAGATGACTAACAGCTTTTGAAAGGAGAACTGTAATTGGTCACTGGTGAGAAGTAAATTTGTACTTTATGCATTACTCACATTTACTATACGGTGATAACTTAAAGTTGAGATGTTGTGGGGGACTGGTGTGATGTAACTATACTTGGTGACTGATTCATGCACATTGAACTCATGCAGAGAAAGCCTGGGTGACCTGTGTCCTCTCATTTAGTTTTTAAGAAATCAAATTTAATAGATATTAGACTGTAAGTATTCAAATAAAAGAGGAATAATTTTATATTAAAGCATCTATATATTATTGTTCATTACCTCTTTTGTCTTTGCTTTTCATAGGAAGTTGGTATGCCTGCAGACTATGTAAACAAGCTTGCTAGAATGTTTCAGGACATAAAAGTATCTGAAGATTTGAACCAAGCTTTTAAGGAAATGCACAAAAATAATAAATTGGCATTACCAGGTATTATTTTATAATTACATATATTATGTATGTAGGCTTTCTTAAAGAGAATATCTTTGTTTTCCAGTAAATTAGAAATGAATCTTAATAGTCATAGGTACAAAGATGTTACAAAGTCCACATTCCTTGAAGGCATCTGGCAAAACAGAATTTAACAGATTTTCGATTTGCTAATCTTCATTTTTATGTATGTGTGTGTTATTTTTTAAATAGCCACAGCTCACTTGCCTGAGTTTTACATGTTTCAGATCTAGCCACATGAAGAGACTAACTTCTATTTTCTTTTTTTTAAGGTTTTAAAAAAATTTTTTTAATGTTTATTTACCTTTGAGAGACAGAGACAGCATGAGCAGGGGAGGGTCAGAGAGAAAGGGAGATACAGAATCTGAAGCAGGCTGCAGGCTCCAGGCTCTGAGCTGTCAGCACAGAGCTCGACGCGGGGCTCAAAGCCACGAACCGTGAGATCATGACCTGAGCCAAAGCCGGACGCTTAACCGACTGAGCCACCCAGGCGCCCCTTGTTTCATTTTTATTTAAGTAATCTCGGCACTCAACATGGTGCTCGTACTCCCGACCCTGATGGAGCCAGCCAGGCATCCCTCTAATCCTTTTTTTTTTTAAAGACACTTTTACCAGAATCTTTAGGGTTTTCTTTTTCACTAGGGCTTACCCGATATGTACATATTTAATTTCTTTTGAATCTTATCCATTTTCAAGATTATTTACTTCATATTTTCTGATACTCCTACCTATAGCTGATTCGGTTAATATAAAAATTCTGAATGCTGGTGCATGGTCAAGAAGCTCTGAGAAAGTCTTTGTCTCCCTTCCCACTGAACTGGAGGACTTGATACCTGAAGTGGAAGAATTCTACAAGAAAAATCATAGTGGTAGAAAACTACATTGGCATCATCTCATGTCAAATGGAATTGTGAGTAGATGGTGTGTTAGTTCAGATATTGGTTTGACTGAAAGTACCAGGACTCCAAGTAAGAGCTGACTAAACAAGATAGATCTTTGTTTCTCTCCCGTGGGAAAGTTTGAGCAGGTGTGGCGCGTCTAGTTCGTGAAGCTGTAAGGGACGTAGCTTCTGGTTGTGTTGCCATCTTCAGGTAATACTGCTCTTGTCTGCAGAATCCGGCATGATCACCACTGTGGCCGTCTTCCAGCCCAACACGAAGGGAAGGGTGAAAGTATTCCTTATGTTAGAAGCAGCTTCTAGAAGTTTCCCCCACCATTTCCACTCACATCTCATTGGGCAGAACTAGTCACATGACCACATTTTGCTCCATGAAAGCTGGAAGATGAGCCTTTATTTTGGGCAGTCATTAAGGTCTGTTAGCATTGCTTACTACCGTGTAAGAAAGGAAGGATGGATATTGGAAGACAAGTACCAGTCTTTTCCATGGATAATCTCATGTAAGGGGTATTCCACCTAGTCGGGAGGTGGTAATCCTCCTGAAGAGATTCTTACCTTTATGTTACTCTCTCTCTTACAGATAACATTTAAGAATGAAGTAGGGCAATATGATTTGGAAGTAACAACATTTCAGCTGGCTGTGTTGTTTGCATGGAACCAAAGACCCAGAGAGAAAATCAGCTTTGAAAATCTAAAACTTGCAACTGAACTCCCTGACGCTGAGCTTAGAAGGACTTTATGGGTTTGTTTTGTTTTTTGTTTTTAAGTTGTATCCAGTTACATAGCTGGAAATGTTTGATGGCTTGCTTGTAATCAATTTATGAATTCATAACACTCTGCAATTGACCTTTAACCAAGAAAAAACACACTAATGAGGTATAATGCACTAGTGAGGTATTCATGGTAAAAAAGGAAATTGAAAATAAGCAAGTTACAAAGATGATGAAAGACAGGAAAAAAAGGGAGAAGTGGGGCATGTGGGTGGGTCAGTCAGTTGAGCGCCTGACTCTCCATCTCAGCTTAAGTCATAATGTCATGGTTTGCAAGTTCGAGCTCCGCTTTGGGCTCTGAGCTGGCAGCGTGGCGGAGCCCACTTAGGATTCCTTCTCTGCCCCTCCCTGGCTCATGCTCCCTTGATTGCTGGAGTGCGCGCCCGCTCTCTCTCTGTCTCAAAAATAAATAGTAAACTTAAAAAAGGGGGAGTGGAGAGAAAGATTGAGTTGGTATTTAAATATTACCTATGAGGAATGTGACCAACGATTTCATACTGAGAATGTGTTCCAAGATTTTATGACCAAAAATGTAAGAATTAGAAAACTTCGGTCTTTTCATGGGCCTATAAAAGGTCCTCATTAGTCTCCTGCTTGTAGCTCCATTTTACCCCTACTCCATAGACCTCTTAGCAGTTCCAGAATAAATAATTGTCTAGAGAGAAATAGCCGGTGGGTCACTGGCAAGTTGGTTGTGCTGTGATCACGTACGACCGATCCCCAGAGTCTCTGGTCTTACTGTAAAGAGGTCACTTACTGCCTCCTTCCTCATGATCCACCCCGTGTCCCTCCCTCGCTGTACACATATTCACGTTGTTAGGCCCGTCGAGGCAGCAGACAGAAGTTGGATTGTGATGTCGTGAGCCACGCTGGAGAGCTGGTCTGGGTTAGTTCATACTGTTTATAGATGGTAATCATTTTCTCTCTCTTCTTCCCAGTCTTTGGTAGCTTTCCCAAAGCTCAAGCGGCAAGTTTTATTGTACGAACCTCAAGTCAACTCACCCAAAGACTTTACGGAAGGCACCCTCTTCTCGGTGAACCAGGAGTTCAGTTTAATGTAAGGCTGGTGTTGGTTGATGTAAAATAAAAATACCTTGTTTGAATTTTTGGTGTTTTATTGTTAACAAAATGATTATTTTCCTTACATACATTTAACATATCTGTATACTGACATCACCCCAGGTTTCTGCCATTTAGTTGTTCATCAAACGTATTAATGAACTGGAGGTGCTCACTTGTTTCCATGTTTCTCATGGATACATTTTGGGATCTGATTATATTGCTTTCATCTTTAAACATCTTTTGCACTCTAAAGTTTTATTCACACAAAGCATTTCCCCCCCCTTAAAATCCATTTACATGATAATGCTGAATAACAGCCCATATGTTTCCAACTATCTAAGCTCTTTCATGGTGATAGAGATTATATTAACTTTGCTACTACCAGGCACGTAGTATTTTATTAACCGAACCTGGATGAAATCATATGGTTCTTAAATAAAGCTGTATGTTGATTATTGGTAACTTTTCCTTTAAATAATTATAGTATAGTACTCTTTAGAAAATTTCTTTATCTTTTTTCTCAGACATAGTTGCTATTATTTAAAGACCTTCCACTGAAAATATTTGGTTCAATGTTTTTTATAGAAAAAATGCAAAAGTTCAGAAAAGAGGTAAAATCAACTTGATTGGACGCTTGCAGCTCACTACGGAAAGGATGCGAGAAGAAGAGAATGAAGGAATAGTTCAACTACGAATACTAAGAACCCAGGTTTGTGATGTTAAGACAGAATGTCTACGTTTTGAAAAAAATTTGATTTTTTAAATTTATTTGTTTCTTATTTAAATTTTAGTTAATACACTGTGCAATATTGGTTTCAGAAGTTTTTCTCTTTTATCTTCAAATGTTTAAAAAAAATTTTAAAGCGTGTAGGTATTCCAGCTGTAATAAAGAGCTAATTTTCACTTTACTGGAATTTAAAAATTGTATTGCTCACATCCTCTTGGCTGCTGAAAGGTTGTATGTCTTGGTGGCCTCTGGTAGATTTTTTTAAATGTTTATTATTTTGAGAGAGAGTGAGAGAGAGAGAGAGAGAAAGTACGGGAGGGGCAAAGAGAGAGAGAGAATCCCAAGCAGGCTCCATTCTGCCAGTGCAGAGCCCTGTGCTGGGCTCAATCTCACAACTGCAAGGTCATGACCTGAGCCAAAATCAAGATTCAGACCTTTAACCAACTGAGCCACGCAGGAGTTCAAGCCCCGCGTTGGGCTCTGTGCTGACAGCTTGGAGCCTGGAGCCTGCTTTGGATCCCCTGTCCCCCTCTTTCTGTACCTCTACTGCTCACACTTTCTCTCTCTCAAAAATGAATGGACATTAGGGGCACCTGGGTGGCTGAGTCACTTAAGCATCTGACTTCGGCTCAGGTCATGATCTTGCAGTTCGTGGGTTTGAGCCCTGTGTCAGGCTCTGTGCTGATAGTTCAGAGCCTGAATGGAGCCTGCTTCAGATTCTGTGTCTCCTTCTCTCTCTGCCTCTCCCATGCACATGCTCTCTCTCAAACTAAATAAATAAACTTAAAAAAAAAATTACCTAATTTTCTGTTTTCAGATTTCCTTTTTTAGCAAATTCTGATCTCCACCAAGGTAGATAGATGCCTTTGGTTTGCTAAGGACAGAGATCATCCTGGAAAAGCAAAAGAGAAGAAAACACTTAATAATTTTCTAATTATCTCTATTATAAACTTAATAGTAATAAAATCATCAAGGAAATACTTATAAAATTGACTTAGTTGAACAGTGCTTACTCCTGTAGGAAGTCAAAGTAATTGAATCAAGAAATTTTTGAATCAGTAAATACAGCAAATACAGTTTATTAATCTGATAAATATACAAAGAGTAGTCATTTTTTATTTTTGAAAATAGACACCGTCTGGCATTTGCTACTACACAAAGAATTAACTCTGAATACAGTGGAAAAGGGGTGTGTAAGAATTTGCTGTATCTTAAGTGATGTTTAACACAATACCCGATTATAGACGTGCTGTGTTCACAACTATGATACGTTGTATGGAGGAAAAGTGATGGAGGGAAGGGAGCGCCCCCAGAACACTCAGTGTGGTTTTCCGCAGAGAGGTTATGGGCTGTGTTGCTTCTCCTCATTTGTCAAAATCTTTGTAATCAGATTTTCTTTTACACTGAGTGAAAAAGCATTTTCGTTTGTTAGGTGAAAGCCTCTGGTCTCAAGACTTACCTACTAGTGATGGGTCATTTGGGAAGATGTTGGAAAGATGATGGAATATGTAAAAAAGTCATTTTTTGTTGTTTCACTTAAAATGTAATATATTAATGCTTTTTCATTTTTTTTTTCTTTCAGGAAGCCATCATACAAATAATGAAGATGAGGAAGAAAATCAGCAATGCTCAGCTGCAGACTGAACTAGTAGAAATTTTGAAAAACATGTTTTTGCCACAAAAGAAAATGATAAAAGAGCAAATAGAATGGCTCATAGAGCACAAATACATCAGGAGAGATGAGTCCGACATCAACACGTTCATATATATGGCGTAACCTTGAGCGTCACGGACAGCGCTGAGAACCCGAACTGCAGAGAGCTTGGGCAGAAGGCTGCACGAGTTTGCGCTGGAGGAAGGTTTATTTGGACTTGGATTACATACACATTAAGATCTCTGCCTTACCTGACAAAACAACTCTATTTTGCCAGTCCCGTCGGTTAGCATGGCGGCACCCCTCACGTCGCACACCCGGTAACAGCATGCTGTTTTGTGGAGAAGCTTGCGTTCATGAAGAGCCCGTTAGGAACTCCTCACAGTACATTTGGTTTATACCCACCGGAAGAAGTAGTTGGGAAGGGTGAGGGCGGGGTTCTTAATTGCTTTTTTCCCTCTTTTTTTTCCCTCTCTGACAAAAATGTACTTGCACAAGGAAGGGTCTTCAGATATTCGTGCACTGAATAATGCTGTTATGTTTTTTTTTTAATGCAATTAAAACTAGAAATAGCACTCTTGGTTTCTTTTGATCAAAAGAGGGAGCTGGTGTCCACGACATGGTGGGGGCAGGTGCAGGTGAGAGGATGAGTATTCAGGAGCACCACATCATTCCTTCACGCCCTGCTGCAGGATAAGAGTTGGATTTCATGGTGACCTGAAAATGATTCGAGGTTTTTCCAACTTACAAATGTTGGCTTTCTTTTTAAAGCAGGAGACTGTTAGTTTAGTTGTTTGTTGTTAAATAAGGAGTTTTTAAATCTTCTGTGGCTGGAGAGCTTGTTTTAAAAAACTGAAGCTTATATTTGTTGCTTCAACTGTTTAAAAAAATGAAGGGAGACAGGTAGATCATTTAAATTGCAGAGAAAAATCGCAAAGCAAACATATTAAGTGTGTTCAGCAACACACTTAATACTTATATTCCTAATATTTATTATGCCAAATTTATTCTATCCAATTTATTAAAAGCAAGGCAGAAACCTACTGTCCTATAGTACAGTCACGTAACTGATTACTTGATCTGCAGCATAGAACTATTTTGGAATTTTAAAGTCTGATGATAAGGGATTTACAGCCTCAGGTTTCTGGAAAGGAAGATGTTCTGTTTTAAAGAGTAGTGAGTGTCCGTTACCCAGGAGGAAGAGGAAAACCACAACCTAAGGCCTGAAAAGCATAAGCAAAATTGTTGCGGTCTTAATATGAGCAGTAAACTTGCCAAATATATGTACATATATATTTATATATTTTAAAAATAAACGTTTTTAGAATGTTCCGAAGGCAACACTTACCTTGTTCCTTTCAGTCAATCCAAAGTAGCAACTGACTGGTTTGCGGGTGGGAGGGGGTGGGGGGACTGAATACCCAGACTAATGCGGATCTGGGGGCGTGAGGACACAGGCGACCGAGACGGGACAGACATTCCCCGCTGGGAGAGAGTGGCTCTCGCGCAGATTTTTATTCATTATGCTGCACGTTCCAAGTTTTCTTGCAAATTCTTTTGTATCTTGTTGGATATTAAGTACTGTTTTAAACCTATGACTTTGGAAGTAGGAGGAAGTGGAGAGCAGAGCTCCGAGAGGTAGACAGTGGACAGTATTACGCGCGGTGCTGTCACGAGGTCACGGTGAATCTGTCCCCCGCCCAGAAGGCGTCGTGAGCTGCCTGCTGCCGGGACGGAGAGCACATTTCAGCGTCTAAGGTGTCCGCTGGTGATGTTCAAATGCCTGTTCCAAAACTCCTAGAAAATGAGGATTGTGTTTCTACTTTAAAATCTTAGGCCCAGCTCTGGGGCAGCACACGTCAGGTATTACACGAAGTGTGTTGTGGAGAATTAAACGAAATGTGAGGACGGAGAAGGATGGGTACCTTTGAAGTTTAGAAAATAGTAATTTTGTAATAATTGAGGCCCTTACATTTAAGAAACACTTAGTCTCGGCATATTTGCTTATCCAGTATGAGAATGCTCAAGGGGGAGACCCGTCGAAGGGAAAATTACAGGTCATGTTTCAAAGTTTAAGATTGGTTGCTTTGAACTGTAATTGTTCTTAGAACATTTTTGGAATTTCTCATCTTTTGGTCATTAATTTTAGAATGAGAGCCATGATGTTTTATTTATAAAGGAAAATTTAATGCAAAAGTGGGTAACTAAATCCATAGCAAAGTTTTCTACTCAATTTTATAAATTTTTTAATAGCTAATTATGTCCTAATTGTATTTTGGGAAATTGAGCAGCAACAAATACTGTAGACTTACCGTTACCGTCATTTTTTTTTCTGTTATATATACAAAAGTTTAACTACTTTTTGGTGTTTATGAAAACAGTTGAGTTGACGAGGTGCCTATACCATTTGTTAAGTTTTCTTTAAATCTGTCTGGACAATAGATTTTCTTATTAACAAAAAGGAATCTGGATAAAAGCTTGTGGGCATTTGCTAAAGGTACGGAATCACAGTCAATATTCTTTATTCAGTCCCTGTTCTCCAATTACACGTAAAAGTCGTGCAGGGGCGAGACCTGACACCAGGGAGAGGAGTCCTGGCAGCCCACCAGGGAGAGGGAGTCCTGGCAGCGAGGGGGGGGGGGGGGGGGCAGGGGGGCGGTCCGGTGGCCAGAGGCTAACTGAGGGGGAAGGCTCCATTTCTCATGGGAAGTTGGAGCTTTCTGGCCAGTGTTAGCCTCTGTGTCCCCCACTGCCCAAGTCCATAGACAGGAAGCAAAATTTCCATAGTAAGAAAGAACCATTCTATGCCTACAGTGAAATAAATATTAGAACATTATGAGGATCTTGAAACAAATTATGAAGTCTTCCAATTTTCACATTTATTGGAGGGGCCCCTGCATGGTCAACCTGTTCACTTAAGTCTCTCACTCTTACTTTGTGCATTTATAAATGTTGAAATTTCCAAAAATGAAATTTAGCTTTCTTGTTTTTACTTTATATCGAATTTAATACAAAATATGACCACAATGATTAGAAAATATTTTGCAGTATTTGCAGTAGGACGTCACGAGCCCTGCTCACAGGGCAAATTTTCAAAATTCAATTTGGGTGAAAGATTTGCTAGTTTTCCAGAAAGATTTGCTATCTTAAACTCAAGCCGGTTTTTCTATTTTCATGTAAATGACTGGGATGCTATCTTATAAACTCTTCCAAGGTCATATTTGTGAAATAAACCTTACATGAGAGCTTTCCTGTCATCTACACTATACTTGTCATCTGGAGTGTTGAACAAATTTGCGTTCCTAAGTTGTAATCTATCTTCGTATGGTATGCGCGATTTTGAATGTGTGCCACCACACACCAAGATGATAATGCCGGACAGTTTTCAACGGTAGCAGTTTCTGTATGCAGTAGGCTGAAATATTTTGATGAACTGCTTAATTTTTGGATTTTATTTTTTAAGTTGTATAATTTATTTTCTTGCAAAATAAAAATGTAATATAAAAGCTTTCACCTATCCAGAAAATGTTGATATTCTACCATTCTGTAGTTCCTTAAGAGTTAAATTTAAATTATGTAATAGGTATGTTTATGCATTTCATGGTGAAATAGTAAGTCTTAGCCTTAGAAATCAGAAACACGAAGAGTAACCCACTTCTTGTAGATTTTAAATTTTGTCCAAAATGAAAGCTCTCATGAATGTAGCCACTTCCGTCGATGGTAGCATATGGTTGTCCTGCCTGGAAAAGGGAAAACATTTCAGACCTGAAAGTGATTGACACATTTCTTCCTCAGGCTAGAGGGGCTGTGTCATAACCACAAATTGAATTTTTATATCAGATAAAAGCAAAAAATATAAAATTAATTATGTCATGTGTTGTGTTTATTTGAAAATTTGTGAGGTACTTAAATTCCGAATCTAGGGCTTAGCAATAAGGTTCTGAGGACGGACAGCGTGTTCACAAAGTACTGCAGACTGAGTGACTTCTAAACCACAGACGTGTGTTTCTCACACTTTCGGAGGCTTGGTGTACGAGATCAAGGTGTCCACGCGGTTGGTTCTGGTGAGGAACCTGTTCCAGGTCACACAGGCCGCAGCCTTGTGGTTGTGGCCTTACCTGGAGGACAGAGGGCTGACGAGCTCCCCGGGGCCTCTTATCTAAGGCTCCTCTCCTTCAGGAAGGCCCTGCCTCACGAGCTAATCACCTCTCGGGGCACCTGGCTGGCTCAGGTGGTAGAGCATATGAATCTCGGGGTTGTGAGTTCAAGCCCCACACTGGGAATAGAGATTACCTAAAAAAGAAAGAGAGAGAAAGATAAAGAAAGAAAAAGAAAGGAAGGAAGGAAGGAAGGAAAGAAAAGAAAGAAAGGAGTTAATCACCTCCCAAAGTGAAGGCCCGTACCTACTATGCCATGCCACTGGGTATTAGGTTTCAAAGTATGACTGTTGAGGAGACATAGACATTAAGTCAATTGTACTTCATAATGACCCTAAACTCAACTTTGGACTTGGACAGGGATTGGGGCGGGTCAGGGAGTTGACTTGGAAATGAAAGCAAAGTATGGTGTCAGAAGGTTCACCTAACCCTAGAGATAGGGGCTCAGTAGCTTGAGTTTCACGGTAGCTCTAACTTGTTCAGGCCCCCGCCCAGGGCCTGGGATTTTGCACTGGCATACCTCACATCATTACACTCTGCAGGTTAAGTTTTCTACAAATTGAAGGTTTGTGGCAACCCGGCTTCATTTCCCAATTAGCATTTGCTCACTTTGTGTCTGTGTCCCATTTTGGTAATTTTTGCATATTTGAAAAGTTTTCATTCATTACATTTGTTCTGGTGATCAGTGATCTGTGATACGGCTTTTCTTATGCTTTCAGGTACCCCAGACCACACCCATGTAAGGACAACAAACCTAATCCGTAAGTGTGTGTGTTCTGACTCCTCCACCATCTGGCTGTTTCCCCATCTCCCTCTCCTCCACCTAGGCCAAGTAATAACCCTACAGTGGCCTCTGGTTCAAGTGCAAGGAAGAATCACACGTCTGTCACTTTAAATCAGAAGCTAGCAATGATTAAACTCAGTGAGGAGGGCCAAAGCCATGTCGCAAGCCAAGATGGGCCAAAAGCTAGGCTTCTGGCACAGTCAGCCGGTTGTGAATGGAAGGGAAAGTTCTTGAAGGAAATGAAATTCGCAGACACACGAATGGTAAGAAAAACAGCCTCGTTGCTGATATGGGGGAAATTTGAGTGATCTGGTTAGGAGGTACAATCATCCACATTCCTTAAGCCAAAGCCGACTGTAGAGCAAGGCCCTCTCCAATTTTGTGAAGGCTAAGAGAGGTGGGGAGGCTGTGTAAGAAAGGTTTGAAGCCAGCAGAAGTTCTTCATGAGGTTTAAAGAAAGAAACCATCTCTGTAACATGAAAGAAAGGGAAAGGGAAAGCAGTAAGTGCTGAGGTAGAAGCTGCAGCAAGGAATCCAGAATGTGTAGCTAATAGAAATGATGAGTGTGGCTACACTGAACAGATCTTCAGTGCAGATGACACAAGCCGCCTACTGGAAGAAGGTCCCATCAGGAACTTCATAGCTGAAGAGGAGAAGTCAGCGCCTGAAAGCTTCAGCAGCAGGCTGACTTGTTAGGGGCTTAGGCAGCTGGTGACTTGAGGTTGAAGCCAGTGCGCATTGACAATGTTGAAAATCCTCCCGCCCTTCAGAACTATGCCAAATCTCTTCTTCCTACGCCCTATAGACGGAACAACGAAGCCTGGATGTGAAAACAGTATGTTGTGTTACACATAGATCAATGGAACAGGATAAAGAGCCCAGAAATAAATCCATGGCTAAACCATCAGTTACTCTATGATAGAAGAGGCAAGAATATTCAATGAGGAAAAGGAGTGGTGTTGGGAAAACTGGGTCACTTTCTTACACCATACACCAAATTAGGTGGATTAAAGACCTAAATATGAAACCTGAAATCATAAAACTTGAGATTATACCAAAGGGAAGCAAGGGAAGCCATCCACAAAACAAGAAGGCAGCTACTGAATGGGAGAAAATATTTGCAAATGACATTTCTGACAAGCGGTTAATAACCAAAATAGATAAAGAACTCATACAACTCAACATGAAAAAAATCCGATTAAAATGGGAAAATTCATAATTTTATATAACTTTTTTCTCAAAAAGAGTGCCCAAAATGTCAAAAGTGGGATCCAGTCCTGTTAAAACTGAGCGCAAAAAGAAACCTGTTGCACATGCATTGTATGAGCCGGGTGTGAAAATTAACACTCCTTGTTAACACACCACAAGTATTACACCTCTAAGAAAGAGTGCAGTTTGGGAAGATCTTTACAAGGCCCTTCTGTGGCTGCTAAATGTTTACTTTACCTCCTCCATTCTCAGGGGATGACTTTCCTTTGAACAAATCAGCAGAGGAAATGAGGCCTTCAGCCATGAGCTTTCATAACTTGCCTGCCTTCCACCACTAGGCTTTACCTCTGATAGGTGCACGTCTTCACATGCCCACCTGTCTCAGAGGAAGAGGTATCTCACTTCTTAGTCACGGACAAACTATTTAAAACCCATCTCCTGCTTCCTGTGTTTTGCTCCAAAAATTCCTAGATTTCCTCTATCTTCCAAATATCCGTCTGGTTATTTTGTCCTTAGCCTACAACAGCGGCTGTTAAAGATTTGGTCCACAGACCAGCAGCGCCATACTTGAAAACTTGGAAGAGCACGTCCTTGAGCTCCACCTGAGATCTGCAGAACCTATCAGGCAGGGCCCACAACCTGGATTCCAACACGCCCTCCAGGCAAATGCTGAAATATACTAAGTTTGAGACTCACTGGCGTACAGACATGTCCAAGTGCCCACCATCCTTAAAAATACTCCTCCCCTACCTTGCTCGCAATGCAACCCTATTTTCCTCCCTCTATTGTCTTCTGTCGTGAGAGAGTAGCCCTGTCTCTCAGTCTGTCTCTCTCTTTTCCACTTAGTACTCACTGCCCTGTGTCCCCACTGGTCCCCTTGCCAAGCTCATCAGTGACCTCCCTGTTGCTTCATCAAACGTTTAAAGGCTCATCTTCAATCTTTCTCTTACTGATTTCCTTACAGCATTTCCATCTGTTTGAAAAAATGTTTATTTTTGAGAGAGAGAGAGAGCAGGGGAGGGGCAGAGGGAGAGGGAAAGAGAGAATCTTATGCAGTCTCCACACTGTCGGTGCAGAGCCTGACATGGGCCTCGAGCTCACCAACTCTGAGATCATGACCAAGGCCAAAATCAGGAGTTAGGCACTTAAACTGCCTGAGTCACCCGGCGCTCCCCCATCTTTTTTTTTTTTTTAGTTTTTGTTTAAATTCCACTTGGTTAACATACAGTGTAATGTTAATTTCAGGTGTACGATGTGCTGATTGGACACTTCGGCACATCACCTGGTGCTCCTCTCAAGTGCCCTGCTTTATCGCCACCGCCTGTTTCCTCCTCCCCTCTGGTGACCATCAGCGTGCTCTCTGTAGTTGAGTCCGTTTCTTGGTCGGCCTCTCTCTTTCTTTGCATTTTTCCCTTCACTCGTTTGTTTTGTTTCTTAAGTTCCACAGACAGCATTTGCATCTTGAACGCTCCCAGTTAGTGAATTTATTTCAGCCCCTGGTGTCAGAGATCCCGCTTGTCCTGCATCTCACACTTCCTCTCTCAATCCTTGGCTCTTCCCCCTCTCGATTCCACGGATTTCATCCACCTCCCTCACTCCCTCCGCTAACCGCAAGTTAGTGCTGCAGACCACCTCCAGCCCAGCCTCTCCCAGCCAGGATCAGCATGTCTTTCCAACTTGTTCTTGGACGTTTTATCATGTGTCACAAACTTGCTTGATTTAGGAACTAACTCAGTCTCCCAGGTTAGTAACCTCGATCTAATTATCTCATGCTCCCCTCCCCCCCTTTATTAATTCTACTTCTGTTTTATGTCTAGATCTGACCTTTGTTTAGCTTTACTTCTACTGTGTTTGCTGAATGAATAAACATTTCATGCCAGGCTTGGACCATCTGAGTGGCTGCTGGATTGTGTCTTGCCCTACATTTTGAAGTAGACTAAATGTGTGGAGTGGTCAGTAGGGATCCGTAAAATTAGGTTTGCTTTAGATCTGTGAGATTTTTGGATGACTGGCAGTTTTTTACTTAATTCAGCATATTGTCTGGGGCCTCAGACACCAGAAGATGTGAATCGGGTCATTCTCTGTAGTCTATGGCTGAGGCATCACCCCAAATCTAAAGCGTAAAAGCAGGGAAAGGATTGTTATCATTTAAAAATTTCCCACACATTCTAGCACAGTTTCCTGCCCAGTCAGGGAACCAGGGGCTGAAATAAATGAGTAAAAGTGAATTGAGGCCACATTCTTCTCTAAAGGTGGAGGAACATATAGCAAATCCAAAAGTCATTCTGGGAACAAGCCTTATACCCATTAAGAACTTTGTAGAGATACCCAGGGGGGCTCTGTGGGTTAAGCATCTGACTCTTGGTTTTAGCTCAGGTCATGATCTCATGGTTTCATGAATTCAGGCCCCACATCAGGCTCTGTGTTGGCAGCCAGGAGCCTGCTTGAGATTCTCTCCCTCCCTCCCTCCCTCTCTCTTCCTCTGTCCCTGCCCCGGCTCACACTGTCTGTCTCTCTCAAAATAAATAAATAAACTTTTAAAAATTATATAAAAGAACTTCCCAAAATAACTTCTTTGTACCTTTATGTTCTAGATCCCAAGGTAAATCATAGGACAGTGTTTTTTAGGAAACTTATACATGGTCTTAGGCATCTTCCTACTGTAATCATTTTCTTACTCAGATATATGGTTTCAAATGACAAAATTAAAACAGTTTACTAAAGAGTTTCATGTCCAAGGGAAAAAAACAAACAAACCAAGGATCAGGGGAGTACAGAGCCTCAAACGCAGCAGCAGCAGGGCATTCCAGGGGATGTTAGATACTACACTTGCTGTTAGCCAAAAGGCCGACAAGCGATTTTCAAACTGTTAGAAACGGCAACTTGGAAACAAGGCACTAGTTTCCTGCTTAGGCCAGCAGGTTAATCAGGGAATACAAGCAAAGCTCTTCCTTGACTTACAATGGAGTTCCGTCCTTATAAACCCATCATAAATTGAGAATATTGTTGAGGTTAGGGCGCCTGGGTGGCTCAGTAGGTTCAGCATCAGACTTCAGCTCAGGTCATGATCTCAGAGTTCGTGGGTTTGAGCCCCGCATTGGGCTCTGTGCTAACAGCTCGGAGCCTAGAGCCTGTTTCACATTTTCACATTCTGTGTCTCTCCGTCTCTCTCTCTCTCTCTCTCTCTCTCTCTCCCCCCCTCCCCCACTCATGCTCTGTCTCTCTCTCTCTCTCTCTCTCTCAAAAATGAGCATTACAAAAAATTAAAAAAAAGAAAATGTTGAGGATGCAGTTAATACATCTAACCTACCAAACATGGTAACTTCGTCTAGCTAACTTAAGTAGCTTAAACATGCTCAGAATGTTTGCATTCTCCTATAGTCAGGCAAAATTACCTAACACGAAGCCTATTTTATAGTAAGGTGTTAGCTCTTTCATGTAATTCACTGAATTCTGTATTGAAAGTGACAATCAGAATGGCTGCATGGGTACAGAGGGGTTGTCATTGTATCTGTTGCTGACCCTAGTGACCCCGTGGCTGATGGGTTTTGCCCCGCATCCCAAGACAGGATGGACCGCATATCACCAGCCAGGGAAAGATCAACAGTTAACCTTCCAAGTATGGTTGTTACTGATGTGTGTTATTTTGTACCATCGTGAAGTCAGAAAATTATAAGTCGAACCATTGTAAGTCAGGGACCTCTGTATTTGGTTTAAGTTGATTGATTGTGTGTGCATAGCTGACTTTATCTAGAACAAGGAAATCATTACAGATTCTTGGCAGTCGGGGATTGGCTAGCTGGACATACTGCATTTCTGGTCAAGCACGGCACGTGCAGAGACTTGAAAGTTCATCTATATTTTTAATGTTTTAATGTTTTATTTTTGAGAGAGAGTAACCAAATGAGCCACCCAGGTGCCCCTCTTCTGTACATTCTAAGGGGACTGACTGTGCCATGCCTCTCTCCCAGCTTCTTCTGGTGTTGGGGACACTTGTTGTTTCCCGGATGTAACACGCCGGTGTCTTACTCTCTCCACATGGCTCTCGCCTCTGTGGGTGTCCCCGTGTATCTTCTCCTGTTACAGGGCCACCAGCATTTTATTTAGGGCTCAACCCAATCCATCCTGACCTCATCTCACTTGATTACATCTGCAAAATACTTTGTTTCTAAATAAAATCACCTTCATAGGTATGGGAATTAGGACTGTGGGCAACACTGTTCAACCTAGTACAATGAAGTATTCCATTCCAACAGATTAACTACGATAGAAGTTACATTTATAGAAAGACTTGACATGAACATCTTTGTTGTTTTATGAATCTAATATCCACATCTCCCCCTACATTTCTCTTATGTTTTGTTCCCAATTTGTTTCTTGATGTGAAAATATTGTTCTAACCTTCATAAAACTAACTTCTACTTTTAGAAAACCATGCCACGGTTAATGACTGTAGTTCCAAAAAGTATTTCATCAAGCTTAGTTCTCCTGCTTTCCAAAACATAAATAGCCACTTAACACTTCTGCCACTAGATGGGGATATTGGCCAGGTCTCTTTAACAAACGTAGTTCACTTACAATCTAAGATGACCTACATTTTGAGCTTACGTAGCTGGGGGGGGGGTTGCCTTGTTTTATTTTTGTTTTTAACATTTTTATTTATTTTTGAGAGACAGAGGGAGACAGAGCATGAGTAGGAGAGGGGCATAGAGGGAAACACAATCTGAAGTGGGCTCCAGGCTCCGAGCTGTCAGCTCTGAGCCCAACCTGGGGCTCGAACCCACTAACCATGAGATCATGACCTGAGCTGAAGTCAGACACTTAACTGACTGAGCCACTCAGGTGCCCCTATTTTGTTTTGTTTTTAAATACACTCTGTACCCAAAGTGGGGCTCAAAGTCACTACCAGAGATCAAGAGTCTCATGCTCCGCCCACTGAGCCAGCCAGGTGCCCTGAAAGATGGAGCTCTTTATTAATGTAACTATTGCTCAGATACTGCGTTACCTACCACAGCAGAAATGATAACTGAAAGCTATACATTTGTGGGGTCCCTGGGTGGCTCAGCTGGGTAAGCATCTGACTTCAGTTCAGGTCATGATCTCAAGGTTTGTGAGTCTGATCCCCACGTTGGGCTCCGGGATGAAATCTTGGATCCTGGAGCCTGCTTTGGATTCTGTGTCTCTGTCTCTCTCTGCCCCTCCCCTGCTCATGCTCTGTCTCTCTCAAATAATAAATTAAAAAAATTTTTTTAAAGCTATACATTCGGTTATACAAAAAAATTTTTTTTTAATTCTCTCTTAAACTGGACTTCATTTTTTTTTTAATCTAAACACTATTTCTATCTCTGAAAGAAATTTCAATCCAGTCGTTTTTACCTAAATTCAGTCAAATTCAGTTGTTATCTTTTCATAAATTTAGGTCTGTCACCTGGAGGAGTGCTCCCTCCGCTCCTACTGTCCCGTCTGCCTCTCACCCACCGTGCCTGGTACCGCGATGTCCTTTTCCCCAGAACAAAGAAAAAGAGCCACGCAGTTGGAGGTTGGCCCGTTGATCTTCTCATCACAGCTACAAGAGGAGACTTGCCCGTTGGGTATTTTAGGGTTGTGTGGAGCACCAGGACTTTCTGTGAGGAGGCTGCTGCCCCAGTCTTCGGTGTAACCTCTAGTCTTCACGTGGCTGCATTTTTGGACAAGCTGGCTTCGATGGGGAGCTCACATCCGCTCTCACAACACAGAATTCACTGTGTGCGGTGGCTCTCCTGTCACACTCCCCTGTGGCTGCCGGGGAGTCTCAGGGCCACTCACCATTATCTGACAAACGTAGATTAAGACCAGAATTAGTTTTGACTTATGTAGGCGTCTACACTGCACCAAGTGTAGGCCACTTGAGTGCTACAATGATTTTTGCAGGCCATTTCTCTATTTCCTACACAAAATCTTGAATTTTCAAATGCCTAGGGTTTAAAAAAATTTTTTTAACATGTATTTATTTTTGAGAGACAGAGCATGGGTGGGGGAGGGGCAGAGAGCGAGGGAAACAGAATCTGCAGCAGCAGGCTCCAGGCTCTGAGCTGTCAGCACAGAGCCCGATGTGGGGCTCGAAATCAGGAACCGTGAGATGGTGACCTGAACCAACAAAGTTGGACGCTTATCAGATGGAGCCACCCAGGCGCACCTAGGTTTTCTCTTTTTAATAAGCTGTGCCTTATGCCTGGAAAGTTCTCATTTCTATTCTATGTAAGCCTTCAGGTCTTAACTAATTTTGTTATTTATTATTTATGTAGTAAGCCCTACCTGCCAATGTGGGGCTTGAGCTCATGACCTTGAGATAAGAGGTCCGTGCTTGCTTCAGCCAAGCGCCCCTCAATTCCTAGAATCCTAAGTGAAATGATTAACTACACTTTTGCCTGCTGCTCACATTAGTGATGAAGCTGCCTCCTTTCCCATTTATTTTTAAAAAAGTACTCTCTGCTTCCGACATGGGGCTGGAATTCGGATCCCAAGACGAAGAGTCACATGCTCCATGGACTGAGCCAGACGGTGGCCCAAGCTTTATTTATCTTGTAGTTTGGAAAGGCGCTGTGTGCCAAGGCTTGGGAGTAATTATCCCTGAGTCTCTTCGGCTTGCTCTAGAAGCTGTCCTGCTCAGCACAGCGGCGCGATGGTCTAACCACAGTTGTCCTCTGTGCTTCCAGGGCAAGCCTTGCCAAGGGCAAAACTGGCGCAGAGGTGAAGAGCTAGACTGCCCAGGTTCAAGTTGCAGCTGTGTCAGTAACTCCTTGCTCTGTGACCTTGGGCGCATTATGTAACTTTTGTATCTGAGTTTCCTTGGCTACAAAATGTGGATAGTAACATCCCCTAATTCACTGGGTTGTTTTCGTTTTGTTTTGTGAGGTGTAAATGGATTTCACTGTGAACAAACAATCCGGGACCAAGAGTTGCATAAGTGACGTGCCCTGTTCACCCTTCACCGCGTGACCCCATGCTGTGCTCATCAACTCTGACCTGTCACAACTAGACGTCTCTGGGCACTAGGCCAGACCAGCTGTTTAATTTTCTGAGTTATTTCTTTAAAAATTTAACTTTAGGGCATCTGGGTGGCTCAGTTGGTTAAGCGTCTAACTCTTCATCTCGGCTCAGGTCTTGATCTCACAGCTCGTGAGTTCTAGCCCCTCGTTGAGCTCTGTGCTGACGTCTCACAGCCTGAGCCTGCTTTGGATTCTGTGTCTCTCTCTGCCCCGCCCCCCTACTCGTGTTCTGTCTCCCTCTCTAAAAAATAAACATCAAACGAAAATTAAATAAAAAAATTTAACTTTATATCTTGGGCCTTTTACACACACGCGCGCGCACACACACACACACACGCACATGCATGGATAAACATGGATACACATTGTAATGATTTTCTTTCAGTAGCTGTTGAAGCACTAAGTATGAATACATTTGTCCCTGTCCTAGAGGGTCAGCAAGAGAAGGCATTGTGTGTGACATTCAAAGGAAGGGGTTAGGACTTGGTGACCTCTGAGTGTAGAAAGTCTGGTGGATGAACAAATCAAACATGTCTTTAAGGAACAACCTGGGGGTGTCTTGGAAGTTAAAGATAGTGGTGCTGTTTAGCTATTGCTTTGTTAGAAAAAAAACAACAACACACCAAACATAGCGGTTTAAACAGAAACAGGGGCGCCTGGGTGGCTCAGTTGGTTAAGCATACGACTTCAGCTCAGATCATGATCTCACGGTTCCTGGGTTCCAGTCCTGTGTCCGGCTCTGTGCCGACAGCTCAGAGCCTGGAGCCTGCTTCAGATTCTGTGCCTCCCTCGCTCTCTGCTACTCCCTCGCTCATGCTGTCTCTCAAAAATGAATAAATGTTAAAAAATTTTTTTTAATGAAAACAGCCACTTCATTTCTTTCGTGGTTTCCGTGCATCATGAATTCAGACGGGGCACAGAGGGAAGGTTTATCTGCTCTACAGCGTCTGGGGCTTCACCTGGAAGGGTTGAAGGCTGGAGACCACATCACCTGAAGGCTTTTTATTCATGTTCTGCCTGGACCTCACCTGGGAAGTCACACCCCGTTCCTGCCAGGCTGCACCCACTGGTCCAGATTCCAGGCCAAGGACCAGCCCCCACCTCTGCTGGGGTGGGGGGTGAGCATCAGTCACATTGAAAGAAGAGCCGGTCAGGTGGGCTGAGTACACGTACGGCCGTCCATCTTCGAAAAATTCAGCCTCCCTCAGCTGCCAACAAAACGTAATGAAAGTCGGGAATTTTCTTTTAGGAAAAACATGACTTTGGCTTGGGGTAAGTTGAAGTTTCACTTTGCT
The DNA here is from genome assembly GCF_006229205.1 of Suricata suricatta. Lineage (NCBI taxonomy): Eukaryota > Metazoa > Chordata > Mammalia > Carnivora > Herpestidae > Suricata > Suricata suricatta. Next base: position 99,634,321 of record NC_043710.1, read on the forward strand.
GCCACTCCTTGTATCTCCTATAGGACAGTCAACACAAAAGATATTAACACTAGCGACACAAAGATTTGCTGTCTCCAGGTGAAAATTCAACCTTCAGTAATGGGTTCCCAAAAATGTGAGGATAATAATCGTAACATTTACGTGGTTCTCTGGGAAAAGGAACAGGAAAGCAATGCCGTGTGAAGATACCGGTTTCAGACCCCAGCTTTCTGTGTAACCTGACAAAGACGTTAATTTCTTTGTAGTTCAGTTAGCCTGCTAGTTAAGGGGGGGAGATAATACTAGCAACTAATTCATGGAGTATGTGTGAGGACTTTTAAAAATATTTATATATTTTTTAGAACAAGAACATGTGAGTGTGGGAGAGGGTCAGAAGGAGAGGGAGAGAGAATCTTTTTAAACATTGTTTAAAATGGTGTATTTTGGGGCGCCTGGGTGGCTCAGTCGGTTAAGCCTCCGACTTCGGCTCAGGTCAGATCTCACGTTCGTGGGTTCGAGCCCCGTGTCGGGCTCTGTGCTGACAGCTAGCTCAGAGCCTAAGCCTGCTTCCGGTTCTGTGTCTCCTTCTCTCTCTGACCCTCCCCCTCTCATGCTCTGTCTATCAAAAATAAATAAAACGTTAAAAAAAAAATAAAATGATGTATTTTGAGAGAGAGAGAGAGAGAGAGAGAGACAGTGTGAGTGGGGGAGGGGCAGAGAGAGAGGGAGACACAGAATCTGAAGCAGGTTCCAGCCTCTGAGCTGTCAGCACAGACCCTGACGCAGGGCTCGAACTCATGAACTGTGAGATCTTGACCTGAGCCGAAGTGAACACTTAACCCAGTGAGCCACCCAGGGGCCCGAAGAATTAATAGAATTCTTTTTAATTGGGGGGGGGGGTGCTGGCTGGCTCAGTGGCTGGAACACGTGACTCCTGCTCTCAGGGTTGTGAGTGCCAGTCCTATATTGGGTGTAGAAATTACTTAAAAGAGGGACACCTGGCTGGCTGGGTCGGTCAAGCATGGGCCTACATCTCAGGTGAGCCTCACCTTGGATGTGGCGCCTACTTAAAAATAAAATGAAAAAAAGTACTTAAAGGAGAAATTAAAAAAAAAACCCAATTCTTAATGGTTCAGTAAACTTAGCTATTAACATGCATTCCATTCCCCCTCCTGCTGAAACAGTTGTAAAAGTATCTCATAAATTACAACCTAATCGGATGGCTTAGTAATACTTGAAGGAGCTGTGTGGGCCGAAGGGGCAGATGCAAGCTCCGGGACCTGAAAACACTCAGGGGACACCTACACTACTCACACTACAAGGTCGGAAGGGCGAAACCTGGGGCCGGGATGCCGCACTCGTTTTCCCGGCTCAGCGCCAGCACCTGGGCCCCTAAGTCTTCCGTGGCCCCACGCCTTCTCGGTGTCGGCCAATAGCTGCGTGCGCCGTCACGTCCGAGGCTGCTATTGGAGGAGCGGGCGGGGCGCGCCCCTCGGGGGAGGGCGGGGCAGCGGCGTGGGGGTTGGCGGCGTCGGCCCGCTGTCTCGGCGTACGTGGTGTGCTCGCTGCCGGAGGTCATGGCTGCGCTGGCGGCCCTTCTGTGTGGCGGCGCCCGTGGGCGCAGCCCCCTGCTCCGGAAGCTGATGCGGGTGAGAGGGGCTGGGACCCGGCCCGCAGAGTGTCGGCCCGCGACTGGGAGGGCCCCGGCCCGAGGTTCGCGAAGCCCCGGGTGTAGGCCTAGGGGCTCTTGTCGGAAAGCCCACCTGCACCGCGCACGCGCACTGCTGCCTGGCGGCTGCGGGGACCCGCTCGTGCGTTGCGCGGGGCTCGGACTATTGCAGGCGGAAGGGCCCCGTCCTGGCTCTGCCTGGAGGGAAGCCTGGGCGATACGTCTTCCCCGGGATTTTCTCCCCCCCCCCCTTTTTTTTTATTTTTCCCGGGATTTTTCATAAAAGGTGTTTGTGAGCATCCTTGTCAGGACGTTTTATGTTCATGCAGTGGGTCATCATTGGGCTTAAGAGGCGTGAGGCCCGAAGGGGGAATAAGAGGCACCGCTTTTTGCTGCAGTTTCAAATTTACCAGGGAAAATAAATGGCTGCTCACTATGCAAGGACTAGATTATACTTGGTGTTTCCTACCGGGGGTTGGGGGGTGTCCAGGGGCGTGCCTCGCCTCGGTGGTTGCGTCTGGGGCCCACGGGAGCCACGGCCTTGTCATATGTCAAAGCACGGCTCCATATGTCAAAGCAAAGGAGCCTGCACCTTGGATTTAGGGCCTGGCAAAACCTAGGGAGTAGTAGACGACTTCAGGGTGTGTCTGGTGAGATGTGACTTTTCATGCAGATTGGGGAAATATGCTTTGAAGTCCACCCACGTCATTTTGTAAGTTTGGATTTGACCCAAGGCAGTGGAGACCGTTGATGTTTTTCGGGGGGGGGGCGATTTGTTGTAGCCAGGGGTCTGGAGGATTGAAGTGGGGGGAGAAAACCATTGTCTGTTTTGGCTTGAAGTAACTTGAGCTGCATGCCGGCAACAGAAGCTGAAAAAGGGAGCAGCATGATGCAAGAGATTTATGAAAGAATAAATGTGGAACTTGACAAGTAGGGAGGGTGCGGGGCCAACAGAAAAGGAAGAGTCTAAAAATAACCCCCGGTGATTGAGCAAATGGAAAAGTCTGGAGGAGTGGGTTTCCAGGAAAGAGGAGTTATCTTTTCTTTCTTTCTTCTCCCCAGCCCCTGCCAAGCTGCAGAAGGAAGTTGGGAAATGTACCCGGATCAATTTTTTTTTATTACTTCCTGAATTTGAGTTTTTAAAAAAATGTTTATTTTTGGGACAGTGACAGGGCAGAGAGAGGGAGACCCAGAATCCAAAGCAGGCTCCAGGCTCTGAGCACTCAGCACAGCACCCAACCCGGGGCTGGAGCTCATAAACCAAGAGATCATGACCTGAGCTGAAGTCAGATGCTCAACCACCTGAGCCCCTCAGGTGCCCTCAGGATCAGTTCTTAATGAGCTTATTTGTATTTCATGGAATGATTTGGAAAGTCAGGGTTTCAGCCTGTGTTGGCCAGGTGAACTAGGTCCTGTTAAACAAACACAGGGGCGCCTGGGTGGCTCAGCCGGTTGAGCGTCTGGCTTCGGCTCAGGTCATGATCCCACGGTTCGTGGGTTTGAGCCCCGCGTCAGGCTCTGTGCTGACAGCTAGCTCAGAGCCTGGAGCCTGCTTCAGATTCTGTATCTCCCTCCCTCTCTCTGACCTCCCCTGATTGCACTGTCTCTGTCTCAAAAATAAATAAAAAGCATTAAAAAAAACAAACACAGCTGCAGAGTCCTCTTATAGTTGAGACCTTACTGTGAAAACACAGTTGCTGATGAAAGAGTTTTACAGCGGTGGTAATTTTAAGTAAGCGGTCAGTTCCTGAAGTACAGAAATCAGTTGTAACAGGATTTTCAGTGTTCGGTGCCAGTTTGTTGAATGGAACATGACCTTCACCCTGGCTTTTTTTTCTTTTTTCTTTTTCTTTTTTTTTTTTTGAAAGACGGAGACAGCGGGAGCAAGGGAGGGTAAGAGAGAGAGGGAGACAGAGAATCTGAAGCAGGCTCCAGGCTCTGAGCTGTCAGCACAGAGCCTGATGTAGGTCTCGAACCCACGAACCCTGAGATCATGACCTGAGCCACCCAGGCGCCCCGCACCCTGGCTTTTTGACCTTTGCCTTCAAATACACACAAGTGTCTCTCAGGATCAGCAAACCTGAGTGGACGCCCTGGAGTAATCACTTTCCCCTTACTTCCATTTCTCTTTACGCCGCCGGAGGTACATCTCCCTGCCGCTCATTTGAAGAATACCCGTGCTTTTCTCTTTTTGTATTATTTTTCTTCCTGTTTACTTTCCTCTCGGTACTGTTGACAAGTCCCCTCTTTGAAGCTCCTGTTTTGCTGTTTTGACTCAAAAAAAATTTTTTTTAATGTGTATTTTTGAGAGAGAGAGGGACAGAGAAAGAAAGAGGGAGACACAGATTCTGAAGCAGGCTGTGAGCTTAATGCGGGGCTCGAATTCACTGTGAGGTCAGGACCTGAACTGAAGTGGGTGCTTAAACAGCTGAGCCACTGGGGCGCCCCCGCCGCCTCCTTTTTTTTTTTAAATTCCTCAGACTTAGAAAACAGCTTCCTGGCCTGGCCCTGTCCTGGTCCACTGCCAGGTCCCTCTCCTTGCCTCTATTGCTGCGGGCTGCCTCCTGCGGATGCCAACCGCAGGTGCCAGCCAGCCAGCTTGTGGCTGTGTTCACATGCTGGAGGAGATTGGGAGATAAGAAGAGAGAAGCCAGGGTAATTGTCTCTCCGTCTGTCTCGACATGGGGTTTCTGCCACTGTCAGTGGCTCCTTTGGTTCTCGGCTTTGCAAGGTGACGCTTTGGCCCCTTGGCTTTGGTAACCTTGCTTCTTCCCTTTGCACTCACATCCTGAGTGTGCTAATGCCGTCCTGTTGCTAATCTGTACTGTCTGTGTCCTGTTGTTGGTAGCTTTTCTAAGATTTAGTCTCTGCTTTCGGTTATGTTTCAAATAGAATAGCTTTTATTTTCCTGCTTGAACCCTGATGGATACACTTCCCATTCCCTTTCACCCCGTGGTGTTTGCGCCTCAGTCCCTGAGCCTGCTGCCTTATACAGGCCAAAAGGACAGTCAGGATATTGCGGTGGCCGTAAGTAGTGAGTGACGGCAGTTGGATTTGCTAATAAACGTAGCCAGAGCTGGAGAGATTCCAGAGGAAGCCTGGAGGTAGATCCGTTGACCTTAATGACTGCTGGGCTAAGGGGAGCTGAGCGAGAAAACAGGTAAAATTTGGCGGCCTTGGCCTGCCATTTAGGTAGATGGTTGGGGTTTTGAGAGGAACAGATGTGGGGCAGTAGAAAGAAAGTGACGAGTTATATTTTGGACTTGAATTCGGAGTTGCCGGTTAGAGGAAAGAGGCTAACACGTAAGAGAACTGGGTGAAAAACCGACAGTGGCTTGCAAGGACCCTGATGAGCTCCCCGAGTGAGCGCAAGTGTGTAGAGGGCGGAGAGAGGAGGTCTTAGCCTGGGGCCTCGGGGCGGGCATTTGGGGACTGGAAGAACCTGCAGGATCCGGTGAACGAGAGGGAAGAGGGCGTGGCGTTTGGAAGGACGTCTGGGGAAGGGGGTGTGTCTGAAAGCCCAGGGAGGGGAGAGTCTCAACAAGGAGCGTGTGTTAGCCACCTTGGGCTCATGGAACAAGATTCCACAGTTTGGGCAGCTTAAAACAACAGAAACGTTTCACAGTTCTGGAGGCTGGGAATTCCGAAATCATGGTGTTGCCAGGACCCCGCTCCCTCTGGATCCTGCAGGGAAACCCCGCCTTGCCTCTCCTTCCCGTGGTTTGCTGGCGATCTTTGGGGTTCCGGGGTGGTTGATCCGCGGTTCCCCCTTCTCCATCCGCACACGGCGGTCTCCCCGGCCTTCGGCTTCCTTCTCTGCCTGTCTGTCTCGGTGTTAAAATTCTCTTTCTTTATAGAAAGAACATCAGTCCTACTGGATTAGGGCTACTGTGATGACCTCCTCTTAGCGTGTTTCTGTAGCGACCACATCTCTAAAGTTACACCCTAAGGTACTGGGGTTGGGACCTCTTTGTTTTGGCCGGGTTCAGAGGTAGGGCACAGTTCTTCCTGGACCGAGCACTCGACCCTGTGAAGATTTAATATAACAAAGCAGTTATGTGAAATGTTAACAACGGAATTAGAGGGGCGCCTGGGTGCCTCAGTCGGTTAATCGTCTGACTTCTGGCTCAGGTCATGACCTCACAGTCCGTGGGTTCGAGCCCTGCATCAGGCTCTGTGCTGACAGCTCAGAGCCTAGAGCCTGCTTCAGATTCTGTGTGTGTCTCTCTCTCTGCCCCTCTCCCACTCACTCTCTGTCTCAAAATAAAATAAAGACATAAAAAAGTTTTAACAGTGGAATTAGAGAAATGAAATACCTGAAATGAAAACTGTTGATTGAAATTAGCATAACCATTTTTTTTAAGTCTGTGTATTTATTTTGAGGGAGGGAGAGAGAGTGCGCAGGGAGAAGGGTCAGGAAAAGAGAGAGAGCTGTCAGCACACAATCCAATGCAGGGCTCGATCCCACCAGCCAGGAGATCATGACCTGAGCCAAAGTCTGTTGCTTAACCGGCTGAGACTGAGATGCACAGGTGCCCCCTGATTGCCATTTTTAAAACTGGGTGGATTGCAGGGGACACTGGGTATGGGAACCAGGTAGGCGCTGTCACACTGGAGGGAGAGCTGGATAGGACCTGGTGGCAGTGGTGGAGATGGAGTGGGGAAGAGTTTGGGTGTATTTTGGGCACAGAGTGCCCGCATATGGGGAAGGGGAGTCCTGGCGTTGGGCTTGAGCACCTGGGGAAGTGCGATGGTTGGAGGTGGGATGAGCCAGGAAGCAGCCAGTTTCCTGGGGTGCAAATCCAGAGGCCGGTGGTTTGGACATGAAACTGAGGCCAGCGAGGTGGCGCTTGGATCCTGAGTCCGCAGATCGGTGGGGAGGTCAGGCTGGAGACAGTTTGGAAGTCCTCTGGGCGGCCATGAAGCCCAGGAGAACGGATCCCAGGGGCTCTGGTCCTAAGGGGGCGGGAAGGGGTGACACAGCCCAGGACTGTGTGACCATGGACACCAGGGAGAGGTGGTCACTTGGTGACCTCACTTGGTGGTCCCGGCGCCCTTTGGAGGAGGGTCCTGGCTGGAGGAGGCCCAGGCGGGGAGCCCAAGCTGAACCTGCTTCCCAAGACCCAGCTGCTCACAGGGTTTTGCTGCGTTAACCCTCCTGAGCTGGGGCCTGGGGCTGGGGGCTCGGGGCCTGGGGCCTGAGGGGATGGCGGCGGTCAGCTGGAGAACTTGGGGCCTGGGGAACTGAGCAGTGAGGTGAACGCTTAGGCCACAGCGGTTTGTGGGTGTTTGTGTGGGAGGCTGCAGAGCCGGCTGGGCTGGGGGGTGGGGTGGAGAGCGGAGGGGGCGGGGTGGACGAGGAGGTGGAGGCGCACCTGAACTTGTGGAGCAGTCAGGCATCAGGGGCAAAGCGGAGAGACCGGAGCCCTGGGTTAGAGCCAGGAACCCTGCAGAAGACAAGTGGCCAAGGAAGGGCCTTGTGATCGCACTGTAGCCAGCCTTGCTGGATGGACCCTGACGGAAGGTCACTGTCTGAGGGATCCTCGTTTCTCTCCTGCAGTGTGTCAAACTCTTCCCTCCTGTTCGATTTACGATTTACGTTCCATTCCTCGGCTTCTCTGCCTGCTCAGGGCTCCCCTTTGTGCTGGAAGCTCCGCGGTGACGCGGCCTTGGCCGTGGTGCTGACTGGTTCCAGCACCCGGGACCTCTGCGCACAGGTGCTCCTCCTCACATCCAGGAGAGGGTGGCTTGGGTCACAGTCCAGCCCTGCGTGGTGCTGTCAGCCCTGGGGGAGGAGGGCGCAGTCAGAGGTGCTTCGGGCTGTCCCTTCCACACCCGTTAGGGAAGGGTCTGTGGTTGGAGAGGCCGAGTGCCAACAGGAACTTAAAAAAGTTTTGTTTCACTGCTCAGTTATAGCCCACAAAATATCTGTGGAGACCTTGCACCGCACCAAGTAGCCTTCTCCTTGAGCCCTAGGGATGGTTTACGAGGCCTCCTGTGTTTTTTACATGTTGTCTTTGGAGAGTGGAATATGTACACATAATTTTAACACTTTTCCTTTTGTAAAACTGGGCTGCTGCTGCCGTGGAGGGATTACATCTTATGGATCTCGGGTCCCCACGTTGCCTCTGGGAAGTTAGTGATCCCAGGGGTTACTGAGCAAGCGAAGGCTCAGGCCGTTAGCAGGTGTGTTTGACATCTCTTCCTCATAAAGACGGTAAAGGGATCTGTTCAGAATGTGAGCTGCCTTGAATATTGCAAAGATTATTTTTGAATAAAATCAGGATCAAATTAGGTTCTTTCTTGATGTTTTTAAATTTTATTTTGAGAGAGAAAGCGTGAGCATGAGTAGGGAAGGGGCAGAGAGAAAGGGAGGCACAGAATCCAAACTGTGCTGTCAGCCCAGAGCCTGATGTGGGGCTCGATCTCCTGAACCTCGAGATCATGACCTGAGCTGAACACAAGAGTCTGGATGTTTAAATGACTGAGCCACGCTGGAGCTCCTTCTTACGGCAAAGACGTTGATGTGAACTTTGTACATAGAAGTGACTTGCTCAGTCCTGTGAACCTGAGAAAAGGCGATGTTGGACGCTACTCCGCCCCAGCCCAGAATAACCGTCTCCTAGTGTTGTCTAAACACCTGAGAAACCGGTTTTCAGGCGGTGCCTTGTGGTTAGTGTGGTTTCATGACCACGTGTCACATCTGCTTTCTTTTTGTGCTGGGTTATAAACTGAGCGCTGGCGGGGGCAGGGCGGGTGTTTGTGCCGAGTCCGCAGGCCTTTACCTGTTGTAGGTTTATGACACTGAGGTGTGGCTGGCCATTGATGACTATCAACAAGATGAGGTTCTAAACACAGGTTGTCAGTTCTGAATGTTTACTGTGTTTTCTGACGTCAGAGGCTAAAATAATTTATGCTTTATTCTTTGTCCTGTAAATTACTCAGTTCCAGATAAGTCAGGTCTCTGAACTGTGACTCATATTTTCTCAACGTGTTCTTGTTGGGATTTGTCCCGAAGAGCAGTGCAGAAAGAAGTGAGGCAGATGGCAAGGTATTTACTCTTTGTTGGAAACTAACTTCTCTGGGACTATAGGCTGCGTTTATATGAGGTATGTTTGCCTCAGATAATCAGGTACATTCTTTAGAAGTGGATGGAAGGAGGGGCGCCTGGGTGGCTCAGTCGGTCAAGCCTCCGACTTCGGCTCAGGTCAGATCTCACGTTCGTGGGTTCGAGCCCCGCGTTGGGCTCTGTGCTGACAGCCAGCTCAGAGCCTGGAGCCTGCTTCCGGTTCTGTGTCTCCTTCTCTCTCTGCCCCTCCCCCTCTCAGGCTCTGTCTCTCTCTGTATCAAAAACAAATAAAACATTAAAAAAAAATTAAAAAAGAAATGGATGGAAGGAAATAGCAAGTTTTACTTACATATTTTTTAAACAAAGATATTTTCTTGCGGGACTCTAAAAGCAGAACGTCAAACTGTTTTATGGAGCTGACTCTTAAAAAGGCTTAGAGATTTTAAGCTTATAAACTTAGCAGAAGACATTTCGATGCATAGCTAATCAGAAAAGTGTATTAACAAAGTAGTATTTTTTTTCTGATTATAACAGTGACGTGTGGTGTAGAATGTAGAAATGAAAATATACGGAAGCAGAAAGAAGTCCCCACATCACCACTGCTGAAAGTATAAAATGATGTAGGTTAATGTTTTTCACATTATAACTTTATTTATATTACAGGAAGTAAAATACGTGGAGCGAAGTTATGTATCAAAACCCACTTTGAATGTAAGTATAAATTTAAATTGTGCTTTAAAATTTTAGGAATGTAAAGGAAAATGTAGAAATGTGGAAAAAATGCCTACCCTTATATTTGCCTCTTTGTGGGGCCAGCGTGGGAACAGCCGCTTGCTGGAAACTAAGCTAATCCCAGATGCCCCGCAGTGATGTCGCTCTGCGCCTGCGCGAGCCCCGCCCCCCCCCCCCATCGTCTCCTGCCACGCGGCCTTCTCTCTCACCTGCGCCTTGTACGTCCTTACTCCCGGGACCCTCGTTAGACCGGGAGGGACACACAGTGGCCACGTGGAAGATACTAGAAGAAACCAACTGAACCAGTCTGGGGATTAGACAGGAAGGACCATCATCTGATCACCTGGTGCTTTCTGAGGGGTTCTCTGTGTTTTCCGGGTCCCTCAAATGACTTCTTACTGGCCAGAAATCTTTTCGTTTTAACTTAAAAAAAAAAAAGTTTATTTTGAGGGAGAGAGGGAGGAGGTGAGAGAGTGCACAACTGGGCGAGGAACAGAGAGAGGGAGAGAGAGAATCCCAAGCAGGCCACACACTGTCAGTGCAGCCTGCTGTGGGGCTCGAACTCATGAACCATGAGATCATGACCTGAGCCTAAGTCTAGGGTTGGACGCTTAACTGACTGAGCCACCCAAGTGTCCCTAATGGCCAGAAATCTAAGGAACAATTCCCTTATTTATCTCCCATCTTAGGGGAATGTGGAAGGCAAGTGTGAGGAGAGAACTTTTTTTTTTTTTTTTTTTTTTTTTTACTTATTTTTGAGAGACAGAAAGAGGCAGTGCGAGCAGGGGAGGGTCAGAGAGAGAGGGAGACAAAGAATCCAAAGCAGCTTCCAGGCTCTGAGCTAGCTGTCAGCACAGAGCCCGATGCGGGCTCAAACCCAGGAACCGTGAGATCATGACCTGAGCCGAAGCCGGAAGCTGGACGCTTAACTGACTGAGCCACCCAGGTGCCCCAAGGAGAGAACTTTTGAAATAGAGTTTGACAATTTAAAAATTTGTTTTTAATGTTTTATTTATTTTTGAGACAGAGAGGGACAGAGCATGAGCAGGGGAGGGGCAGAGAGAGGGAGACACAGAACCGAAAGCAGGCTCTGAGCTGTCAGCACAGAGCCCGATGTGGGGCTCGAACCCACGAACATGAGATCATGACCTGAGCCGAAGTCGGAGGCTTACCTGACTGAGCCACCCAGGCGCCCCGAGTTTGACAATGTTTAAGAGGGCTTTATCTATTTTTTCCTCAGGTTCATATTAATATTACCTTACTAATCACTTAAGAAATTGTGGCTGTGCCGTGTCCCTGTTGCATGGCCCGGCCACATCCTCCCAGCATGCAGGTCTGGTGTCCCCGCCCCCCCCCCCCCCCCCCCCCCCCCCCCCCCCCCCCCCCCCCCCCCCCCCCCCCCCCCCCCCCCCCCCCCCGAGCCACTGTCCGTGAGGAAGCCCTTTGGTTAGTGGCCTTGGTTGTGCAGTTGAGCAGGGTAAACTGATCATTGCCTAAATTTTGACAGTGGAGCAGAATCGAGACTCAGGCTTCTGGTTTCCAGCCTCCTGTGGACAACGGGGAAGGATCTGTGCCTACTTTAGACTTAATTTGTCTGAGGTTTTTGGGTGGATCTTAAATCCTAAAGCACCATCATTGGACTGAGATAATTTTAATCTTTAGGAGCAGATAGTCATTCATGAAAGGTCTGTTTAGATAATAAAGTGGCCTCCTTATCAGCGTTCCCCAGTGGTCAGCCTGGGCCTGGAAGGCGACAGTCCTCCTGTGACGTCCCCAGAAAGCCAGGAGTACCCTAACGCTCCATCCCAGGGCCTGCCCTGCCCCCCTCACGTCACCTGCACCCACAGGCGGTGTGTCATTGCCAGCAGGACAGGGAGTTCCTGAAAGATGGACCACGTGCACGTGACTTTGGTTCCAGTGTGCTCTTGCAGAGGTTCTGTTTGACCAGTCACTGTTGTAACCTCTGTCTGCCTGATTTATAAACGGAACTCTACCGTCGATGTGCACAGGTAGGAAAACCTGTTTGTTTCTCTCTGGTTTCAGGCATACCCGCTGGGTGACTCAGAACGTATCCCCAGTGGATGAGGCTGGGGCTCCGGTGTACCTCTCTGAACGGTGTTCAAGGAGAGACGGTTTGGGTGAAATACTGACAGAGTTCTTATCGTCTTGTGTCTTGCCAGGAAGTGGTCATAGTGAGCGCTGCAAGAACGCCCATCGGGTCCTTTCTCGGCAGCCTCTCTGCCCTGCCAGCCACCAGGCTTGGTGCCCTAGCAATTCAGGCGGCCATCGAGAAGGCAGGTCAGTAGTTACTTGGGGTTTTTTTTTTTCTTTCTTAAGTAAACTCTGTCCTCAACATGGGGCTTGAACTCATGACTCCAGATCAAGAGTCATGTGATCCTAAGTGTCAAATCACTAAATTGTACAATCAAAACGAATTCTACACTGTATGTTAACTGACTAGAATTTAAATAAAAACTAAAGAACAAAAACAAAACACCTCGGCCATACGCTCTGCCCTGAGCCAGCCGGGCACCCCACCTCCTGTGCGTTTTTGTGTTCAGGGGGACAGTGATTAAATGGGACCAACTGTGTACATAACAGTTAGAAATGACTTAGTGCCTCCCATTTCTTTTATTTTTAATGTTTATTATTTATTTTGAGAGGGAGTAGGAGAGAGCGCGAGCGCAAGGGGTCATGTGCTGCTCAGGGAGGGGCAGAGAGAGAGGAGAGAGAGAGAATCCCAAGCAGGCTCCGCATGGTCAGCAAAGAGCCCCATGCGAGGCTTGAACTCACAAATGGTGAGATCATGACTTGAACTGAGATACAGCTTAACTGACTGAGCCACCCCAGGTGCCTCTTACTGCCTCCATTTCTATATTTTCTTATAAAGAAGGCCTTGTACCACAGACTCCCGGGTGGCAGAGTAGGTTGTGTCCGACGCTTGATCTGGGCTCAGGTCATGATCTCCCGGTTCCTGAACTGGAGCCGTTTCCGGCTCTGACAGCCTGGAGCGTGGAGCCTGTTTTGGGTTCTGTCTCCTCTCTCTCCCTGCCCCTCCCCTGCTCGTACTCACTCTCACTCTCTTACTTTCTCTCTCTCTCAAATAAATAAACATTAAAAAGAAAATCCGACAGTGAGGCTGAATCTCCACACTGACAACCATTCCCGCTGCACGTCATGTACCTTATTAGGTAATCACGGATTAGTAAATTGAATAAAATATGGACATGTGCGTTTATCTCTGTAACAAAAGGGATTCCGAAAGAAGAAGTGAAGGAAGCATACATGGGGAACGTTCTTCAAGGAGGTGAAGGTCAGGCCCCGGCGAGGCAAGCAGTCCTGGGCGCAGGTACTGGGAATCATTTTTCTTCTGTACGTACGGTGTTTGGTGCAACATGGTGGAGGCCATGTCCGCTTAAATGAAATGTTAAATGCTTAATTGAACCCAGATTTATATTGGCCGGAGTGAGGCTGTTGCCGATTACAAGTTAACGTGCTCTGTTGTGTTAATTTTAATTGTACAGTTGTTTGAAGAGTACCTCTGTCACAAGTGTGACTTGCCTTGTGTCGGTTCTAGGCTTACCTGTTTCTACTCCGTGCACGACCGTAAACAAAGTCTGCGCCTCAGGCATGAAGGCCATCATGATGGCCTCCCAGAGCCTCATGTGTGGACATCAGGTGAGCAGCAGCCGCTTCTCCAGCTGGCGGCGAGCAGCCACCAAGACTGGCGGCCCCTGGGTGCTTTAGAAGTGAGCTCCTTTCTCCGGGGCCCAGCGGCCAGGGTGCCTCACGCCCTCGGGGGCTGCATTTGCTTACTCCTTCTGGAGGAGAGGCCCACGTCTTGTGTTAAAAAATAGTTTTCAGCCAAGATGTTTTAGTCTTCAGGTGACCTCTGACTTGGTTTTTTTCAGAGATTGTGGGTGATTTATAACCTAATAAATTTTTTTATTTGCCAGAGTAAGAAGAGTTTTCAACATAGATGAGAATAAGGTGTTGATCCTGGGAATCAAATCATTGACCGAGCCCAGAATTGATGATGAATTTATGGTTCCTACATACCCAGGTTCATTTGTTAAGTTGTGCAGGGTTTCTCCTGGCTTTGCTGAATGTTTTTATTTTTAATTTCATTTTAGAGTGTGAGTGTGTGCATGAGTGCAGGAGGGGCAGACACAGAGTCTTTTTTTCTTTTTTTCAAATTTTTAAATTTTATTTAAAAAATGTTTAAGGTTTATTTATTTTGAGTGAGAGAGAGCATGAACAGGGGAGAGACAGAGAGGGAAAGACAATCCCAAGCACGCCCTGCACCTTCAGCACAGAGCCTGGTGTGGGACCCAAACTCACAAGCCAGGAGATCATGACCTGAGCTGCAGTTGGATGCTTCACTGACTGAGCCACCCAGGCGCCCCATCCCATCATTACACATTTCAGACCATTTCTCTTCATGGGGGGCAGGAGGGTGCTTCTGCACCCCCCCCCCCCCCCCCCCCCCCCCCCCCCCCCGCGCAGCAAGTGTGTAACGAAGCCCACGGCACACCTGTGTGTCGGAGCTGTGCGGGACATACTGGGTTTGCAGCCCGTTGGAGCCGACCTCGCATTTGTTTGTTGCCAAGCAGGACGTGATGGTGGCAGGCGGGATGGAGAGCATGTCCAACGTTCCCTATGTGATGAACCGAGGCGCTACACCGTACGGTGGCGTGAAGCTCGAAGATCTGATTGTGAAAGATGGGCTCACTGATGTCTACAATAAGATCCACATGGTAATCGCTGCTTTCTAAGGAGCAGTACCACCTGTCATACAGTACTGCTTGAAGCTTGTTTTGAGAGAGCGCAGGTGTCAGCTGGGGAGGGGCGGAGGGAGAGAGAATCCCGAGTAGGCTCCTTACCCAGCGCAGAGTCCGACACGGGGCTCGATCCTGGGAACATGACCTGAGCTGAAATCAAGAGTTGGATGCTCAACTGACTGACTCACCCACTGCCCCTGCTTGATTTTTGAAAAGAAATGGATTTTGGAGAGGAAAGATGGGCTCTTTAAATGCTGATTTTCACCATTTATTTGCTCATTGTATCAGTTTGACTTAGTTGTTGAGTAAACTGCCCCACACGGGAACAGGGCATGTTCTGACTTCTAATAATAGATTCCACAACCGTTGAATTCCTTGCCTTTGAGAGAGAACCTTCTGAGCTAACTCACTTGAAGATGAGACAGGAGTGAAAAATGACCTTATGCCGAAACAAGTGTATTTTAAGAAACTGAATTTAACTGCTAACCAGTCTTTGACGTTATACAAAGTTAGTGTAAGTTATGGAGCGGAGTTCATTCCCTAAAACATCCCGACCCGAATCAGGGGAGCTGCGCTGAGAGCACGGCGCGGAGGCTGCACATCACGCGCGAGGAGCAGGACGCCTACGCCGTGGGCTCCTACCGCCGGAGCCAGGCGGCCTGGGGCGGCGGGCGGTTCGCAGATGAGGTGGTCCCCGTCACGATTTCGGCGGAAGGTAGACGTGTTCCAGAACGGGTTTGACTTGTAGTGGCTTCGGTGTCGTAAACGTCTGGCTTCAGATTAGCATGGTTTTATCTTTGTTCAACTGAAGACACAGAGGGTTACGATTAATAAAAGGGAAATGTTGCCAGTTTAGAGAGAAAAAATTCAATGAATTTAATATCAGGTTCCAACTCCCCAGATTCCACTAAGAATAATATTTTCAATTCGAGAAACCTATTGGAAACCTTTGCAATATAAGGGACGGGCTATATATTAGCCTTTTAAGTGAACAAGGGGATTTGTTAGAAGGGCGTGCCCAGGCAGCTCTGGGCACCTTGCGCCTTGCCCTGTCTGCATCCCCAGAGCCCCCTCTGCAGGGTTCCCAGTCACAGATGTCCTAGAGCAGGGACCCCCTCCCCCACCAGACTAAGTCCATAGTGAAATCTTGTTCCTTTGGCTTAGGGCACATGTCCCTTCAGAAGTGATCGCTAGGCTCCAACTGATGGGAGTTACCGGAGCCTCTTGGCTGCTGGGGTCAGGAGAGCCAGTGCGGTCTGTGGCGGCAGAAGGGGGAGGGAACAGAATGAGATGCGGCCGTATCCAAGGTTCGAGCCACTCACAGGTCCCAGGAGGTAGCTGGGGTCCTCGGGTGGCATGAGGGGCGTGGGCAGAGGATGCCAGGCTGCCCGCCTGCGGGCTTGTGCACACAGCTCACTGGCTCAGTGTTGGCTCGACCAGCGATTACTTTAAAAGACTTGTGTTTCAGGTAAACCCGATGTAGTTGTGAAAGAAGATGAAGAGTACAGACGTGTTGACTTTAGCAAAGTTCCAAAGCTGAAGACAGTTTTCCAAAAAGAAAACGGTTAGTATTATGAAATGAGGCAGGACCAAAAATGGAGTTAATATACCATATTTAGTCTGGGAACCACCTAAGGATTTTGAAAAAGTAATTCTAGAAAACATCTAGCTGTTACTTAAAATTTTCACTAACGCTGGGCTCATGTGAAATGAACACATTAGATTTATACAAAAAATCGTTTAAAATCCCTTACCGGTTAACCCCTTCAGTATAGAAATCCGAGGGAAGAGACTGTCGAATGGGTGCAGAATTCAGTTTCTCACATGCAGTTCACATCGAAAGTTTACTGTGATGTGAAAGTCGTTGATGGGTTAAATTGCTGTAAGATTCCTGACTAGGAAGTTGACAGTAGTGTTGTTCTGTTTTAGAGCCCGTGCCGGGTAGGCCCTCAGTAAGTAACTGTCAAGTGCAACCCTAAGTGGGATGCTGGTATTCTAAATTCATGCTTTTGAAATCCTTCTGCTTCTAAAATTGGCTATATGTACAGTTGTAACCCAAAGTTACTTTTTCTGCCTTTCCTGATTTTCTCAATACCAACTACAGGAAAGGATCAGTCTTATTTTTTAAGAAATGTTTTATGTTGAGAGAACACATGCACAAGTCAGGGAAAGGCAGAGAGGAAGGGGGAGAGAGAATCCCAAGCAGGCTCTGTACTGACGGCGCAGAGCCCGCTGTGGGGCCTGGTAGCATGAACTCGGAGATCATGACCTGAGCCAGAAGCAAGTCGGAGGCCTGGGCCACCCAGGTGTCCCTGGATCAGTGTTTTTTAAAGCATCAAATAAAATTCATATTACAGAAGCATATTCTTATATTTTTAGCTGCAGTCTGTTACAGGGTCTTTGTTGCAATTAAAAAAAAAACAGCTTAGTTGACATAATTTTCATACTATAATATTCTGTTTAAAATGTTCAGTTGAAGGGCACATGGGTGGCTCAGTGGGTTAAGCGCCTGCCTCCTGGTTTTGGCGTAGGCCATGATCTCATGGTTCGTGAGTTTGAGCCCCACGTGCACGGATGGTGCAGAGCCTGCTTGGGATTCTTCCTCTGCCTCCTCCTTGCTCAGAAACTCTCTGGAAATAAACCTTACCACTCCTACAGGAGGGCCTTGTGATAGTTGAGTGGTAGCTGGGTGTGGGTTTCCTGGAAGCCGGCCTTCTCTCCATGCCGCACTGTCACTTCTCACACATCGAGCCGCCCGGGGATTACCCTGCAGGACTTTGTTAGACCCGATGAACGGCGGGTGAAAGGGTTGTGACTTCCTGCTCCCGGTGCCCGCAGGCACGGTGACGGCTGCCAACGCCAGCACGCTGAACGACGGTGCGGCCGCGGTGGTTCTCATGACCGCGGAGGCTGCCGGGAGGCTCGGCGTCAAGCCACTGGCACGAATAGCAGGTAAATGTGTTCTCCGCTTGTTTATTCCTACTCGTCCTCACGCGTCCTGAAGTGGGGTTTCCGGGCTGGTGATACGGCGTCGCCACTGTTCCACATGACAGGATGTAGCTCAGTTTGAGAGAGAAGCTCCTTTACCAGCTGTTGCTGCCGCTGCCATAGAGCAAGCTTTAAAAATTTCTTCCCGTGCAATATGAGTGGGAGAATACAGTGTACGTGTTCTACCGTGCTTCTATCTAGATTTCCTATGTGACCTTGTCATACCTCAGTCTCCTTAAACTACTTCTAGCTGTAAAATCTGCCTTGTCTTCTCAACAAGTTAGACAAATACCATTTTGTTACTTTACAAAAAAGCCTTACAGTTTCAGTTTTAGTTGAGTTCTTAGTTTCTTAACCTCAGACCTGTTGACATTTTGTAACAGATGATCCTGTTGTGGCTGTGGTGCACACTGTAGAGTGCTGAGCTGGTCCTCAGGCTCTCCTCACGGGATACGGGCACCAAGTGGTATTTTACCCGTTGGGACACTCACGGTTATTTGTCGCTGGAGACATATGTCAGTGTCTCCGGAGGCAAATTATCCCAAACCCCCTACCTATGAAAATCCATGGCTTTGATGACTAATAAAGCACAGAATCGTAGAAAAGGAACAAATACATTTACAGATATTAGGATTAGGAAGCTTGCATCTTAGCATATCCTATATGACAATTGTTAGAGAACACTTGTACGAATGATTCTTATGACCTATTACATTTCTTTAATACAGCTTTTGCTGATGCTGCTGTGGACCCTATTGACTTTCCAATTGCACCTGCACATGCCGTGCCTAAGGTGAGAACAGATGAGGGCCGGTCCTCCATTGTGCCAGCTTCTGCTTTCTTTTTTACCAAAGTTGCAGGGTTTAGATTTTTAATGTCACTTGTCTGCTGAAGGACAGAGATAGCATAGTTTTGAATCTTCTAACTTCTCCTGAAAATAACTTGAGCAATCACAAACATCTTTAGTGGAACAGACAAAAACAATGATTTGTTTTTCAGTATGATACTGAATTCACACCTGGTGGATAACCACAGAGTGGGAGGTTGGTGTGGCAGGGAAAACGGGAAGCTGAGGGTCCTGGTTCTCTACTAGGAGAACTGCTGGGAATCAGTCTTAGAGTGAAACTAAAACCAGAAAACCTACATACTCCAAGCTCCAAGACTTAGATCTAAGTCTCTACGAGATGTTGCCGGGGGGGGGGGGGGGGGGGGGGGGGGGGGGGGGGGGGGGGGGGGGGCGGGGAAGGGGCGGTTGCAGGCAGATACCCTGTCGAATGGGTTTAGGGGTTGAAGGATCACAGAAGATTCCAGCAAATAAACCCTGTCAGGAGAGGGCGTCACCATGAATGACAACTTGAGACCAGCACCACAGGTAGAGCAGAAATCAGCGAGGAAGAAGGGTAGAGGGATCAGACACACAGGAGCGTGGCAGGTGGCAGAGGCAAAGCAACAGACACAGCTTCTGAAAGTGAGTGCAGCCCCGGAGAGCAAGGGAGGCACACGGTTCAGGATTCTGAAGGCAGAAGTGTGATCCTGACCTCGGCCCGAAGTGGCCACACTTAGGTGCCGTGATTTTGTCTTAGGGCTGTTGGATCTTTACAGCTTAACAAGCTGAGCCTGCTGGAGAAGAGGGGAAGAGGGAGGAATGCTGTCAAGTCCACACTAAAAACCTTCTCTAAAAAAGGGGAAGTAGCCCAGTTTTAGGAGGATAATCCTCATACAACCATTAGCAGCTCCAAGCCTTCTCGCACAGAGTAAGAGCTGACAGGATAAAAGACCTGAAACAATTTACAGTGAAGATACACTGGACCCTGCCCCCCACAGCAGCGTTTATAAAGGAGAAGCCACAGGAGATGTGGAGGAAAACGGCACTCTTTCACTTGGGAGGGCAAGAATCTACAAGCAACAGTGCAGATAGATCTTGGGGCTATCAAGTCTGAACCCCAAACAGAGAATACGTGTTCTTTGCAGGTTTCCATGGAACATTCAAGAAAATCAAGTTGTCGTGCTGCAAAATAGAAATCATAAATGCAAGGAAAATTCTGTGCTCATAGGGCAGTAAGATGAGAAATTAAAAGCAGAAAATAAAAAGGCCCTTCCTCCTGGAAACTAAAACTCCAAATTAAAATATGTTGCATCGGGGGAAATAGAAACCCAAGTTGCAGAAATTCCAAGGTAGCAATGAAAATAAGTTTTAACTGTAAAATATTATCTTTTAAAAAATTTTAGGTCCTTAAAGACGCAGGATTAAAAAAAGAGGACATCACAATGTGGGAAGTAAACGAAGCCTTCAGTCTGGTGGTGCTGGCCAACATGAAGATGCTGGGGCTGGACCCCCAGACAGTGAACGTGAACGGAGGCGCCGTCTCCCTGGGGCATCCGATCGGGTGGGTAGTTGCAGGAACGCCTGTGTCTGGGCTGGTGGCTGCTCGACGGCCTTCGTGTCTCTGTCTAAACCCAAACCGCTTCCCGCCGATTCCTATAAACTCCTGGTCGAACCCGTTTCCTTCCCACGAGTCCTGGAAATGGCAAACCCCGTTTCTGATAGGACACGACACTGAACTCAGACCTGTCACTTTTGTTGACTAAGGTCGGATACTGTTTTATGCTGAAGAAGAGCTTTTAAGATTAAGAGGCGTTAAAGTCTGCTGTAACGACAGGCTTTTTTTCTTTTCAATGTTTGTTTTTGAGAGACACAGACACTGTGGGGGAGGGGCAGAGAGAGAGGGAGGCACAGAAACTGAAGCAGGCTCCAGGCTCTGAGCCGTCAGCACAGAGCCCGATGCTGGGCTCTAACTCACAGACCACAAACCATGAGATCACGACTTGAGCCAAAGTCAGATGCTTAACTGAATGAGCCACGTAGGTGCCCCTGAACTTTTCAGGTTAATTTGGAATTGAAACCGTTTTTGGTTACAGATTCTATGATTTATTAAAGACTACGCATGCTCTCTCCATCCCAGGATGTCTGGAGCCCGGATTGTCGTTCACATGGTTCACACCTTGAAGCCAGGGCAATATGGTCTCGCCAGTATCTGCAATGGAGGAGGAGGGGCCTCGGCCATGCTGGTACAGAGGCTCTAGCCCCCCTGTGCCCCGAGCAGCAACCCGAGGGAGCAGCAACCCGAGGCGGCTGGAGGGGCCTGCCGCCCCCAGTGTGGCGGAACACCTCCGGTCAGGCTGCAACAAGATCGTCTGTTTGGGTTATTATTTTGTTAACTTTTTTAAATAACAAGGTCAGCTCTCAAGTCTTTTGAAATTACAAATAAATTTTTTCTTGTGCTCTAAATCTTGTATAATCTTTAAAAGTTTAAAATATTTTTGTTACAAAGCTATATACTAGTTGAAATACCGTTCAGTATTAGTGACTTTTAAGTAGCAGCTTTCATTTTAGACAATCATAATTTTTGTATTTTTGAGGATTTGTAAAGATCAAGTGAATGTTATTTACAATTAATTTAGATTTGTAGCTCCCCCCCTTTTTATAAGTTTATTTTAAGGGAGAGCGGGAAACCGTGAGATTATGAGCTGAGCTGAAATCAAGTCAGGTGTTTGTGCCACCCAGGCGCCTCTCCTCGTAGCCTCTTCACAGTGAGCGCAGCTACTCTGTCAGACTGGCAGGGCCTCGTACCGTTAACCAGGAAGCCACAGATCGTGTGGGCAGCGTTGCTGCCAACAGGAGCTACCCATGTGCTCAGGTCTAGAGCGGGTACAGTATCTTGTACCATCAGCAGGCAGGATTTGGGGGACTAGGGGTCCCCAGCAATGGGCTGTGGATTGCAAGGACAGCACGGAGCAGGGAAGGAAGGGCAGAGACTGTTCCAGTATGCCACAATGCCTGTCCTTCAGCAGGTAAAATGTACCACAAGTGTCTTGAATTTCATCTCACCTGGGAAAAAACCCTACATTGTAGGCAGGGGCTGTACGCCAGCCTCAGCGGCAGCTCTGAGAAAGGAAAGCTCCTGTTCAAGCTGATACGTCCGGGGGGGGGGGGGGGGCCAGTGTATGGCAGAAACGGCCATGGTATATATAGTCTCCTGGCAAATAAACTTCGCAGTGGATCCTTACCTTGGATAAAAAGACAACAGAAGGAAAAAAATTTTTTTAAAAAATTTATTTTTGAGAGAGCAGAAGAGGGGCAGAGAGAATCCGAAGCAGGCTCCAGACTCCGAGCTGTCAGCGCAGAGCCAAACGCAGGACTCAAACCCACAAACAGCAAGATCATGTCCCGAGCTGAAGTTGGATGCTTAACCAACTGAGCCACCCAGGTGCCACGGAAAAAAAAGTGATTCAAGGAATATGTAATACAAATAAAGTCTCTAGGACAGTACTTAGTCCATGTTGAGCCACAGATGTATTTTTTAATTCCTTTAATCCTCACAAGAACTCTCAAGAGGGTAGGTACTATTATTCTCTCTACTATACAGGTAAGGAAACTGAGGCACGGAACAGCTGAGATGGCTACAAATCCAAGCAGTGACGTCCAGAGCCCAAGTTCTTCACTCACTGTGCTTTTAAGTACCTGCTGTGACTGTAACAGAGGCGGGTGCGATACATCATAGAAGAAGACCCAAAAGAATACTTCATTGAAGACTAACAATTAACACTGCATCTATAACAGAATTAACACTGCATCAAAATGTCAGTAAGATGGAAAAGCTCTCTGATAATTCTGAGGAAAAAATGAGAGGCAAAGAAAAAAAGGGAACCAACCAGTAAATTGTATTTCTTACAAAAACAAAAACCTGGGGTACTCCTATCTTTAAGTGTTAGGTGGGCAGGTTGTGAAGGCCTTCTTTCATTAGCAAAATTTAATGAACAGAATCATACCAAGATATTCTAGAGAAAACCTATAGGTAGAAAAATGGAGTCCTTGGCACAAAAACAGACACATAGACCAATGGAATAGAATAGAGAACCCAGAACTGGGCCCACAAATGTACGGCCAATTTTTGACAAAGCAGGAAAGAGTATCCAATGGAAAAAGGACAGCCTCTTTAATAGGTGGTGCTGGGAGAACTGGACAGCAACATGCAGAAGAATGAAACTAGACCACTTTCTTACACCATACACAAGAATAAACTCAAAATGGCTGAAGGACCTGAATGTGAGACAGGAAACCATCAAAACCCTCGAGGAGAAAGTAGGGGAAAACCTCCTAGACCTCCACCGCAGCAATCTCCTACCTGACACATCCTCAAAGGCAAGGGAAATGAAAGCAAAACTGAACTCTTGGGACTTCATCAAGATAAAAAGCTTCTGCACTACAAAGGAAACAATCAAGAAAACTAATAGGCCACTGACAGAATGGGAAAAGATAGTTGCAAATGACATATCACATAGAGGGCTAGTATCCAAAATCTACAAGGAACTCACCAAACTCCACACTCACAAAACAAACAACCCAGTGAAAAAATGGGCAGAAAACATGAAGAGACACTTCTCCAAAGAGGACATCCAGATGGCCTACAGGCACTTGAAACGGTGCTCAACATCACTCATCATCAGGGAAACACAAAACCACAGAGATACCACCTCATGTTGGTCAGAGTAGCTAAAATGAACAAATCCAGAGTCTATAGACGCTGGTGAGGATGTGGGAAGCGGGCACCCTCCTACACTGTTGGTGGGAATGTAAACTGGTGCAGCCGCTCTGGAAAACAATGTGTCGGTTCCTCAAAAAACTATCCATAGAACTCCCTTATGACCCAGCAATAGCCCTGCTAGGGATTTACCCAAAGGATACAGAAGTGCTGATGCATAGGAGCACATGTACCCCAGTGTTCATAGCAGCAATGTCAACAATAGCCAAATCATGGAAAGAGCCTAAATGTCCATCACCTGATGAGTGGATCAAGAAGATGTGGTGTATATACATACAATGGAGTATTACATGGCAATGAGAAATAATGAAATATGGTCATTTGTAGCAAAGTGGATAGACCTTGAGGTTGTCATGTTAAGTGAAATAAGTCCGGTGGAGAAGGACAGATACCATATGTTTGCATTCATAGGTCTAACAGCAGAAACCTAATGGAGGACCAGGGGGAGGGGAAGAGAGAAAGAGAGTTGGGGAGAGAGAGGGATGTAAAACCTGAGAGACTACTGAATACTGAAAATGAACTGAGGGCTGAAGGGGGAGGGAAATGGGGAAAGGGGGTGATGGTGATGGAGGAGGCACTTGTGGGGAAGAGCACTGGGTGTTGTATGGAAACCAATTTGACAATAAACTATTAAATATACAATTTTCTTCAGACTGTATGTAAGGGTTAGATTGCTCATAGGTCACTTAGAAAAAACTCAACAGAAAAAAAATGGAGTCTTCATCCTTGTTATTTTAAATACTAGAAAAGGGACAAATATCTACAGATTTTTAATGAAATGAACTGTTACATTAGAAATCTTTAGATATGTAAGAGCTTAGAAAATATATTGCTCTGATTTCTCCTCCAAAAATGATTAATTTTACTTCCAGCACATGGGAAGAATAGAAATGATTTACTATTTTTGAGGGAGACAGAGGATCTGAAGCTGATTCCATGCTGCCAGCATAGAGCCCAGCTTCAACTCACAAACCGTGAGATCATGACCTGAGCTGGAGGCAGTTCCCTAATCGACTGAGCCACCCAGGCATCCCTCAAGTAGCTTTTATTTATTTTTTAAGATCAGCTCTACACACAATGTGGGGTTTGAACTCATGACCCTGAGATTAAGAGTCATGTACTCTACTGACTGAGCCAGCCAGCTGCCTCAAAATTAACAATTTTTAAAGTTTAAAAGGACTCGCTAGGGAGAAAGGTAATGTAGTGGTAAAACAGGGGCAAAAAAAAATTGTGTGTGCGCGCGCGCGCGCGCTAAATAAAGGCAAATGCTGGCAGAGTGTAAAGATGAGTTCTATATAATGAAGATAAAAGCTGAAACAATAAAGGGAGGGTTGGCATATATCAAATTATTTTAAGGCAGAAAGTGTTAAAATAGGAGGTTCTATATAAACAAAGGATTATTCAAAATAGAGTTCGAGAGAACCTGAACACAGAGGGGCACAGGAAAAAGTTTTTGTGGAAGATCAGAGAAGCCAGCAGACCCCACCTCTGATCTCTCACTTGAACGCCTTGCACATTCCAGCACCTTCCCAGATGTAGCGTGCACGTATGTCTGTCTGGGGTCCCACCCTCTGCAGCTACTGCCCAAAGGTTAGGTCCTTGCATCCCTTGGCTTTGATGGGCACCAGAGAATGGCAACGAAGCAGCATTATTAGCGGTGCAGGAGCCCCCCCCCCCCCCCCAGGCTCCAGTGCGCAGGCAGGGAGCAGAAAAGGCTGTTGTTTGGTTTTTCCCTAAAAGGGCCCTAACTGCCTGCCCTTCTAGCCTGATTCAAAGGGCACGCATGTTCATCGGACTTTTGATATATTTGCCAAATACCTGATTATACTCCCCTGGGCAGTAAATGATCTGACAGTGTGATTTTTTTTTTTAAATTTCAATGTACCATTTGATGGACAAAATAGGACATCTCCTTATTTTGTTTTTTGTATTGTTTACTAACGGAACTGGTTCGTCTCCTATACAAGGTCACTGTCAAGACTAGGAGAGGTGGCTGCTGTATGTAATGTGTGGAAATCAAGGAAGAAAGTCCAGGAAAATCAAAAGAACAAGATAAAACTGAACTCGACCTTCATGAAACTGAGACATGTGATTTACCTGATAGTTCAAAATAATAGTCATAAAGATGCTAACTGTGGTTATAAATATTACCTGGTGATCCAAAAGAATGAAATCTTGCCATTTGTAACAACATGGATGAAATTAGGGTGTATAATGCCAAGCAAAATAACTATCACATGACTTTACTGATATGTGGAGTTTAAGAAACAAAACAGATGAACTTAGGGCAAGGGAAGCAAAAAGTAAGAAAAACAGGGAGACGAAGCGTAAGGGACTCTGGATTGCTGGTGAGATGCTAGGTGGGGACATGGGCTAAATGGGCGACGGATATTAAGCAGGGCACTTGTTGGAATCAGCACTGGTGTTTTATGAGCACTGGGTGATGAATCACTAAATTCTATTCTTGAAATAATTATTACACTGTATGTTAACAAAGTTGGATTTAAATAAATAAAAATAATTTAAACATATATCCCTGCAGAAAAGCAAATTCACAAAAGGTAAATTAAAATTTGAAATTTATATATATAACCTTACTAGTAATATAACCACAGGACAAGGTCAGTATTTCAAAAAAGAGAAAAGGTAAGAAAATACCAAAGGGAAATCAGAGCCGAGTACAGTAACTGAACAGTTCAACAGCAGACTTGACCCTGAGTAAGAAAGGATCAGTGGAATCAGGACAGTGAAACTCCTCCAATCAGAAGAGAAAAAAGAATGAAGGTGACTGAAAGGACTTATGTGAAGATATCCAGCAGACAACGATCTGCATCTCCAGAGTCCCAGAAGGAGAAGATGGCGGTGAAGAGCTCACTCAAGGAAACAATGGTTGAAATTCCTCATCTGGGGAAGCAAACAAATCCAGATCCAGGGAGCCAAGAGAGTTCCTAAGATGAATCCACAGAGCCCCACATCAAGACATACCATTATTAAACTGTGGAAAGGTACAGCCAAGGAGAAAATCTTAGATGGAGCAAGAGAAAATGACTGTTACCTACAAGGGGAACCCCTTAAGACTATCAGTGCAGTTTTCAGCAAACTGTAGCCCGAGGAGAGTGGCAAGATTCAAAGTGCTGAAAGAAAAACAGTGCCAACCACTACTTTACCCAGCAGAATTGTCTTTAAGATTTGAATGAGAGTTTTCCAGACTAGCAAAAGCTGAAGGAAGGAGTTCAACACCACTAGGCCATTCTTACAAGAAATGTTAAAGGGACTTCAACCTGAAACAAAATTACACTAATTAGTAACAAGGAGACATTTGAAGGTTTGTGTCCCTGGTAAAGACAAATAGAGTCAAATTCAGAATACTCAAATCTTGTAATGGTGGTAGCACATCACTTGTAACTCCTAAGAAGGTTAAAAGGTCAAAGTATTAAAAACTACAAATATTTTAATGGTTGCACAAGGTAAAAATAGTGACATCAAAACCAGTGTGGTAGGGGAATGTACAAGTTTTTTGTGTGCATTTGCAGTTAGTAGTTATAGCTTAAAATGGACTGTTATAAAGGTTTCAGTGGCAGGGCGCCTGGGTGGCTCAGTCGGTTAATCGGCCGACTTCGGCTCAGGTCATGATCTTGCAGTTTGTGAGTTTGAGCCCTGCGTCAAGCTCCGAGGTGACAACTCGGAGCCTGGAGCCTGCTTGGGATTGTCTCCCCTTCTCTCTGCCCTTCCCCACTCATGCTCTTATCTCTCAAAAGTAAATATTAAAAAAAAAAAAAAAGTCTTACTGGCATGTGGGTAACTCAGCTGGCTGAGCACCCAACTCTTGATTTTGGCTCAAGTCATGATCCCAGGGTGGTGAGATCAAGCCCTGATTTGCACACTGCTGAGTGTGGAGCCTTCTCACTCTCTGGGGCACCTGGTGGCTCAGTTAAGTATCCAACTTCAGCTCAGGCCATGATCTTGAGGTTTGTGAATTTGAGTTCCATATTGAGCTGTGCTGTCAGGGCAGAGCCTGCTTTGATCCTATGTCCTTCCCCTCTCCGCCCTTCCCCCATCAGTGCACCAGGGAGGGGAGAGATCTGTCACTGATACTATTTAGACATTTATGAAAGAACTAAAGAAGAAACAAGTGGAAAGATATTTCATGTTCACTGACTTGAAGAATAGTATCATTTAAATATACATACTACCCTACAGATTCAAAGCAATTTCTATCAAATTTTCACTAGCATTTTTAGGGGCGCCTGGGTGGCTCAGTGGGTTGGGCGGCCAACTTCAGCTCAGGTCATGATTTTGCAGTTCGTGGGTTCGAGCCCCGCATAAAGCTCTGTGCTGACAGCTCAGAGCCTGGAGCATGCTTCCAATTCTGTGTGTCTCTCTCTGCTCCTCCCCCACTCCTGCTCTGTCACTCTCTCAAAATTAATCTTAAAATTTGTATGGAACTACAAGAGACCCTGAATAGTCAAAGCAATCCTGAGAGAGAACAAAGATAGAGGAATCACACTTCTTGAGTTCAAAGTTGGAGTAATCAAAACCGTATGGTACTGGTATAAAGCACAGACACAAAGATCAATGGACTAGAGGGTTTAGAAATAAATCATGCAACATGTGATCAGTTAACTGACGACATTGGAGACAAGAATATAAAATGGGGAAAGGACTTTCCAATAACTGGAGTTGGAAAAACTGGACAGCCACATGAAAAAGACTGAAACTAGACCTCTTCCACCATACATAAAAATTAACTCAAAATGTAAATTAAAAGCTGAAATTTAAGATCTGAGACCATAAAACTTCTAGAATTAGTTAATATACAATGTAGTATTGGTTTCAGGATAATTTAGTAATTTATCACTTACATATAACACCTACTACTCATCACACGTGCCCTCCTTAATGCCGACCCCCCACTAACCTCGGTGAAAGTGAACTTGATATGGACCTTGGCAATATTTTGAATTTGACATCCAAACCAAAAACCACAAAGGCAAAAGCCAACAAATGGGCCTATATCAGATTAAAATGCTTATGCACAGCCAATGAAACCAGCAAGAAGAAAAGACAAAGTATGGAATGGGACAGAATATTTACAAACCATGTACCTGATAAGGAGTTAATGTCCAAAAATAACTCCCAAAACTCAATAGCAAAAAGCCAAGCTAACTACAAAATGGGACGAGGATCTGGATGGACTGTTTACCAAGTGAGCAGCAGGTACGTGAAAAAATGCTATCAGCAGTCACCTGGGAAATGAAAATCAAAAAAACAATGACGTATCACCTCTCACCTAGCAGACTGCCTATCACTGAAAAGACAAAAGTACTGGTGAAGATGCAGAGAACACAACGCTTGTGCACTCTTAGTGACAAAGTACACCAGTGCAGTCAGTCATTATGGAAAACAGTATGGAGTTTTCTCAAAAACTGAAGAAGAAAAATTAAAAAAATATATAAAAAAAATTCTAAGGAAATGAAAACAGGACATTGAAGAGGCATGATCTACAGTAGCTAAGATATGGAAACACCTAAGTGGCAATCAACTAATGAACAGATAAAAAAAGAGGTGGTAATATATGCAATGAAATATTCAGCCACGACAAAAAGAAATTCTGCATTTGCAACAACATAGATGGATCTTGAGGGCATTATACATACTTAGTGAAATAAGCCAGAGAAAGACAAATATCACATGCTATCACTTACATGTGGAATTAAAAAAAGTCAAACTCACAGAAACAGAGTAGGAGATTCATTGCTAGGGGTTGGGGCAGAGAGAGTGGTGGCTGGAAGCAGGATTTTGTAAATGGGTACATGTAACATTTCAGCTCTCATGTGAATATGGTTTTGGGTTATAATATGTAATATGATGACTACAGTGGATAATACTGTATTATATAGTTGAAATGTGCTGAAAGAGAGCTCAAAGGTCACACACCCCCAAAAAGATAAACATGGATCCTTCCAAAATGTACTGTAGATCCATTCATGATGTACACTTTAAATATCTTTAACATTTTAGTCATCAATTTTAACCCCATAAAGCTGAAAAAAATGACAGTGATAGTTATGACAGTGATAGACTGCCCTAAGCAGTAATAGGAAAACAAATGAAGCAGAAACTATGGCCAAGGGGTGCCTGGGTTGGTTGAACATTTGACTTGATTTCAGCCTAGGTCATGATCTCACCGTTTAGGAGTTCGAATTTCATGCTGGGAGGCTCTACACTGATAGCATCGAGCCTGCTTGGGATTCTCTGGTCCCCCTCAGAAATAAACATTGAAAAAAAAAATAAAAAAAAAATAAAGGTCAAACCTAAGCATATTTATAACCAGAAGATTTGTTTTTTGGCATCCATGTAACATTTACAGAAATATCAACTTACTTTATCAGAATAATAAAAACAAATTTTTAGGCAAATAAAGCATGCTTATTCTAAGTAATTAACATATAAAAAATAACATATAGGACAGTACTTACCTGTCTTTCAAATTTCGATGTCTTACATTGAAAGGAGAACTAAATTCATAGCCTTAATTAAATGCTTGCACAGCTTTAAAAGGGAAAAAAAAGCCAGATAACTCTTAATTAAATTTAAGAAGTAAACATGCAAAAGAACTGAGGAAAATAGCAAGCATCAAGAATAAACTAGAAATTAGTCAATCAGAAAAGTATACCATTGTTAATTTAAGAAGTGATTTTGTCAGAAAATTAGTCTCTAAAACAAAAGAGTAAGATTTAGAGGAAAAATATGATGCTTAATTCAGACAAAAGCTCAAAGCCTGGTGATACTAATCAGCCTAGAAGAAATCTTGGGAAAATAAAAAAAATGAATTGCTTCTGCAAAAGCCTGTATTAGGTTCAAGAAATAACGATTTCCCATTCTAAACAATATGTTGCGGAGTATGGAAATACAAAACAGCTTTGGCAGCTAGTTGTGAGGGAGCTTATTATGTTCTATTAACCTAAATGCTCTACATAAATTGTCTTAGGGGCGCCTGGGTGGCTCAGTCGGTTGAGCGTCTGGCTGCAGCTCAGGTCATGATCTCGCGGTTCCTGGATTCGAGCCCCATGTCATGCTCTGTGCTGACAGCTAGCACAGAGCCTAGAGCCTGTCTTCGGATTCTGTATCTCCCTCTCTCTCTCAAAAATAAATAAAACATTAAAAAAAAAATTCTTAAACATCATGTTAATCCTAAAACAAGTACTTTTATTATTCCAATATTCAAATGAACTGGAAAGATATAGAAAGCTTCAAATTCACTGAAAAAACTTGCATACACTGGAAACCAATCTCATAAGTAAACATCAAAATGTTGACAAATCAAGTTATATTTAAACTATAAGTAAACATCAAAATGTTGACAAATCAAGTTATATTTAAAGAAATCACTAAAACTGCAAAGTATACAGTATTAGAATTATTAATATAAAATCAGATTTGGGGCACCTGGGTGGCTCAGTTGGTTAAGTGTCCGGCTTCGGCTCAGGTCTTGATCTTGCGGTTTGTGGGTTCAAGCCCCGCGTCAGGCTCTGTGCTGACAGCTCAGAGCCTGGAGCCTACTTCGGATTCTGTGTCTCCCCCTCTCTCTGACCTTCCCCTGCTCATACTGTCTCTCTCAAAGATAAATAAAACACTTAAAAAATATAAAAACAGATTAATGGATTTAACAAACATGATTGATGTTAGAATAGCACCTAATTAAGCTGAACAGACACTCCTGATGTAAATTCTTAAAACACTGCAAACAAAATCCAACACTGTATTGAACATTCTCTTTAAAATGAGGAATAAGACATGGGAGCCTACTTTGATCATAACCAGCTGTACTTGAAGGGCTAATTAGTGTAGTAAGAAGAAATGAAATTAGATAATAACTATTTAGGGATGATACATCCTTGTTAACTTAGAAGCAAGTCCAGGAAAGCCATGGCTCTCATACAGCTCACTTTGTTAAGGGGCTCAAATATAACACCTAAAACAAGTAGATTTCCTACACTAGTTAAGATAGTGTGTTACTGGCACATCTTTAAAATGTAGACCAAAGGTACAAAGTTCCAGTTATAAATTACGTCACGGAGATGGAAAGTACAGCATCAGGAATACAATTAATGACACCATGATAATGTTCTGTGGTGACAAACAGTGACTACTTATTTTAGTGAAGACCAAGTCATGTGTCGAGCTGTTTGAATATGTTACACACCTGAAACATTGCATGTTAATGCTATTTCAATTAAGAAAAAAGACCAGTGGAACAGATTGGTGTCCAGAGCCAAACTCACACATACAGTTTATCAGCTTCTGATAATGGGAACAGTATGATGTATTTGGGAAAGGAGAGACTTTCTCGATACTAATGCTGGGTTAACTGGATATCCATATGCGAAATTATTTCCAGATTGATGCTTAATGCAAACACAAAAGGCTGAATAATATAACTGCTCGAAGAAAAACATGGTAAAGTATTAAGACATTGGACATCCACGGACTTGTATCTAGAACACAGAACATGTACGTATCAGTAAGAAAAGGCAGACAACTCAATACAAAAGTGGTCAAAAGACACAAACAGAGGGGCGCCTGGGTGGCTTGGTGAGTTAAGCATCTGACTGGTTCAGATCATGATGTCATGGATCTTGAATTCGAGTCCCACATCAGGCTCTGCACTGACAGCATGGAATCTGCTGGGGGTCTCTTTCTTTCCCTTTCTGCCCCTCCCCCGCTCACTCTCTCTCAGGGGGAAGGAAAAAAAAAAGAAAAAAGACATGAACAGATAGATACTCCACAAAAGAAAATGAATTATCCAAATGGCCAGTGAGCATTGAAATGGTGTTCAATTCTGTCATGAAGAACCAAAGTAAAATTGCATTATGATGCCAATATACACCATCAAAACGGCTAAAATGAAAACATCTATTATTGACAATGATGTAAAACAAATGGAACTCTGCTTACAATGTTGACAGTAGCACGATTTGGTAAAACCACTCTGGGAAACTTAAAACTCTGAATAAGGTTGTATATATGTGACCCTATGAGCCAGCATCCTACTCCCGAGTATATAACCAACTGAGAAGTGTAATACATTCACCCCAAAAATGTACAAATATATCCATTTCTATTCATAATACCTCCAAACTGAAATGTTCAAGTATAAAATGGATTAACTTATAATACAAGATGGATAAACACAATGAAAAATACAGAGCATTGAAGTGACATCTGAATTACATACATGAGTGGATCTTGTAATGTTGAGCAAAAGAAGTTTTTATAAGACTATATATTGCACAAATACATTCACACAAAGTTAAAAACTCACAAACCATGAGATCATGACCTGAAGTTCAGTAGGATACTTAACTGACTGAGCCACCCAAGTGCCCCCCACCCACCCAAAAGAATTTTAATTCAAAATAAAACAAGTTGATTCTAAAACGTTAATCAGGACACATGGCAGGAATACTTGAAAAGGGTAAGTTACAATGGACACAAAGCTATAATGATTTTATCGATGGCACTAAATCTGTACACCACAGTATACGGTTTATGTGCACATATATAAAAGTTTTTAATGTTTGTTATTTTTGAGAGAGGGAGAGCACGAGTGGTGGTGGTGGTGGGGGGCGGGGGGAGGTGCAGAGAGAAAGGGAGACACAGAATCCGAAGCAGGCTCCAGGCCCCAAGCTGTCAGCACAGAGCCCTACAAAGGGCTCGAACTCACTGTGAGATCACGACCAGAGCTGAAGTTGGATGCTCAACTGACTAAGCCACCCAGGTGCCCCTGTATGTATAAATTTAATACAGGTTCAACATCTTTGGTCTTACACCTTTACGGTTAGCTGGGTTTCCTGATTCAGAATATTCAGGATTTTAAAAAGTAACACAATGTATATATATTATACACAGCCAGTTGAATCTCAAACAGCACAGTAATTAAGCACATTACTACTTTTCTAGTAAAACATGAATATCCATACCAAATGAGATAAAGATTCATGTAGCCTCATGTCAAATCAGGTCAGGTTTTGCCATAAAATGATTTTGAGGCTAAACTAAGGGGGAAAAGTTGATGTCAGAACCTTCTGGATTTTAGAATTGTAAGAGACTGTGGATCAGGACTGAGTAAGGGAGACATTATAAGTAAACGTATGTGAAGAGAGAAACCTTATCTTAATCAATTATAGAGTAAAATGGTTAAATATTTAGGGAAAAAACAGACTTTGATCTTTACACCTCCTACCAGATACCAAAGCAAATTTTACATGGGTTAGGAGGTAATTCCTAATTTTAATAAGTCAAGAAATAGAAGCCTAGAAACCAGTGATGACACTCTTCACTAGATCTCTGGTAAGGAATAAGCAGATGCTGTGGCAGAAAAAATTTTCTACAAGAATTTGGCAAAATATTCTGATATCCTTAAAAATATATGTACACTCAGTTTTTAACTTGGTAATGCCACTCAAGTGTCTCCTAAGGAAGCAACTGGTAACACAAATGGGTATCTGGTTACAAATCTGTCAGTGCTGTTTTTTTAAAACTTTCTAAGCTTTTTATTCATTCATAAATTAAAATCATGACTCTTAATGGCTGTCATGTAAATGTTTTTTTCTCTGTTGGTAAAAACTGGAAAATGCTTGATATTATTTGAAGTGAAAAAAAGCTTTAGGATGTTATATTTACAGTTTAAGTTCAGCTATACAGAAAAAATAATTTAGGAAAAAAGTATGCCAAATGTTAACTAATATTTATAAAAAGAAAAAGTCTGTGAAGAGAAAAATCCTAGGCTTGGCCGGCCCAGTCGGCAGGGCCCATGACTCGTCCTCAGGGGACTGTGAGTTTAAGCCCCATATTGGGCATGGAGCGTATCTAAAAACCAAAACAAAAAAACAAAACAAAACAAAAAAAGGGCTAATAATAAAGTCAAAACTTCATACAGAATTTCAAGAAGCTGAGGCTGTGGCTGAAAGATAGTGGCCTGAGAAATAATGAATGTAAAACATATAATCATATTGTATTTGAAATTACTCCTCATCAAAACCAAAATCTCATCCTCTCTCAAGAGTCATGACACGCAGCCTCTGGCTGAATGCGGACAGACGTCCCTCTCATGCACAACTCCAACACACTTAAAGGTCCTAGTGATATCCAGGGCTAAAATAATCAAACATTTTAATGACAAGAATTCACAGATTTGACACATGACTACAGTAACCAGTAAGTAATGTCCACAATAAAGAGTGGATCCTTACACATAGTTCTAAAAGTAGCCACAAGTTGATCCTGAAATGCAGTCCTTGAGCATCTGACTGTTAAACAGGTTACCAAGTATACACTACAAATAAGTCCAGGACATTTGGACTTTTAAGGTAAAATAGGGATTATGGTTTAACTCTTGAATGTGAATGAAAGCTCCAAGTACAAGTTGTTTCTGGACTATATCTAATGGCTCCTAGCTAGTGACCTAAGACTCTTGAATAAAGCAAACTTTAACACTAATACATATTAATTGAATGAGAAGCAAATCTGTATTTTCCAACATTATGTGAACTTCTGAAAAAGTGGCTTGCAAAGGAATTTACTCAAAGTATCTAAATGAGAATGACTACCAATATAAAGTATTCAAACTTGTGAAGTTAATGAAAATATTTATTCAAACCTAACTGTAGTACAGTATCAAATCGAGTTAAATAAACATTAAGTGTATGATATGTACTTCCTTATGAAAAGACCACTGCCATATCATAACCATTTCGCACAAGACAAATTTCTGCAGTAAGGTCCAGCAATTACGATGTGATTTCCACACTGATCAAGAGGAGTAAGATCGATTTAGTTTTTTAAAGGCCCAGTATTTAAAAAAAAAAAAAAAAAGAGGAAAAGGACTCTTTAACATACACATCTGTAGAGAAAAACCCTGATATACTGATATTTAACCACACAGAAAGCACTTAAGAGAATATACTTTAATCTAGGCACAACTGGTCAGATATGAATGATAATTTCTGTTCTCATAAAGATTGAAACCAATTTTTCAACTTGACTGATGTGTGCGAGTCTGAAACAGAGAAGGCACCTCTTTCATTCTCCTTAAGGACTCTGTAACTCTTTGTAACACCTTAGGGGGGCACTATATCTAAGTATAGACACAGTTACTTAACAGCCCATTTTAGGAGAACCTAAATTAAAATATAAAACTATGATTTTTCTTTTTACATCTCATGATGGACGTAGCTTCCCAAACAATGGTCCCCCACACAAGCTTTAACCCAGAACACAAGACTTAAATCAGATGTGCACTGGTTACAACTATGTAACAAGTGCTATGGATTAGTGCAATTTTTCAAAGCGCCAGTATGTGGGGGAGAAGGACGTACACACCAAGGAATATGAGCTACCACATGAACAGACTTCGTATGGCTCAACAGTCTAAACATTTAAAGTTCTGTAAAAGATCTTAAAAGTCATAAACAAAAGATTAGAACACTCCAAAACGGTTTACAAAATTCTCTTTAAAACAAAGAGACCAGAACCATCAGAAGAAACAGTTAAAGCATAAAATTTCAGGAATATAACCTTTACTGTAATTATGGGTAATAAAGTATTCCCTCTAGAAAAAATCCTAAATTGTTACTTTCTGGTCGCTCTACCACCAGGTGAGGTTGTGTTCCCTTCTGTACTATCCTTGTGGCTGAATTCAAAGGTCCTGTAGGACAGATACCAAAGGCAATTTTAAGTATAAGCATCATTTCCCCCCAAAAGTGAGAAACTACTCCAGATGCATCTAGCTCAGAGTTAGGGATCAAAGGAGTCAAGAAACACAATGTAAGAACACTAGGCTGATTGAACCTCTATTTCAAGCAGATTCATACAGTATTTACAGTACACAATTGTCACAGCTATACAGTCTTGCAGATTGGATTTACTTACATTTCTGCAAATTTTTTTTTTCCGAAATAAAAAATATACCAGGTACATCTATTTACAAAGTAGGAAGCTGCTTCAGAAACAGCATGATTTAGGTATAAAGTGAAATTTCAGGAGAAGGAAAGTGCAGGTCAGGTCCTGTCAGTGTCTCATTCCCTACACTCAGAGTTTAAGGGTACGAGTTTTAAACAGCTACTGTTCTTTTAGGTTCAGAGTGTTTACTCATCATAATGCAATGATAACAAAAATTTGTCCACATCCATTCCAGCTGGAAATGAACTGGGTAGCTTCTTTTTCTGTTAAAAAAAAAAAAAAAGAAAAGAAAAAAAAAGAAAGAAAAGAAAAAAACAGAAAACATAAACCTAAGTTAACATATTGAACTCAAACAAGGCCAAAAACTGTCATTTAGAACCTCTTATCAGGTTCTTCCTATACTATTATAATTCTGCCACAACTTTTAGTTCACTGGAATTTTAGTTATACAGAGAAGCAGAAACACATTTTATAAATCCAAAGTTAATAAATTATACTTCAGTGGTACTTTAACATTAGGGGCAAAAGACATTATATAAATCCACAGTTTATCAATGTTGAGTAAGACAGAACGTGCTTTCTATAAAGGTGGTCATTATTACCGAACCACAAACCTTAGCAGCTTGACTAACACAAGTCACAGGCACCGTTCAAGTCCCCAGACTGAGCGCACACACCAGGCATCTTCCGCACACTGCCCTGGGGGGAGACGTGCGGTAACCTCAGAGCAAGAGATGCAGCCGCCGCTCGGGGCCACAGGCCTCTCCACAGCCACAGACCCAGGGAGCAGGAGACTCGGGATTCCAACCCCGGCGTGCGCGGCATCAAAGCCAACACGCCCTGACACCGTACTTCCCGCAGGACATCCTGAACATCTTTCTTTCTGTTCCTTTCACTTACTAAATGGCTAAAGAGTTTTAGGAAAAATGGGTTTCAGTTACCAGTGCTCCCCCTGCATTACCCTCCCACAGAGAGCTATGGTCAAACAAAAAGCAAGTAAACATAATTTTTACTCCACTCCAACAAAGTAGCATCTGTCAGAGCCAAGGGAAGAGATGGCGGGACGTATGGAAAACGCCCGGGAGGAGGAGCTGCAAAGTGGTTTTTACTTGGTAATTCCACACATAGCGGCTTCCCAATCTTTTATGCCTTATGTCATTTCCCCAAAACACCTGGGTCCTACTGTGGCAGAAACAAAAACCCCATTTTCCCAAGAGGTTTACAGATAAATGGCTTAGCAACGGTTCTGCAAACGCTCCATGTCACCTAGACACACTCTGAGCACCACACTGGCTGAGACATACTGCCATGAATACACTCTGTCAACCAAAACCCAGAGCGGTCTTGACCAGAACGTGCTGTCACGTGGCTCCGGGAGCTCTCTAATGTGAGCCCTGAAGGAAGGGTAAAGGTGTGGTTTTGAAAGTAAGACTTTCAAACTTGCCTTAATTTTCTTCCTTTTCATTGGTAGTGATGAGCTTGCAAGATTTTTATTGGAAGTACGGGAGGCTCGTTCACGTTCATCTAATTCCTCAATTTTTCGCTTTTTGGTGGTGCTCCTTGAAGATGCTCTGAATTGCTGCGTGTTGTCTTTCAGGGGAGTGGTAGAGGTGGTCCTGGAGATGGCGGCTCGGGACAGAATCATCAGCGTGTGGGCGGCCATGTTCACACTGTTCTCACTCCCTGTCTCGCTGGCTGGGCTGCAGGCAGGCAGGTCTGGGGTGACAGGAGGGACCATAGCTTTGGCTGTGCTACTGTCTTCACCAAAACGCCTAGCAGAGGGGACCTTGATCCCATCTCTAGGTTCTTCTTTATGCCTGTCGCCTGCCCCTGAGCCCGCTGTCCGGGGTATGGGGGAGTCAGAGCTATCGGGGAGCCTACTGACTGGGCTGTGCCACTGACCCTCCTGTAGCAGGTCTGTGCCAGGTTTGGTTAGCGGGTTAGCCACAGACCCGCCAGATTTTGTTTGTTCTTGCTTTGGATCCTTCCCAGCTGCACCTACTGAAAGGACATTTCTACTACTTGAGGACGTGCCTTGTTTTTTGGTCAGTTCTTGCAATGAAGCTACGGTTTTCTCATTCCGTAAACCCCCATTTTGCTGCCCATTTGACAGTTTTGAAGTTTCGGGATTTTTCTGCCTTTCAACATCGCTGCATAATTCATTCTCCTTATTAGCTGTTGCTTTATGGAAAGATTCAAGTACAATTTCTGTTGGTGAGACTCTCTTTTCTGACTGAGTTTCTTTTGTGGTGGTATGTCGGCTACTGGAAGTTTCTGATTTAGATAAAATCTTGGGTAAAGGCGGTTTCTCTCTCTCTCTTTTAAGAGCATTATTAGAAGGGGGCTTGGAGGTGGAGGACACAGTGGGTGACTCAAGACTAGGAAATGAAATGTCACTCCTCTCCTTGTTTTGGGACACTGTCTTATGGTTTGTGTCCGGTGTATTCGCCACAGAAGTGGTGCTATCAAAACAGAGCACGCGTCTGTGGCTTTCAGATGGCTTGCTAGCTGGAACGAGACTCTCTAAGGAGAAAGGGACTGTGACTTCTTCCAGCTTCTTCCCGAGAGCAGTGGCCACGCTCTTGTCAGACACTTCAGTTCTGCTAACAGACAAATAACTATGTTTAGCAACATAAAGACAGCCTTTATGTTTATCTGAGCATTCAAAAAATCTATGATGGAAACTACATATATGCTCACCTTTGTGCATGACATCCAATTAAATGACTAGATGAATCCACCAAATTATTTACCTGCTTTCCTGGAATTATAAATGAAATAATTAGAAAAGAAAACTATTCCTGAGAGGAAAAGTACGTTACTATGAAAGAAAATGGAACAGACCACAGACACACATCATGAGAAAAATGTAAATGACAGCTGATGTACAAATGAAGTCTCTCACATACCGGGTGTAAAGCAGCTTCTAATTTTATATACAAGACAGCCACTCAACCATTTGACAGAGGAAATAGACATGGAGTAAATGACTTGCTTCCAACTTCAGGCAAATATTATGAATCCAATCTCTGGATCTAGAATGCATTATAATTATAATGCTCAACAGGGCATTTAGGGGTCCTCCTTAGATCCAGAAAGTTAAAGAAAGCAAAATATTATGCCTATTTTGAAATTGTGCCCTTTAACTGTTATGTTTGCAAGCCTAAGTCAGGCAGAACACCAACTCTGGAGTTTTAATAGTCATATTTTAATTTCCATGGACTCAGGAATTTATGTGGGGAGTAGCAAGATACGAAACTAGAGAGAAAAGCAAAGATGAGCTCATAAAGGACCTTGTGGATTTTGCAAAAGGTTTCTTTTTTTAAAATATGTATTTATTTTGAGAGAGAGAGGAAGAGAAAGAGAGAATCTTAAGCAGGCTCTGCAATGTCAGCACAGAGCCTGACACAGGGCTTGAACTCACAAACCGTGAGCTCATGACCCAAGCTGAAACCAGGAGTCAGATGCTCAACCGACTGAGAGACACTCCTATGCAAAAAGTCTCACAGAGAATCCTTAAGAGTTTTAAACAGGGAAGATGCATAAATAAATTTACGTTTTAGAAAGTCATTCTGGCAGTAGTGTAGAAGATGGACTAGAGAAGAAAGAAAACTGCAAACAGAAATTCTACATAGATGGCTACAAATAGTTCAGGTAAGAGATGAGGAGGCCTTGGAGACAGGAATGGCATTCACAAAGATATACAGGTGAAGGAGGACTCAATGCTGACATTAACCAAGGAGAAAAAAGCAGGCAGAAGAGGAAGTCTTTGACAAGGAAGAGGTGAGAGGCCGAGACATGCAGAATTTGAAGGTCTTGAGTGAGGCACGAGAGCAGGAATGCAGTGGTTTCACGGTGGGTCCAGAAGCCACCGAGAATGTCAACTGCTAGAAGGAATAAGGCAGAACAGAAAACATGCAAAGCACATGGCATTATCAGGAGAGCAGTGATGATCACCATTTAAACAGCTGTAGTGCAAACAAGAGAAAAGACAGTTATATGGATGAAGAAAGAATGGGAGACGGGAAGTTTTGGGGATAAAGAAAGGGCTGGCAGAGGAGACAAACCCAAGGAACTTTACAGCCAGAGAGGGAAGGATCCAAACAAGAAAATTTAAGATATACAGAAGACAGAAAATGCAGGCAGACTGCATTAATCTTAGGCAGAGTGAGATCATTATTCCTGTAAGAAAGAAAGGAAAGGGAGGAATAATTCTGGAAGAACAGGTACACAGCAAATGGGAATGATGTGAGAAAATGCAGTTTCCTATTGATCGAGGTGGGAACAAGATCACCGGCCTGAAGCGAGGAGGGTAGGGCCTGGACAGATGTGAGAAGAGCTGTGGAAGTCTGGAAGAGTCTGAAGAGGGATGGGAAAGGACACTAGGAGTTCATGTGGAGTGACTGTTAGGTGGCAGTGAACGGCCCCACTTCGAATGTAATGCTGGAGAGCCCAGGTACTAAGGCAGGGATGGGTGGCTGGACAGGCCCGGGGCTGGATGGTAGCAAGAGGGATGGTAGGGGGAATGTGCTGGCTGAGATCATACACTGTGGGTCTAGCCTGGATGGGGGAGGAAGTGAATCCACATAGGAAATGGGAGGTCAGGTGAAATGTGACGGTTCAAGTAACAGTAGCTCACAATGGCAGCAGGGGCTCACTGGTACATGGGAAACAGTGTATGCTGAAACGGGTTTCTTGCCCTTAAACATTGCACAGGCCTAGTAAGAACTGACAGACTGAAGGTGAAGCTACGGGAGAGGCTGGCTGGCATGCACACACAGACTTGGAGAGGGAGGGGTCCAAGGATCCTGGGGGTGAGGCTGTGGGCCAGGCTGGTACCACGGGCATTCGCCATCCACGAGGATGGGAAGTCTAAGAAGTAGATGCAACCCCAAAATGAAGACAGGGTTTATTTTGTATACAGTGTCTTCTGTGGAGCAGGAATCTTTAATTTTGGAGTAGTCGGTGCTATCAACTTTCTCCATTTACAATTTTTCATTTTTAAAGCAATTCTTTTATTCTTGTGCCACTAAGACACTTTCTTACATCTCCTTTATTAATTGTTTTGGTTTACATTGTTAGGTCCTTAATCATCTTGGAGTTCACCTTTTACCTTTGCATATGGTTATGAGGAAAGGATCTAAGAT
The DNA here is from genome assembly GCF_006229205.1 of Suricata suricatta. NCBI lineage: Eukaryota > Metazoa > Chordata > Mammalia > Carnivora > Herpestidae > Suricata > Suricata suricatta. Next base: position 99,675,252 of record NC_043710.1, read on the forward strand.
TTTTCCTATAATGTATGTAATGGCCAATAAAATTAATTTTAATCTTTTCTCTTCTCTCTGAACTTCTGATGTTACTGCCACCACATACAAGTTAACTTTAAGCAAAGGTTGGACAATCACCTGCTGAGAATGAGACAGGTGTTCCAAAAGAAAATACTGTGGTGTTGCTGCAAACAAATGCATATAGAGACATAAAACTGACAGTAATGAACTTAAAAATGTACCTGGACAAGGCTTGTTTCTCAGTCCCTGAGACTTCTGAGACTTTGGAGGGATGGAGAATTGAGGGATACTTCTATTGCACACAGGTGCCGCCAAAGGCATATGAAGGACCTAAAAGAAAAGCAGCCATTAACTGTACTGCATTTGAGGAGCATCACTGTGCCGTTTTCTGTTCAGAAATCTTACCTGCTGAGGAGGAGCAGGAAAGGGATTTCCGTTCTGTCCAACCACAGATACAGGGATCATCCCCACCATTCCTTGGAGTACAGGCTGGACAGGAGAGGCAATTATGATGGCAGATCCTAAAAAAAAAAAATCTCAGTAAGATTCTCATAAATAAGAGACTCCGAAGTAATTATTGACCTAAAATAAATTCTATAAAATTAGATCTCCTTTCCTTAGAATCTATTCTCCTTAAAATATTTAGGAACACCCGCCAGGCTTATAAATTAAGAAAAAGGCAATCTGAATATTAGTCTTATGGCTCTTTCGCCCAGAACTGCTATCCTCCAGTAATTCACAAAAATGACCAACTCAAAGGGAAAGAGGAGGAGTACCCACTGTATGTTCTCTAGGTCTTTCAGAAAATACGCTGTTGCTCTTTGGCTGCATCCATGCCAGTTTACGAGAGAGGTGACGTTGCAGACATCAAGGGAATGGCCGTTAAAAAAGGGGTACCCCACAAAAGTTACCCGGCAAAACTGGAAGAGTCTAGGATGTTACCTGGCATGCTTTTGGCATTATTACGAATAAGTTAAGGTCAAGATTCCTGCCAAGAAGTAACATACATATTGAGCATATTAAGCACTCAAGAGCCTAGAGAGCTTCTTGAAGTACATGAAGGAAAACGATAAGATAAAGAAGGAACAGAAAAAGAAAGGTTCAAATGCAGCACCAGCCTGCCCCACTCAAACACTTTGTGAGAATCAATGGAAAGGACCCGAGTTGCTGGAGCCCATTCCCTAGGAGTTGACGGCATGATTAAATGTAAAACAGTGAAAGACCTCAGGCCTGTAATACATACACACACACACACACAAATATACAAAGTAATCTTACAGCATTTGGTCAACGTAAATATCATAATGCATTAGACTTCACAACCAGGAGATCACATTATAGTTATATGCTGACTGTCCAGATAGAATAGTGAAACCAGTTAGAAGATTGATGGTGAAGGGTTCAAGTCTGAATCTTACACCAGCAAATTAGGGTCTCAATTGAATGTTTACAGCTCAAGACTTGCTCAGAACTCCAACTTATAACCTCAAATGGTACTGGTAAAAAGGGTCCAGGGAAGTGTACAAACCATCAAAAACTATAGGGGGAAATTACAATGCTTATATGGTCCCTAGAAATCCACAACATAGTCTGTGGCTATCCTAATATATCCCTGTCCCACAAGTGAAACTTTTCCTTACAGTCACTAACAGGTCCTGTCAGGTGGATCTCACTTTCACAAATACCCACTTCAGTCTCTCAAATACCTAGCTACACTTAAGAATTCCCTTCCTTGGGGTGCCTGGGGGCTCACTCTATTAAACATCCGACTCTTGATTTTGGCTCAGGTGGGATCAAGCCCCGTGTCAGACTCTGCTGACATCATGGAACCCAGTTCGGATTCTCGGTCTCTCTGTCCCTCCTCTGCTCTTTCTCGCAAAATAAATACAAAAACTAAAAAAAAAAAAAAAAAAAAAAATTTCCCCTTTTTTACGCCAATTACCACGTCATTCCTCTCAGCTTCAGCTCAAGTCCCACATTCTCTAATACCTGACTCCTCTTTTATGTTATTTTAAACGGCACTTCAAGCATTTTATTATATGCCTACAGTACAAAAGAAGGGAAAGGAGTGTGGGAACCAATATATAGGAAAAGATAGATGATTGATGTACCATCAGCTCCATCTTCAAGAATCACTAAAGCCACTGAATCCTGTGACTATTCTAAAAAGTTTATTTTGGGGGAGGTGGGGCGGGTAGAAATAGAGGGAAAGAGAATCCCAAGAAGGCCCCACACTGCCAGAACAGAGCCTGGCATGGGGCTCAAAACCCACGAATTGTGATATCGTGGCCTGAGCCGAAGTCAGGAGTCAGACGCTCAAATGACTGAACCACCCAGGTTCCCATGGATTCTAACTTTCCAGTAGATTTAAAAAAAGGTTTGAGTGAATTAATTAGGGCGAAAAAAGGGCATAAACACAAATTTGTCTTTCTTACACTACCTGTTCAGGATTTATTACCTCCTAGTCAGTAACTGCACACACAAGAGAAGTGAGATCCCATTCCAGAGAAATGAACTTCAATGTGTTCTTAGCGTTACCTTGTGAAAAGCTGGGTGACACGGTTTGATTGACAGCAAATACGCTGTTTGACCTTGGCGGGGTCTGTAACTGAGGCGGTGGGGGCTGAGCAGTCCCAGGTGCGGAATTTCCAGGCAACACCACAACGTTGGACTGACTGACAGTGGTTCCTAAGGCTGTCGGATCAGTCACACATGTAGCTATCAGAATGTTACTTGAATTTCCGAAAGTTGTGCTTGTGGTTGGCATCAACTGTATGTACCCACCATCCTTGGAAATGCACGGTGGGGCACTGGTTGAAAAAGAAACACTGCCTTCACTCTGAGCATTCACTGTGGGTTCTTCGGGCTTGAGGGCCAAGAGGCTCTGTTCTGCCGATGTTGAATCCCCTGTTCTCTCAGCAGATGTGAGGGCACCTGTGGCTTCTTCTGAAGACAGGCACTTAACCAATTCTGCATTTTTGGCAGGTGACTTAGCAGGAGAGGACAGTAGTATAGTCGGCAGGTTTTCCCCACTGATACTAGAAACAGCACTGTTCAGTTCAGTATCCGAGGAAACGAATGGATCGTCGCTAATGATAATTTTAAGAGAAACAATATTTGCTGCATCGACATCTGCCGAGCTGTCAATGCCAGGTCTGTCACTGGTGGTGTTCTGGGACTCAGGGAGGGGACCTCCCACTGAAGAACACACAGAGTCTGAGGGACCAGAGCATTTTTCTACAGGATCACCTTCAGGAGCAATCAGTGCAACTTCCCCACAGTTACCATTCTCACTTAAAGTGAGAAAAATACTATCTCCATCTTCTTTTAAAGATGAAGGCTCTTGTGAATCATCAGCAACTTTCTCAGACCTTGAGGGCTGAGTTTCACATTCTTCCATATGATTTAACTCAAGAGATGATGAACCATTTGGGGGCTGTTTAACTGAAGATGCTGAATCTTCCAGGCGAATGTCTACTTGTTCAGATACATTTAAACCCGAACTTTCAACCGATACAGGTAGTATCTTGCTGTGAAGTGGAGAATCATCATGGCAATCCGCACGCTGTTGTGATGCAACTGGCAAACCATTGTGAATCTCAGTTTTACTCTGGAGAATCTCTTTAGGGTCTGGTGACTTATAATCAGGGAGGTTAGTTTTAAGTTTTCCTACGTTGTTAGAGCTTTCACAAAACTGACTTGTTTTAGTTGTCTTTCCAGTTAATGGAATATTTTGGGATAAAAGCTGAGAACTCTTCTCAGAGAGAATCAAGTTTTCACTGTTAGTGTCCCCACCGAGGGAAACAAATGACGTTACTGGTATACCAGACTGATCAGGCTGTAACGGTGAATCACGTGGCGCATCGGGCAACAGAGAACTCTTTCCAACCTCCACTGCCATGGCAGTTTCGGTAGACATCTGATGGGTGTATAATTCGGCACAACGCTGACTACATTCGGCATCAGAATTTACTCTTTGGTTAAAGTCATTCAAATGAGGCACAGATTCAAAGGTAATATCAAGGTTACACTTCTGTTCATTAGGTACACCCGTTTTAAATGCCTTTTTCTGGACGCTAGAGCTTATCTGAGAAAAGTGTTCCTGGGCTTCCTGTCTAGGCTCATCATGGCTGCTGCTGTTTGGATTTGATGGGTCTTCGTTTTGATAGGACAGACAAAACGGGGGCTGCCCAGACTGATCACCTGCAAAACAGAATGGCAGAGACAGATAGGGAGTATGCACTACTTTCCGAGGGAGTCATGTTTACTACAAAACCTGTTTTCCCAAGAAAGCAACTCATCTCTGACATACCCATAAGTGGAAGTCTGAAAAACCGTATCTCACATTTTATGAGTATCAGAAAATTTATAGGTACCATTCGCCCCCACTCGCCATGCCTTTCTGAGTTAAGTGCCAAATTGTTTTTTAAACATCTTGGAAAACAAATGACTCAATGAACGAGAAAGTATACAGGTTTCAGAAAATCCAGTATTTATCAGCATGTAAAGCTGGCCCCACACACGCAGCTGTTTTCACAAAAGCTGGCTTTTCAGACCGTTACTACTGACCTTACTTTATCTGATATATTTTTTACGGAGCAATGGGCCAAGTACACTTCGCATGATCAACATTTGATGTTACTGTCTTCTATCTGTAACATTCAACCCACACTTTCTAAAGGTCAGCCACATGATTAGCACTGAGATACGAAGACAAATGACCTCGTCTCTGCCCCTCGGGAGAGCAGTCTAGTCAGGGAGGCAGACATGGAAAAACTGTAATAGTGTAGGAGCCAAAGGCACCTCTTTCTGTCTCACAGACGTGACAAAGTGTTACAAAGGAGCTATTACATGAGAGCTTAAAAAATAAAAGAACTGTGACGGCTGGAATAAGAAGGAGGTTTCAGAAAACAACACAGCACTGATGTACCGTGTCAGAGAATTCACAATGTAGGACAGAAAGCATTAACAATGAACATGAAAAACACAGGGAAAAATCCAGAAAAATATATGTTGTCTATAATTCTCTTAATGTGACACTGGTAAACTTTTCTTTGGTTCAGAGCACATCTGAATCCCTACTGTGAGGAGGTGGGTGGAAATGACATGCAGACCACGTGCGTGGAGGGTAGTCAATGTCAGTGAAATGCAGGACTTTCTGAGACAAGGAGATCTGGCGTTTCATTCTGTGCACAGGAGAGCACTGAATGTGTAACTGAAACACAATCTTCTGCACAAAACACCACTGTAATCCAATTTATCAATTCCAGGACTGGGCTTGGGTGTAGGCAGAGGATTCAAAGTAGGAATGTAGTTTCAGATATTCCAAAACTAGTTTGTGGAAGACATGATGTGAAACTTGGGAGCTTTTAGGTTTTTTCTGGTAGCTAGAGGGGCAATGGCATTTCAGATTATGAGACGTGCCGGGGGGCTAAGTCAGGTAAGCGTCCAACTCTTGATTTCGGCTCAGGTCATGACCTCAGTTTCATGGGTTCAATTGCCATGTTGGGCTTTGCACACTGACCTGCTTGGAACTCTCTCTCCCCTCTCTTTGACCTTCCCCCATTTGTGCTCTATCTCTCTCAGAATAAACTAAAACAACAACAACAAACAAACAAACAAAAAAAAAACCCCAAAAAGAACCCAGCAGGAAAGATCTTCTGGCACAGCTTCTTACTAGCAGAATGGATAGAGGTGGCACTAAAAAGGCACAAAGTTGAGCAAGTGTGAGATGCCAGTACAACAGTGAGGAAGAGAAGGACGGAATAGTGACTGGGAAGGGCACGTGTGAAGAGGTTTCCATGGTGCTGGTAGTGTTCTAATTTTTTGACTTAAGAGATGGTTATATTAGGTATTTGCTGGCCTGAAATTCAAAAAGCTATACATTTCTTTTATTGTATAATTCTGTACAAGTGCTATATTTCACAAAATTTTTAAAAATTGGCAAATATGTCGAGGATACAAGATGGACATATTCACTGCCTTCCCTCATTCAGTAAGTGGTAACGGTGGGTCACTTACGTGTACTCCACTGCTTCCCCACTAGTATGGGAGGCAGAAATGTAAAAAACTGACTTAGCAGAAAACAGGAATATGATCTAAAACCTTACAATATCCAGAATTCAAGACCATCACTATAGTAGATAATTCCCTCTAAGCAAGTGACAGATCCTGAGCAATTAGCTGAACTTGCTTACCAGGCTAAATGATTAATACCACACAGCAACCTTACATTGAGGAGATGTGAACGTGTACCACAAAAATTATGTTAAATGTTACAGACTTTTGTCATACTGGTCAATACTAGTAATGCTAAATTGCGCATGTCATCAATCTATTGCATCGTGAAAGAATGATTACTAAAAATTCTCCTTTTCATCAAACTACTCAAAGCCTTGGGATTTTTTTCTTTAATGAAAAGAAAAAGAAACCCCACATGGCAATTTGAACAACTTCCAAACTATACAAGATTTTCTGCCTTTGAAATTTTGAAACTGATATTAGCATATAGATTAACAAAATCAAATTCTTACCAGACTGTTCTGGTTCAAAAGAACCTTTAACTGCTAGATTAGTTTCATCTGCTAAGACTACACTGGGACTGGTGTCCAGATGTGGACTGGAAATGCCTTGTGCTATCTGTTTATTATTCTTTGATTTACCTGTTAGAAAGGGAACAGGGAAACAACCAGTTAAATGATCAAAATAACAATAAGCATCAGTCAACACAGCCTAACGGTGACCCAGAAAATGTTTAACTTTATGTTTTGTTTAAAATTATAGTCTTTTGGATATTGCCTTGTATGTCATTGTCAAAAACAAAGATTTTTCTAATAGGCTGGCAGTTCTTAAACGTTAGCCTATATCAGAATTTGGAGAGTCCAAGAATTGCATTTTTAATATGTTCTCAGATAATGCTGGTTTGGAGACTAACTCTGAAAACATTGCACGAGACCCTAAAATTGATGGCAGTGGCCAATTTCTTTACTCCTTTCATATTACCCACTTGTGTTTAGTATAACGTATGTATAGTTTACCTCAACGTATTTGTGTTGACTGGCAAAAATGCCTACACAAAACACAAAGTCCAAAATATTTCCTATTTTTACAGCCAAAATTAAGAGAAAACCCCACCCTACCCCATTCCTAGCCCCTTCACAGCCATAGGTCTGCTTTGATGAAAATGGGATATTTTTTCAGATGCTCTGAGAATGCTGCTTCAGTTTGGTTAAGGTGCCTAAGAAACTCGGGGCGCCTGGGTGGCTCAGTCAGTTAAGCGTCCGACTTTGGCCTAGGTCATGATCTCACGGTTTGTGGGTTCAAGCCCCGCACTGGGTTCTGTGCAGATAGTTCAGAGCCTGGAGCCTGCTTCAGATTCTGTGACTCCCTCTCTCTCCCTGCCCCTCCCCAATCATGCTCTGTTTCTCTCTGTATCAATATAAATAAACATTAAAAAAAAAAAAAGGGCGCCTAAAAAACAAACTTTTTTCTTCTGATTGCCTTGAAAGAAATGGTCTAGTTACCATAGTCAAAGAGATCAAAAAGTGCCTGAAACGCTGGATCTGATTCTGTCTGCTCCAGTATGTCCTGGATAGCTTCCTCAGACATATGGATTTCACTCTGCAAAAGAAAGAGTGATCTTAATTTAATTAGTATAGTTTAATACCCACAAAATAATTATGGCATCTGATAGCTCTCAATTTTTATGAATAATTATTTCCCTCTTTGAAAATTTCTTCTGATTATGACACAGGCTTATTTGAAATAAATTAAAACAAGACTAGAAAGCAGAAAACGAATGCTCCCTAATCCCATGTCCTACAGTTAACTGTTACAGTGAATATATTCCCAAAGATTAAACATACATAAAATCATACTATGTTTTTTTTTAAACTTGACATCCCGCACCATGTAAGTGTATAGCATAACGTCTTCACCTACATATGCTGTGAAAGAATGACCACAAGTAAGTTTAGTTAATATCCATCATCTCATACAGATATAAAAGCAATAAAAGTTTTCCTTCCCTTGTAAAAACTCTTAGGACTTACTCTCAACAACTTTCAAATATCCTATACGGCAGTGTTAACAAGTCACCACGTAGCGGCGCCTGAGTGGCTCAGTCGGTTAAACAAGTCACTACGTCACCCATTTCCTTGCAGTACTGACCTCCTTCATCCAACTGCCCCACTCTCAAGGCCCTGCCTCTGGTAACCACAAGTCTCTTCTATTTTCCTGTTAGTTTGGCTGCCTCCTCCTACATAAAATCTCACACTTTTTAACTATCTGCTTTGGTCTCTTAATATTAAACACTTTCTTCAAATGTCAGATAACCCTTGCCGGTCCATTCACATTTAGAAGTAGCATGCCAAAACCTACCTGCAAACTCTGTGCTAAGGGAGGGAGCTTGTCAATTACCAGGTATGCAACATAGTAATCTTACAGAACCATCTGTAATTTTAGTTTTTTGTTTTTTTTGTGTGTGTGTGTGCGTGTGTGAGAGAGAAAGGAAGAGGGAGAGTTTGCAGAGGGTGAGGCAGAGAGAGAGAGGGAGACAGAATCTCAAGCAGGCTCTGCTCTGTCATCTAAGAGCCTCATGTGGGGCCCAAACTCACAAACCAGGAGGAGATCATGACATGTGCTAAAATCAAGTTGGACGCTTAACTGACTAAGCCACCCAGGCGCCACTAAGTTTTCTTCTTTTGAATGAGTTAGATTCCTTGCTGGGTGAGTTTAGGACAGAAGTGTTTCTGGTAGACAGTGTGAATGGGGGCAAGGTTTAGAGTTTAACTACGACTTCCTAAATGCTGTACCGTGTCTTTCTGCTTGTAGCCATCTTCACATCTGTCTCTAGGGCTTTTGGTGCTAAGCCTTTTGGGATTTCTGTGTGGTAAATTGGCTTTTTTTCTGAGCTTTGCCTTTACTGGCTTAGAATTCAGGATCTCTTAAGTCAAGTACCACATGTCCATTTTGACTTCTGGTTTTTTTTTTTTCCTTTTCTATTCTCTTTTCTTCTTTGTTCTGAGTTTTTAAAATTTCAGCATACTGTCTAATAGTAGTGTAGAAAACTAGATGTTTAATCCACTATCTATTAACAGAAATGAATCCCTTTTTAACAGGCTTTTTGTTTGCTAACTATGCCACATTTTAACCAATTCCCACTGTTGAATATTAGGATTTTTAAAAAGTTTTCAGTTATGGTACTGAATACTACAATGAAAATCTTTAAGTATCTGGTGTTCATTTCTTACAATAAATTCTTAGCAATAGAATTACTAATTCCACTGATAAGAATCAGCTGGAGGATACCCACATTTAAAATTTTGGGAATTGGGGCACCTGGGCAGCTCAGTCGGTTTAAGCATCCAACTCCTGGTTTTGGCTCAGGTTGTGATCTCATGGTTTGTGGGATCAAGCCCTGCACTGGGCTCTACAATGATAGCAGGAAGCCTACTTGGGGTTCTCTCCCACCTGCTCTCAAAATAAACACTAAAATAAAATAAAATAAAATTTTAAGGACTACTATCAACTAGCCTTCCACAGAAGCTGTAGAAGAGTTCCTGTTCTGTGTAACAACGTATAAGCTCTTAACAATAATGGGCAATATCAATTTTTAAGCATTATTACTCTATTAAATAAAAGTAGTCTGTTCTCTTAATTTGTTTATTACTGAACTGAATATTATCTCCATGTTTACTAAACATTGGAATTATTTTGAGACCAATATGATTTAAACAGAATGACAGTGAACACACTTTACAACAATTCATTCAAAGCTGGTGTGCAACCCAAAGGTGAAGGGTACATTCTCCCCTTGAGCCGTCAGCAAAAATGGGCTGAGATTTTTCAAGCTCACAAGTCACTGGGTAAAACACCATCACCACCACCTTTGTTTCCTTTAAAAGTTAAACAGGTTAGATGGTTACTTCACGCACGGATATCACAGATACTCAGTGAAAGGCTGGAGGAGTATGCCAGAGACTATGAAAAGTAGCTAGATAAAAATGACGTTATTTTCCACTTGGATCAATTTTACAGGAAAATGGAAGAGTCTTTTAAAAAGAAAAATGAAATACAGAATAAAAAGCAAAATTGATAAATCTTTTCAGCTAAAATATTATATTTCGAAGAAGTTTTAGTACACTCTGGCTATGGTCTTCAATTACTCTTCTTCTAATAGTTGAAGATTTTAAATTCTCAATTTTAGTTATTTATAAATCACGTTGCAATGTTGTAATTTTCAAGATTGGTAACACATACATTTGAGTACCAGGGGACAGGAAATTCACATGGAGTAAGAATTAAAGTGGAACTTTCAAGAAGTGATACAACTTGATTTTTTAAAAATAAAAATGGCCATAAAATGAAAAGAAAAACTTGTCTGAAGTTAAAGGGCCAGTCAGCTTTTATTACGAGGATGTACAGAGAAAATCAACAATTCTTGATGAAATGTGATTTGGGAGGAAGCCTGGAGCGTGAATAAGAATCTCTATATGCATGAACTTGAAAACTTACAGTAATGCAAATAGTGTCAAGGATACAGTGTAATCAAATTATGAAATGGTAGATATACTCTTATAGAATATTGACAAAATGTACTTTTCTAGTCAATTGTTTTACTCTAAACTTTAAAACTGGGAATCAAAAGAATCCTGAAGTACATGTTCCAAAGGTAATTGCCAATCAGCTTTCTAAATATTTTTAAAAATCAAGGTAGAATTTATATACACAACAAAATGCAGAGATCTTAATTCCAGAGCTCAAAAAGCTTGGAGAATTTTGAGGGCTATGTAACCACCACTCCAATGAAAAATGTAAAATGGGGCTCCTGGCTGATTCAGTCAGTGTAGACTGTGACTATATTTTTTTCCAGTTTAAGAAACAAAAATTGTCAATCTGGATTTTATTTTATTATTATTATTACTATCAATTCTTAGTCTCGAGTTTGTTACCATACAGCATATTCTTGGCTTCAGGAAGAGAACCCAGTGATTCATTCCTTACATACGACACCCACTGCTCATCTCAGGGCTTGAGTTTGGGCCCCACACTGAGAGTAGAGATTACTTAAAAATAAAATCTTAAAACAAAACAGTAAAACATCTCTACCACCCAACAAATTCACATATCTATATACACCATTCCCTCTTTTAGAGAATTCTCCTTGGCAAGTAACTCCCTTCACCCCCACTGAGGCAACAACTAATGATTTCTATCACCATAAATGAGTGATGCAGGTTTCAGAACTTTATATAAACATTAACACACCATTTGCATCATTAATCTATCTTCTTGATCAACATGTTTTAAGATTCATCCATGTTGGTATGTGTATTAATAAATCATTTTTTACTGTTCACCAGTATTCTAGTTCATAGCTGTCAAAATTTGTTTATTCCCTTTCTCTTGATGGACATTTTGGTGAACATTCTTGTAGAAGTCTTTTTGTAAACATATTTGAATATATAATTATTTCTTTTGGGTAAAAGCCTTGTAACTGAAGGTATACAGGTGTATATATAACTTTGTAAACGATCAGTTTTCCAAACAGGCTGTACTATTTATTCATAACTTCTATTAGCAATCTTTCAGAGTTCCAAGTGTTTCACATCCTCGTCTCCATTTGATATTGTCAGATTTTTAACTTTTAGCCATTGTCATGAGTGAAAAGGTATCTTGTTGCATTGTTAAAGTTTACATTTTTTTTTTTTTTTGACAGAGAGTGAGAGTGAGCATATGCAAGCAGGGAAGAGGCAGGGAGAGAATCCCAAGCGGGCTCTGAGATGTCAGTGCAGAGCCGGACATAGGGCTGGAACTCACACAAACCGTGAGATCATGAACTGAGCTGAAAACAAGAGTGAGACACTTCATTGACTGAGTCACTCAGTCTTTTGCCCTTTTCTTAAAATGGGTGGTTTATTTTCTTTACTATTGATTTGTGGGAGCTCTATTTACGTTTTTAAATGTTTATTGATGAAGAGACAAAGTGTGTGAGCTGGGGAGGAGCACAGAGAAGGAGACACAGAATCAGAAGCAGGCTCCAGGCTCTGAGCTGTCAGCACAGAGCCTGACACGGTGCTCAAACTCATGAGATCATGACCCGAGTCAAAGTCAGCTGCCCAACTGATTGAGCCACCCAGGTACCTGGGGAGCTCTTTCTATACTTTGGATAAAAACTTGTCAGATAAATGTATTATTAATATTTTCTCCCAAGTTGGTGGGTTTTTTTTTTGATGATGCTTTTAACAAGCAGGTATTTGAAATTTTAAGGAAGCTTTTCTTCTTATTTTTTAAGTTAGTGACTTACGTGTAAAAAAATCCTGCCTACTCCAAGGTCACAAAGATTTTTAAGTGTTTTAAAAATTCCTACTTCACGTATTTATACAAAGAACTAATTACTTCTTAGTGTATCTGATGTATTTACTACTCAGTTGGGCACTATGTCTTGCTGTTTTTTAAAAAAGTTATTTAGGGGCGCCTGGGTGGCTCAGTCAGTTGAGTGTCAGACTCCCGATTTTGGCTCAGGACATGATCTCACGTTACATGGGATCCAGCCCCACAATGGATGGCACACTGAGCAGGGAGCCTGCTTAAGATTCTCTCTCTCCCGGTCTCTCAGGGTGCCTAGGTAGCCTAGGTGGTTGAATGGCTAACCCTTGATTTTGGTTCAGGTCATGAGCTCACAGTGATGAGACAGCCTTGGGTTGGGATCCATGCTGAGTGCAGAACCTGCTTAGGATTCCCTCTCTGTCTCTCTCTCTCTCACTCCTTCTGCCCTCTCCCCTGCTCACCGCTCCCCCCAAATCTATTTATTTTGAGAGGGAGAAAGAAAAGTATGAGCAGGGTAAAGAAACAGAGAGAATCCCAGGCAGGCTCCCTGCTGATAGTGCAAGGCCCCAAGCAGGGCTCGATCCCATGAACCATGAGATCATGACCTGAGCCAAAACCAAGAGCCAGACATTCAACTGACTGACTCATCCACGCGGCCAGCAATTTTTTCTTTAAGTATTCCGAAAAAATGGAGCAAAGAAAAAAAACATTCAGTGGTTTTAACCAGAATTCATCTGAAGCTACAATGAACTCACTTGGTGGACATGGCAACTGGCACTGATTATGCTGCGTGACAGTCCCAGTGAGAGGAAGTGCTGCAGCCACGCACCGCAGCCGCTCCTGAGAAAGGGTGTTTGCCCAGGAACAAACCCCACAGATACTCTAAGTCCTCCCTCCTCTGGCCCGCACTCTCGAGCTCCACGATCACTGAACCACAACAGTGACCACAGCCCCATCGTCCTTCTCTGGGCTGTAGATGGCCACACCAGTTAGTAACCTTTCTTCTTTCAAGTGTCTTGTTCATTTTACTTGGAATCATCATGTATCTTTAACAGAGAATTTCACTGTTTCCTCATGTTATCATATAGTTTGTAGCAGATAAAAGGAATCTAATTTAAATATACACTGTACTGTACTGTTGCTTCCTGCACACACACATACCCACTCAGGAACCTGAAAGTATTAAATACTTGGATATCCAGGACAAGGGCTGTATGGGTAGGGTACAGAGCTTTAGTGATACATGGAGGAACTGGGATATTAGAACGGTAAGGATGTCTTACTGCTTTTACCATTTAAACAATGCAATTTACACTGATTATCTGAAAATTCACTAACACATTTTCAGGAACAGATTATATTACATTTATATAAAAAAGGAAATCTCTCTCTAAAATTATTATTCTAAATAACTGTATACATCTAATCTGTTGGCCATGGTTGGGAAATGGAACCAAAATTTGAACTGAGTATCAACGCACTGTAGGCACACACCCGAACCTGTACCTGAAGTCCCAGGAGCTCATCGATTGACGTCTCCGGTTCTGTAGGGTTGCTCTCTGTTTGCTTAGGTACTTGAACAACACTGTTGTCGCTGTGATAAAAGAAAGACAAATTTTACCATAGCTCTCCATCAGGCAGTAACAGCTCAGCATGCTAAACATACATAGCTTACCTAGTCAGAAATTTATTAATGTTTTCTGCAAGTTTTTCTTGAAGAGATTTGTTACTTAAGATTTTTTCTCGTGCGTTTTCAATAACCATTTGCTGGAAAAGAAAGTCAGTATTAGAAAAAGAATAGAGTAGACCTTCCAATAAATGGGAGTGAGGCTAGTTTTAATAAATCTAGGTGGAAATTCAGAAATTGTGACTCCCTCTATATTCATACTTGAATACAACAGTTTACAACTGTGTTCACAGATCCTTTACCAACCCTTTCTTCACTGATTACAAAATATAGTTCCAAGCTCTTTATCTTTTTATACAAGGTTTTAAATAATCGGCCTCTAGTAAAATGCTCTATTGTATTGCATAATCCAGTACCCACAATGTATTTACAGTTTCCTGAACAGTGAATTGTTTCTTACTCGGTACATGTGTGCATGCGATTTATTCTATACGGAGTCTCTCCTACTCATAAATTTTACTACTCTCTATCCCAAGGCAGTTTCCCTGCACAGTGATATAGAAATATTGTAACACACAAATGGATATGCACACTAAATGTATCTACATATTAAATATATGTACTCATTTCTCTAAATATCAGTATTTTAAAACTCAGGAATATCTCAAGCTGCAAAGCTTCATAAGGTCACTTACTTTTTCTACTGCAAATGCATTTGGATCCTGGAAATTCCGTATTGTCGAATGAGGCCCAGACAGAGTGTTACTTTTCCTTTGAGATTCACTGAAAAACAATTTAAAGGTTGTCCTTTAGCTAGAATGTAAACCAGATTCGATGATAATTACGTACACAGACATAAATCTTCACATTATGGAAGAACAGGCATTTTCCCTCCTTGTGGCAGGAATAAAGGGCAATAGAACAGAAAAGCCTCACTAAATTTGCATTAATAAGAAGTGAATCTGAGGTCCAGCTTTACCACTTACTATGTGTGGTCCGTAGCAAGTTAGGCTCTGACTCTTTGACCTACTTTTTAATGGGTTTATGAAAGAATTAAATGAAGTATGTGAAAAGACTTCATATAAAGGCCAAGGTTTCTATAAATGTTGGATATTGTTATAGTGTTTTACTATTTAAACAATAAAGGAGGTGGAGGCCAGCTTTGAATGAGAGATAACCAAGTAAAAACTCTGACAAAACACCCATGGCGTGGCAGTTAAGAAATCAGAAAAAGCATTTAAAAACTATTCTCTCTCTTTTCTGAAGTATCCTTCAAATAAGAACAGGCTAAATACAGAAAGAACTTTGTCTCAAAGACTCCCTGAAAAGATTCCCGACTTTAAGACTTTAAATAGGTGTTTGTGGAAATGCCAGTATTATTTATATTTACTAAAAAAAAAAACCCTTTAGTTAAAAATATCTGAGATACCACCAATTTTATTTTAAGATATATTTTTTATGTACTATTATAGAAAAAACAGTTTCCTATAAAATAGTGATAAGCCACTGATTACAAGATACAACCAGCTATCAAGGGGGTTAAAATGTGAAAAAAAAAATGCATTTCTGAATGGATATAATAGTAAAAAATGCCAAGAACTCAATCCATTCTTGTTATTTTATTCATAAGGTAAATATCCTATCTTTCATTTTAATGTTTATTAGAAACTCCTTTTAAAAGGCATTTACCTTTTGCGTCGAGCAGGAGACATTACACTGGCTTGAGTTTTCCTTTCCTGAGGACCAGGAACGATATTTAAAGCCTCCCCAGCTGTATTTCAAGAAAACAAAGTATTAAGTCAAGGACATGGAATGGTTTTCTAAACCTGAATTAATGAAATAAGCAGCATCATATACTGTTTATTTTACATTAAGTTCAGTTAGCATACACGGAATGGTTTGCTATGTGCAAGGCACTGTAGCCTTTAAGAGGATGAGTGATGTGTGTTGTCTGACTTCAGGTGTGACAATCAAGCACAGCACAGCCTCAACAAAGCCTGGCGGACTGGAGGAAGCGTAAACTGAGTGTGTGCTACACTGTATATATACTACATACTTTTACCTAGGGGTGTAAAAAAAGTTGGAGAACAGACAGAAATGAGGGAGGATGTAACGAATGGAGTACGTTTCAGTTCCACAGAAGAGAAAGAAAATTTGTCAAGTGAGAGCGGCATCTGAATTTTAATCCCAACTCTGTTATTAAATAGCTTTTTGCTCCTTAGTACCAGGTGTTTTCAACCATTTCAAGTACACAATAAGCAAGCTATACCAGACAACCTTTGAGGGCGCCCCCAGCTCTAAGATTCACAGAAATAGGAAGGATTTTTCAACATGTAAGAAATGGAGGTGAACTGGAAAAGTAGTCCAAATTCTAGGACAGAATGGTGTGAACAAAGATAAGGAGGTGGTCAAATTTACTGTATATTATTTTAAAAATCAAATATAACACAAGTCTTTTCTATTAATGTAGAAAACAGAATTAGAAGAAAGTTCAAGGTTAGACCTCAGTTAGAACAGAGATAAGAATTCTAGATTAAAATGTTTCCTTAGTAACATGTTCACATTAAGGCAAACTTACCAAGTCTGTTAATTTATAAAGACAGTAGTATGTCATCTATTTATACAAGTTGATTAAGAACAAAATTCAAACTCACTGGCCACAGTGTCTTGTGACTGTGAATGGTTCACCACTACGAAATTTGACCTCACGGGAGCTGTAATCTGGCCAGTTGGCCGGACAAGCTGTGTAGCTGCTGAAGGAGCAACAGTTGTACACTGTCCTGAAAGATACGCTAAAGTCAGCAACTCTGAATTGACAGGAGCCGCTTGAGAGGCGAGCCTTCTCTGCCGTTTGATTTCTGCAATTCCACTTCTTGTTCGGACTGAAACACAGGAGAATTAAAAAATTAACACAGTGTCAGAATGCTCTGGCAATTTTAACAAGCCTATGCAATACACGTCCTACTACTGAGTAACATGTTAGATCTACAGACTGAAAAGAGTCCTTGAGAGTAACAACTAACTTCGTGTGTTAATTTCGTATGAAATAAACTGAGTACAGTTGACTCTTGAACACCACAAGCGTTAGGAGCAACGACCCTTTGCACAGTCGAAAATCCAAGTATAATTTTGGACTCCTCCAAAACTTAACTACTGATAGCCTACTGTTGACCAGAAGCCTTCCCAATCATCAACAGCTGGAACACATATTTTGTATGTTATATTATTGTAATCCTACAATAAAGGAACCTTAGAGAAGAGAAAATGTTATTAAGAAAGTCAGTGGAAGCAAAGATACATTTTTACATTCCTGTACTACATTCACAGAAAAAAAAACCTGAATAAATGGACCCACACAGTTCAAAGCAGTGCAATTCAAGGGTCAACTGTATATACAAAGTTTATAAATCTATCAGTATATTTCTTCTGTAATAATCCATACTGATAAAACCTCTACAAACTAAGAAACAAACCAATGAAATGAGAATTAAAAAGACGTGAATACATGAGCAAATGAGAAAAACCAGGAGTATTTCAAGTGCTCTTTTCTATAATGAATATAATTCCCTATTATGATAATAACTGTACTTTGAAGAGTAGTTTAAACAAAATATATACTTAGCATGAATGTACTATTAATGAAAAAGTGTTCATCTGACAGTTCTGAGTTTGAACTAATGCTGAATTCAACTAAAGTTGAATACCTACCTCTCTGATTGGCAACAAACCCCGGGGAACTGTGCATGCTCCTATCAAATAAAACAAAGCAGTTAGACATTAAAAGATACACCCAAGTTTATTAACAGTCAGACTTGAAGCAAAATGAATTAAAAGACAACAGGCCTCCCTCAGACAAAAATGATAAGCACGTTGTTGAGGGGTGACCAATCTTATTTGCTTTAGAATGGTGGCACATTAATGCACTCACACACAGAATTTTAATAATCAAGTTTCTAGCCAAGGCTTTGTAACCATTAGAGAACTCTGACATCCCATTAAGAATCTGACTTGATTTTAGGATGTCTATATATTTAAGAAAGCCATGTAAAAATTGTGTAGTTATTACCTTTTGTCACTACAGCGATACCTTCGTCAAATTCTTTATTTCACATAGGACTCCATATATAAATACTTTAGAATCCTGAAGTTAATTTCAAAGAATATCCTGCTTTTATCAAATTTATTACTTACAAAACTATTTTATCCAGTGTCTAACAAAGGAGGAAAGCAAACAGGAAAGCACACAGAAAATTCACAATATAAGGTGATTCTCCTTTTATTATGAATTGGTTACCCAATCACAGACATTGGTATCTTCTGGGAAATCTGTTAAATTAGTCTCTACTAAAAAGAGCAATAAAACTTAAATTGAAGAAGCATTTTTTTAATTTAAAAAATTTTAAAAATATTTTAGTTATTTTTGAGACAAAGAGAGAGACAGAGCATGAGCGGGGGAGGGGCAGAGAGAGGGAGACACAGAATCTGGAGCAGGCTCCAGGCTCTGAGTGGTCAGCAGAGCCTGATGAGGGGTTTGAACTCATGAACTGTGAGATCATGACCTGAGCCGAAGCTGGACGCTTAACAAACTGAGCCACCCAGGCACCCTGAATAAGCATTAAAAAAAAAAATTTATTTATTTATTTATTATTATTTTTTAATGTTTTATTTATTTTTGATACAGAGAGAGACAGAGCATGAGAGGGGGAGGGGCAGAGAGAGAAGGAGACACAGAACCAGAAGCAGGCTCCAGGCTCTGAGCTAGCTGTCAGCATAGAGCCTGACGCAGGGCTCGAACCCACGAACGTGAGGTCTGACCTGAGCCGAAGTCAGAGGCTTAACCGACTGAGCCACCCAGGTGCCCCCTGAATAAGCATTTTTAGTAACACACACACACCAACCTTGGAGAATACTTGGCTAAGAGCCTTTTATTTTTGGGTTGTATCTCATCAATAAAGCATCTCAATAACCTATAACTGTTTATAGGAGCTAACTAAATTGTGAATGTCTTTCAAGATTATTTGAAAGGGCAGAAAAAAAGTCAAGAAAGGAGGAATAAAGGTAAGACTACCAAATAAGATGTGGTAGAGTTAGAGAAAAGCATCTGCAGGCATTTCAGCAGTTTAAACTGGGAAGAAGCCCCTGCTGAATGTAGGCTGGGCATACCGCTGGTAGTTCTGTAAGAAACTATGGTTTTTACAGTCGACTCTGAAGTTAGGTAAGAGACGTTGTAACTGATACCAGTGGAGCATTCCATGGCCATGACCTCGGTCACAGGTGCCTGTTAGCACCATGAGAAAATTCCAAAATTAGAAGATTCCACAAGTAGTAGCATTTTATTCAAACTTGGTTCTTTACAGGGGAAGAACCAATGAGACATGAATTTAACACATAGTTCTTTGCATAAGTAATAAAGATGCAACTATGCAAGGAAATTCACACAAGGCTGGGATTAAATTTATATTCTAGCCAGAGATCTGCCTCTAAATTACTATGGGAATGTGGGGATGTCAATAAACATGTATAAGTCTCAATTTCCTTATTTCTTAACAATTTATTAAATACGCATTTTATTTCAAATTATTTGAATAAAAAACAAAGGAGTATCAGTAACCTCTGGAGTAAATTTAAAACTAAGATTAAGTGTGTGGGTCATAAGAAGATTTAAACCTGAAGAGCTTTCTACATGTGTTTGCATTCCACAATCATCATGCGTGTTCTGATCAGCTAACTGTACAGGCTTTTTATTACCTGATCTGAGAAAGCGTATGGTCTAACTTCTTCCACAGAGATGACATTATTGCTGGGACATCATTTGATGTTTCTAGGTAAGAGGAAAAGTTTCTCAATGAATATGTTTGAGGAAAATTCATCACTTAACTTGGCACAAAATCAACAAGGAAAACAAAACTTTTCTCTCAACTGTTGGCATTATGTTGGAAACTAAGAAATAAGCCTATTTTGTAAAATGACCTACAAAGCTGTAAATGAGACTTCTTCCTTTTCTCAAGCCATTGAGTACCAGATGCAATGAATGGAAATGGACATTTGTAAAGTCTCTGAAGCTTTCTAAGAACAATTTTTTTCTTTGTATTAAAAAACAAACTATTTCATTTACTTTTTAAAAAATAATCTCTATACCTAATGTGGGGCTTGAACTCACAATCCAAAGATCAAGAGTCACATGTCTCATTAGCTGAGCGAGCCAGGGGCCCCCTGTTTAAATCTGTTCTATTGGACATCATGTGACATTTCAAAGTGAATCAAAATAATGTGATTTATAATAAATTTCATAAAGGTTATATAAATTCCTATGAGTGTGGAAACAACCAATGTTTTCATGTCCAAATTACTGTGTTTGCTCTCAGTAACCCTTTAATAAAGGCACCACCAGTTACTATACTTAAGAGTTACTGGTAAAATTCCTGAGAACTGATTACTTTTTTTTCCCCCCAAGGATACGCCCTTAAAGCCCACAGTGGTGAGGAACTTACAGGGTATTTAAAATCTTTACCATATACTTATAAAAAAATTCAAATAAAAGGAAGCCACCCAATATAAAAGTGGGATTAAACTTTTGTATTGCAATAGCATACTGTTTCTGATGTTATTTACACTCTAAATATTCCTTTAAGGGGGGCACCTGGGTGGCTCAGAAGGTTAAGTGTTCAGCTCTTGATTTTGGCTCAGGTCATGATCTCATGGTTTTGTGGTATCGAGCCCTGCATCAGGCTCCGTGCTCCTAGCACTTGGGATTCTCCCTCTCCCCTCCCCCTTTTGCCCCTCCTCAGCTCACGTGCACTCTCTCTCAAAATAAATAAATAAAACATTAAAAAAAAGTGAATAAATATTCCTGTAAGAATATTTAGGCCTATTACTCTCTGTGTCTAGGGTGGTGATCTTGGAAAAGTTATTTGGCTTAATTCTTAGTTTCCTGATACTTAAAAATTAGGACCTTAACAATCAACATCAATTGCTGCATTAGTTTAAGGACTGTTAAAAAACATACGGAAGCACTCAACACAAAGCTGCCTACAGATAAATACTCAATATTAACACTAAGCATCTTTCCTTTCTTTCAATGCTATTGTTTTATGGTAATTCTTGTTAATGTTCTGAGCTTCAAAAATATTACACAATAAAACAAACACTTTTAACTTTCTCCATATTCTGATTACTATAAATCAGAATTTTACGACTGGCTCCTATGTCCAGATTTAGACAACACAGAACTTAAAATATTGTCTTAAAAGGTCTATGAATGCAGCAATGCCTGTTTATCAAGGCAGAGACCTAGAGCTAGGAGTTCTATTTTTTACAAAAATTGTTTTGTTCAATTCATTAGCACTCAGATTTTTATAACATATCAGTATAAATACAAACTGTTTAATTAAATATTTCCCAGTAGAACTTATCTCATCATAATGGAGATTAAGGGTTTTACTTGTTTTTTTGAAAAGTCTTCTTCTGATTTGTAAGAAGCATTAATATCATTTAAAAATTATTTCTAATTAAAACATCAGACAAAAAGAATCCCTGACCTTGAATTCTTACCTTTTGCTTTCATAGCTACATATTCATTCAGAATTGTTGTCAAGTTTTTTCCAAACAAGGACTGAAAAGAAAAAAATCACACATTACAAAAATTATGCAACACTACCAATAATCTCCCACCATGAAACATTTTACTATATAGCCTTATAAAAGAAATGGATTTTTTGGTGAGGGTAAAGAACAAGTAGTCAAAAATAAAGAGCCACTTAATCTAGGGGTTGCATCAAATGTTCCATGAGTCAAGAGCCTTGCCTGTTTGAAACTTTTAAGAAAATTTTATTTATTTTCGAGAGACAGGGTGAGAGTGAGAGCGAGAGTGAGCAGGGAAAGGACAGAGCAGGAAAGAGAGGGAGAGAATCCCAAGCAGGCTCCCTACTGTCAGTGCAGAGCCTGACATGGGGCTCAAGCTCAGGAACCATGAGATCATGACCTGAGCCCAGTGGGACGTTTACCAGACTGAGCCACGGAGGCACCCTAAGGGCCCTGCCTGTCTGAATAAGACACCAAGACTATGTTTCTTTAGCTAAGACAGTCCAAAGGCAGAAAAGCAGCTTTTAGCTTCAAGGGAGCTATCCAATCACATAACTTTTAAAACTATAAGGACCCACTCCTAATCTGTCCTTTCTTTCAAAAAAATTGTTTTAAAAATATTTATTTTTGAGAGAGATGTGGATGTGCAAGAGTGAGTGGGGGAGGGGCAAAGAGAAGCCAGAATGTGAAGCAGGCTGGAGGCAATGAGCTGTGAGCACAGAACCTGACACAGGGCTTGGACCCATAAACTGTGAGATCATGACCTGAGCCAAAGTTGGTCACCTAACCCACTGAGCCACCCATGTGGCCCCACCCCCACAATCATTCTTAAGCTTATTTGTATCTTCTTTCTCACAAAGAAATCTGGTTCCCATTAACTACATTCTCCTTATTTGTTGAGAATGGCTAATTGAGTAGAACTCAGAGGGACTTAAGATTCATTCACATTTTTGTGTGAATCAACAGCTTTCTACTGCTTAATAGTATTCCAGTCTATGGTTATACCACAGTTTATCCACTTACTGGCTAAAGGACAGCGTGGTTGTTTTAAGGGTTTTTTTCTGGGTTATTTTCAGTCCTTGACCGCCACAGATAAACAGTAGTGCGCAGGGTTTTTCAATGCACTTGGATAAGTATCTGGGCGGACGAGAGCTGGGTCACATGGGGAACGTACATTCAACTGTATCAACAACTGCCGATCTAATTTTCAAAGTGGTTGTAAGATTTTACATTCTCATCAGCAATGAACATGAGTTCCTGCTGTTTTGTACCCTTACTGCTAATGACCTGACAGTTTTTAAATTGTTCTTCACACTAGCCATTCTAATAGGTACATGGTGGTATCTCCTTAGAGTACTAATTTGCATTTTCCCAGTGATAAATGATTTGGTGCATTTTTAAAATTAGCTTACTGCCATCTTCAGATCCCTTGCCCTATAAAGAGTTTTTTTTGATATTTACTTTTGAGAGAGAGGGGGGGGGGAGGGAGGGAAAGAGAGAGAGAAAGAGCAGGGTAGGGGCAGAGAGAGGGGAGAGACAGAAGTTGAGGCAGGCTCCAGGCTGTAAGCATAGAACCCAATAAGGGGCTCGAACTCACAAACCATGAGATCATGACCTGAGCAGAGAGAAAGAGTAGGACATTTAGCCAATTGAGCCACTCAGGTACTTCCAAAATGATTTCACTAAAAAAAAAAAAAAAAAAAAAAAAAAAAAAAAAAAAAATTACTAGGTTTCAAAAATCCTTTATCACTTAATTGATAAGGTACTTTTTTTCCCCAGCCTATGGTTTGTCATTCTTTGAAGAGTCCACTGCACAGCAAAATTTTTAAATTTTTAGAAAGTTTAACTTACCAATTTTTCCTTTTTGTCAGGGTCACATCTAAAACTCATCAAACCCAAGTCAATAAATTTTCTCCTAAAAAGTCTTATAGTTCTGTGTTGTTCATTTGGACTATTATCAATTTCGGCTAGTCTTTGTATGACGTATGGGAAGAGAATCTGTTTTTGAATCTGCACGTCTAATTGCTTTGTCTCCATTTGTTGATAAAATTACCATCTCCACTGAATTCCCTTTGTACTTCTGTCACAAATCGGTTTTGCACGGGTCTACACTGGGCTCTGTTCCAATGATCATACTGCCAAACCTTCTGCTAACATCACTCAGTCGTGATGCGCAGAACTCGTTAGTAAGTCTAACTATCAAGTAATAGGAGTCTCCCAACTTATCCTTTTTAAGAACTGTTTGTGCTATTCTAGCTCATTAGCTTTACCACATGAAATTCAGAATTCAGCTTGTTGCTCGCTATAAAAATGCTTGTGGGGATTTTAACTGTAATGAATCTATAGATTGAAATGGGGAAAACTGTCATTTTAAAAGAATGCACCATCTTTGACATTCTATCGCAGTTATATATGACCGTCTTTTCATGTTTCCTCCACAGAAAAGCCTGTTTTTTTTCTGAGAATGGAAATTAAGGAGACATGTTTAAATAAATTAACAAAATAACGATGTCAAATAACGTAGTTCCAAAATACACCCACTGTATTCCATTCCAAATGATGCTCTGTTGGTCTAGTAATCTTTTTCTAAAAAAAAAAAAAATGTTTATTTTTGAGAGAGAGAGAGAGAGAGAGAGAGAGAGAGAGAGAGAGACAGAGAGCGAGCGAGAGCGAGCGAGCACGCGCACACAAGTGGGGGAGGGACAGAGAGAGAGGGAAACACAGAATTGAAAGCAGGTTCCAGACTCTGAGCTATCAGCACAGAGTCTGATGTGGGGCTCAAACTCACGAACTTGTGAGATCATCACCTGAGCTGAAATTGGAAACTTAACCAACTGAGCTACCCAGGTGCCCCATTCAAGTAATTTTCTAAAATGAAGTGACAACAAAAACCAAAATACCTGTTTTATTTGTCTGAAGTAAGCAACCAAATGCAAGAAAATATAGGTTGCTGTAAGATACCACAGAGCAGGCTTAAACAGTAGGCATGTCTTATTCTGGCGGCTGGGGAGTCCAAGATCAAGAGGCTGGCCAATTTGGTTCCTGGTCAGGGCCACCTTCTTGGCTTCTAGACATCTACTCTCTGCCCATTCAAGGATAGCTAGCTCTGTTCCACTTCTTATAAAGGCAATAATCATAACACATGGGGCCCAACCTCATGACCCAATCTAAATCAAATTAATTCCAAAAGACCTCACCTCCAAATACCATCACACTGGTGATGGGGTTTCAACATATGAATCTTGAGGAACACAAATATTTTAGCCCATAGCAGGCAGAAATCAAGTGAGCCCCAAGACAAAAAGAAGTGGAATTGATTAGAAACAAGAGTGTCATTTTGAAACTGATTCTTAGAAGCAAAGTTGTAATTGTGTGAAATAAATATGTGAAAAGAGCTGGCCTTCTTTGGGTCTTTCCACTCACGCACGAATACTATCAAATCTCTACGAATTCTGATACTGCTCATGGCTGATTTTAAGACTGTGTTTATAGTCTCTCATATTGGTCAATGAGGAAATATTTCCCTTAAGGAACAAATCACTCACCAGTAAGCAGGCTGGGATAAAACCTTCATCTGTACAATGTTCTGCATATTCTTTTAAATTTGAACTTTCCAGAATAAAAGTCTGGCAGGTAGAAGTGAGGTTTTCCTGTTGTAAGTAACCTAAATGAAAAATAGAAGTTTAGGTGAAGCCAGTAATGTCTGTATTTTTACACACAATGCTGTTGAAATGCTAGAGCAGTTTCCTATCACAAATGGACCCTCTGGTGGCATGTGCTGGGATTCTGCAGCCTTGCCCAGAACCAGCAGCTTGGGCTGCAGTACAAAATAGTCTTCACAGAAGAGAAGAGAAAAACTCCAGCTAAACAAGAAATAGAAGGTGTTTGATAAGGAGTAATTAACCCAAAGTAATGTTTACATGAGAATTAATAAGGTAATGATAAATAACCAGAGAACTAGTAAGGAAATGATAAATGTTCTTCTACTCTATGAACTCCATACTCACAAGGATGGTAGAAGGTATAAATTAACTCACTGGATTATCAAAGCACTACATTCTCTCCAAGTTGCTACTTACTTGTACATTTCACTTATTTGCCTAATTAATGGTTTAAGAGAAAAACAAACAAAAGACCTACTTTTCAAGAAAGGCAAGAAACTCCCCTGATTTTTAATTTATGCTCTTTGGGAGTCAAAACACTCAAAGTTCAACAAGAACTTTAGCATTTACATCTAACCAACATTTATGGAACAATCTTAATGTTGTCAGTGCTTGGTACTTGCATACATATGTTCGGACCAGCAGCCTATCCTTGCTGTTTTGTTACCAAACACTAAAATTAGTAGTATAGTACAGAAAGAACACTGGATAGGATACAGAGAGACCGAGTTCTTCATTAGTCCATTAAAATAAGCATTGTGAATATGGGGGGAAAATCACTTATATTTTCCAAAACTAAGGTGTTTCATCTATAAAACATCACATTTGCCTTGACTTGTGGATCAAATCTGGTGAACTTAATCCCTTGTGTAAAGCCCTTCAATCGTGTGTAAAGACTTTCAATTGCTTCTTATAGCTCTCAGTTTGAATTTCTAAATTCTTAGCAATTTCAGCAAGAACGGCAATGTGAGGACCTCCAAAAATCCTCTCCTCCATAAAAGCAATGAGAACACTGGCACAAATTATTAAAGAAAAAGAAGTTAAAAAATTCTGAAAATAAAGTTTTGGAGGCATTTAAGAAAAATAGATCAATGTCAAGTACAATGAACATTTTGGCACTTTAACTTACTCTATTCCCATGACCATCTTCCTAGCTGAGCAGTATAGCCTTGAAAGTCAACAGCCTGCAATCACAATGAAACAAACAGCCTAGCAGCCAATGGAGGGGCTGGATATGCTGGAATTTTTCCAAAGACTCATTTCTAGAAACTGTCATAATGTGACCTGTGTGAAAATTCCCTATAAAACTCCACTTGGATGGCTTGTCTCTGAGATGAATACTAATTTACCCAGTGCAAAGAACCTTCTTTAAGGTGTTTGCTTAAAACTATCGGCAGGAATTGCCAAACACTACAGCTGCCGCATGTGACAAAGAGATGAGTAGCACAAATGAGCTAACCAAAAAAAGTTAAAAGAAAAAACAAAAAAG
Organism: Suricata suricatta; assembly: GCF_006229205.1. Taxonomy (NCBI): domain Eukaryota; kingdom Metazoa; phylum Chordata; class Mammalia; order Carnivora; family Herpestidae; genus Suricata; species Suricata suricatta. The sequence goes on from NC_043710.1 coordinate 99,701,944, forward strand.
CAAGGGCGTCTAGGTAGCTCCGTCAGTTGAGCATTTGACTTCGGCTCAGGTCATGATCTCACAGTTTGTGAGTTCAAGCCCCACTTGGGGCTCTGTGCTGACAGCTCAGAGCCTGGAGCCTGTAGAGACTCTGTGTCTCTCTCTCTCCCCCGCCCTCCCTGGCTTGCGCTCTGTCCCTCTCTCAGAAATAAACAAACATTAAAAAGAAAAAAAAGAAAAAGAAAAGAAAAGAAAAACAAAAAAGCTGGGGCATGAGGAATACACAGCAGGCTATGAGAAGCTAGGATATGTTATTCTTGAGATAGCAGGAGGTCATGCGCAACTGTAGCGTGATGCGCATCCTCTGGCTGACCTCTAGAGAAACAGGAAGTGAAGGTTTAGGCAGAGCCATCAATGACTTAGCTGAACGGTGAAGCCTGCCCCAACAGACACAGAGCCCCTTGGCAAACAAAGGGAGACTGACACCAAGCATTTACAAAATGGGGGAAAAAAAGAGAGAGAGAGAAAAAAAGGGTGCTTCTTAGTGGCTCAGCAGATTAAGCATCCGACTTCAGCTCAGGTCATGATCTCACAGCTAATGAGTTCGAGCCCACGCTGGGCTCTGTGCTGACAGCTCAGAGCCTGGATCCTGCTTCAATTTGTGTCTCGCTCTCTCTCTACCTCTCCCCTGCTCATGCTCAGTCTCTCTCTCTCAAAAATAAACATATATTAAAAAAAATAAATTAAAAATGAAAATAATCATTCTCCAACCACAGAACATAAATTAAAAAAATATAGACTTTACAGGATTAGTTCAGGCAGTGGTTCACAGGCACTACTGAAGCAATAAAGCACAGTAATAAAGAAAGTCTGATTACAAGAGCTGTCACATTACATTATTTAAAACATCAAGTTTTCAAGAAAGAATTATGAGAGATGCAGAGAAATAAAGTATGCATCATATGCAAGGGGAAATAAAGAGGGTCAATAGATATCATCCTTAAGGAAACCAAGACACTGTAATTAAAACTCTTAAAAAGTCAGCTGTTTTATTTTATTTTTTTAAATTTATTTTTGAGAGACAGCGTGAGTAGGGGAGGATCAGAGAGAGGGAGACACAGAATCCGAAGCAGGCTCCAGGCTCTGAGCTAGCTGTCAGCACAGAGCCTGACGCGGGGCTTGAACCCACGAACCGTAAGATCATGACCTGAGCCGAAGCTGGACGCTTAACCGACTGAGCCACCCAGGAGCCCCAAAATCAGCTATTTTAAATAAGTTCTGAGAATTAAAGAAAACTAGTCATAAATACCTTAAAAAATTATGAGAGCAATGTTTCAAATGAAATAAGACAAATTCTACAAAAGAAAACAAAATCCAAGTAGAAATTCTAGAGTTGGAAAGAACTAAAATGAGAAATTCCTCAGAATTTCAAAAGCAGATTTAAGGCAGATGAAAAAAACCAAACACAGATCAAATGATCTGTATCCAGCATAAGGAACAAAAACAAAAAGTATAATGAAAAGCAAAGAGTCTCTGAGAGCAGAGGGGCACCATCAGCTGTGAAAACACACATCATCAAAGTCCCAAGAGAGGAGACAGAGAAGAACAGAAAGACTATCTGAAGAAATAGTGTCCAAATAATGAACAACCAAATTTTTGGAAACACATTAATCTATTTACCCAGAAGCTCAATAAACTCCAAGTAGGATAAACTGAAAGAAACCCATACCTAGACACAGCATAATCAAACTGTCAAAACACAGAGAATCTTGAAAGCAGAAACAGCTCATCACATACAAGGGATCATCAATAGAATTAATGGCTTTTTCTCATTAGAAACCACAGAGGCCACAGGCAGGGAGATGACATATGCAATGTGTGAACAACAAAACCAGCAAACCTCTTTCAAATTGGACAAATTAAGATATTTCCATATTAACAAAACAAAACCTAGAAACAAGGCTGCTAGAAGACCCACCCTAGAAGAAAGATTAAAGGGGTCCTAGGGGTGCCTGAGTGGCCTAGTTGGTTGGGCATCTGACTCTTGATTTTGGCTCAGGTCATGATCCGTGGATTCTGAGACTGAGCCCCACGTCTGGCTCCATGCTGATTGTAGTGTGGAGCCTGTTTAAGATTCCTTCTCTTTTCTTAAGGCGCCTGGATGGCTCAGTCAGTTGAGCATTCAACCTTGGCACAGGAGGTCATGATCTCGCAGTTTGAGTTCCAGCCCTGCACTGGGCTCTGTGTAGATAGCAGATAGCAGACCCCGTCTCCCCTCCTCTCTGGCCCTCACCCATTTTCACTGTCCCTCTTATAGAAATAAACACTTAAAAATAAATTGTGGATTACAATAAAAGGATGGAAAAAGATGTACCATTCAAACAGTAACTAAGAGCTGGAGAAGCTATAATGCATCAGACAAATATTGTTAGTAGAAGCAAAAATAGTGAAAAAACATTCAATCACTCAAAATATAACGATTACAAGTATATATAAGTACCTATGCATGTAACAACTAAGGCCCCCCAAACACAAAGCAGACACAGAAGTGCTACAAGAACTAGATAATTAAACAATAAAAGTTATACATTTTAATAATCTCTTACTTTCAATAATGAGTAGAGAACTAGAGAGTTCAATAAGGACACAGATGTGAACACTATAAACCAACCAGACCTAACATCTATAGTGTACTACAACAACAGCCGAATATACATTCTTCTCAAGTGTATGTGAACATCTTCCAGGATAAACGATGTATTAGGAATTATAATTAATTTTAAAAAGATGGAAACTATATAGAGGATGCTCTCTGACCATTAACAGAATGAAATCACAAATCAATAAGAAATTCACAAATAGGCAGAAATTATTTTTTAAAGTTTTTCAATGCTTATTTTTGAGAAAAAGACAGAGACAGAGTGCAAGAGGAAGAGGGGCAGAGAGAGAGGGAGACAGAGAATCTGAAGCAGGCTCCAGGCTCTGAGCTAGCTGTCAGCACAGAGCCCGATGCAGGGCTCAAACCTACTAAGCATGAGATCATGACCTGAGCTGAAGTTAGCTGCTTAACCTGACTGAGCCAACCAGGTGCCCCCCAACTCACCACTTTCTACTTAGAGGTGATGAATCAGTGTTCCAACTTTTTGTTAACTAATGCTACAGGAAGAAACAAATAAATATACAAATAAAAAAACCAAAGATACTGTCCTCGAGTATGGGAAGACATTTAGAAAACAGAACCTTTTATCTCATACACTACTTCAATATACCCATCGCCGAAGATGTGAAATCACCTCAAATATGAAAGCGGATCAAGGATAAGTTACTATTCTCCTTCCTTTTTTTGTTATTTACAAATAACTCAATATATACCCTTATAATTCTACAGCCAGCTAAAAAGAAATCATTTTTATGATGGTTTGCTTTTTGAGTTACATTTGTAGTAAGTCACCCGCTACTAGGATTTCATGAATACAGAGATTTAAAATGTTAAGAACCACTAGAGTCACTCTGGAATCAGCGCAGGTGGAACTTTTTATAGTGCTTCAAAGTTTAAACTGAAGATAAACAAGCTCTTTCCATGGGAAAGTTTCAAAAGTACTAATCACCCCAGATGTATTCATAACCACTTCAATCTTCTAACAGGTGGTGGTGTGAAATCTAATTCCTTAAAGTGGATTTGCTTTTCTGGAGATCAAACATTATCAAAAAGAAACATAGCCTTAAGGGGATGAAAATTGGTACAGAGGCAGCAAGGGAACAAAGAAAGTATCACTGTTTTTATGTGTAAGTCACAGTACTTGTAACAGTAAAATAATATTTGGAGATTGGGGTGAGGAGGAAGTCTAAAAATACTCCTTAAGAGTATGCTAATGAAGTAAGGTTGAGAAATACCACCCTAGACACAATGTAGTAACACAAGCAACCTTTCTCAGAATAATACGGTCACTTATGGTAGCATACGCTGGCCAAGGAATGGTCACATATCAGTTTATGGCTTATCATAAGACTTTACACTTTAGTATACACTTGAGTAAACGTTGTTAAAAGGCTAGATTACTTCTAAAGAATGTTCAAAATTTACAATGCATCTTAAAATAGCAATATCTATGATACTTATCTTTGGCTCTTAAAAACATGCCCAACTTTGGGTAATGTGGAGTTCCCATTATAAAAATTTTTTTTTCATGTTTTTTATTTATTTTTGAGAGACAGAGAGAGACAGCATGAGCAGGAGAGGGTCAGAGAGAGAGGGAGACACAGAATCCAAAGCAGGCTCCAGGCTCTGAGCTAGCTGTCAGCACAGAGCCCAATGTGGGGCTCGAACCCACCAACTCTGAGATCATGACGTGAGCTGAAGCTGGAAGCCGGACGCTTAACCGACTGAGCCACCCAGGCACCCGTGGAGTCCCCATTTTAGACTAGATCTGATGTGTTTTGTTTTACTTTCAAAAAATTAAACCAAAGAGCTAAAGTTAATAAACCTGTAGTGGATACAAAATGGAATACTAAAAATAATCCATAAAAATGTAGGAAAAAATGGGACATTTATTAGTTGGAAACAAACGAGAAAAACAGAAAACAAATAGTGAGGTAGTAGGTTGAAACTCAATTTAGCAATCCTTTTTGGTACTCAAATGAAATGAAACTTATGTCCACACACAAACTTAACAGCAAGGTGATAAACACTTTTTAAGTCTCTATAAACTACATAAAACTCAACTATCCACCAACTGGTGAATAGAGCATATACATAAACAATATGCATGCCGTTTATACATATATAATACATGTTGTAAATGTGGCATACATACGTATAATACGTTACTGCCAAAAAGGAAGGGTGGGATGGATTTACAGGAGGCTTTCTTTGGAGTAGAATATGTTAAAAATTGAACAAGTTCCTGAATAAATGGATAAATGGAAGTAAGAATGGATGGATAAATGAACAAATGAATAAAAATATATGATCAAGCACTGTCTCCTTTAGGTGTTTTTTGGCTGTTGAAAGAAAAGCAGTTTATAGTACACATATCCTCTTGGGACCTCATTTCTACCACTGAACCATAGAGCAAGCAACTGCTACTTGTCTGGGCCCCTGAGAAGATCAAGATGTGAATAAGGGGTGCCTGGGTGCCTTTGTCGGTTAAACGTTCAACTCTTGATATTGGCTCAGGTTGGAAAATCAAGCCTCATATTGGACTTGGTAATGACGGTGCTGAGCCTGCTTGGGATTCTCACTCTCCCTCCCTCCCTCCCTCTGCCACTCCCCCCAAAAAATAAGCCCATAAAAAATGATATGAATAAAAGATTTAGTATGTCTGGTCCATAATCATAGAAAACTAGAGTGATGTTTCAAGCTATGATTTGTGTGTGTAGGGGTATGAGTAGCTAAATCCTGAAAATTCAGGCAGAATGGCTTACTTTATTTCTATCTGGTAGTATTATTAGTTTACCTGAAAAGGAAAGGAGACTTTTCAGCATCCTCCACATGATCCATTTTCTCATGTGCAGGGTTGATTATGTGCTTGTATAGACAGTGTATGCATTTTCCCAACTCTCATAATTCGAGTTAGTAGACAAGACCACAGGATTAACAGTTTATACTGAAAGGGTTCCTAGGTGTTAGCTCCTTTGATGTCTACTCGAACTTAACAGAGATTATCAGAATTAGTATTTGTGATTTCATCCAGCTTCAAATATTTACAGATGCTTAACTTTTAGATCCTTTTGACATTCAACAGATTTAAACTCCGGGATAAATATTCCTTTGGGGGCTTTTATTTTGTTCTGATAGGAAAAACTACCAGAGGAATGTGACTTAAAACTGAATTCTAAATGAGGATTCTCTTTCATATCCTCTAGAAATCCAAGTATCTGATTCGGTCATTATTCCACTGCAAAGTACACTCTACTCCCAGGGAATGTGCTCTAAGAGAAAATTAAAACACAGCTGCCTACATCACAGCATCCTAAAAGCCCAGAGCCCAAGTGGTCCTGAAGGTGGGGTCAATTATTCTATACTGATGTGATGTGGATAGCGGAATCAGAATACGATCTGGATTGATGACTGTCTCAGATGAAGTAAAAAAGGATTCTTCAGGGGTGCCTGGCTGGCTCAGCCAATAGAATATGCGACTCTTGATCTCGGGCTGTTGAGTGCAATGTGGGTGTAGAGATTAAAAAGAAAAAAAACAACAACAACACATCAACTCTTTAAAAACACACAAAAAAATATGCCCAACTTTGGGCAGTCTAAATTAGACATTTTAGATTAGACTTGATGTATTTTGCTTTACTTTTGTCCTAGGAGTTCCAAGACAATGTGGTAATGTATTAACTGACTACTTCAAAGTTTACACACACACACACACACACACACCCAGTTATTCGCTTACTAAAAGCTTATTTATCATTGTTCAGTACTAGATCGTAATGAGTTCTCTATTAGAATAACAGTGGAAGTTTCAGGTGTAAATTATTCCAAATCTCAAATGTTACAATGAAAATACAAAATAGGGATCAAAGGACCTCTTATTATAATACAAATAATTACTCTTCAATTAGTATTAGTGATTAATTCTCCTTTTTACTCCTAAAAACAGCTTCTGTGTAAACTTACTGTCAAAGATGTACAAAATGTAAGAAAACATGCCCGAGTTTCCTTTTTTCTTAATACTGTCTTGTGACTGCTATTTAGTGGAGGTAGTAATGAGTAACAAAACAAACCAAAGGGGAAATATAACTGGAAAAGAGAAAAGGATAAAATCCTAATTATACCTAGAGTATTAAAATTTTAGGAAATGAATGCCAAGAGTCGACCTTCTCTTTCATTCTATTTATGGAGAAAGAAAGGTGCCTGATGAAGAAAGCAAGAGATCTCAAAACACCCTACTTGAAAATATCTCCTTCACATATATTTTTTTTAATTAAAAAAATGTTTTATTTATTTTTGAGAGAGACAGAATGCAAGCAGGGTAGGGGCAGAGAGAGAGGGACACACAGAATCCAAAGCGGGCACCAGACTCTGGGTTGTCAGAGCCCAACATAGGTCTCAAACTCACAAACCATGAGATCATGACCTGAGATCAATCTGAGTTTCACCGACTGAGCCACTCAGGCACCTCAATCTCTTTCATATATTATAACACTTTCCCAGAAATTATTCAATTATTTAATGACATATAAAAAAATATTAAGTGATTCTTGGGAAGACTTAACTTACTTATATGACTAGATTCACAAATAACAAAAGTTTCTGTCTATAAAGAAGTTATCTAAAAGGGCCCAGAGGATACATATGCAACTAACTGCACTACAAAGCAAAGGCAGCAAGACAACAGGACTTACTTCCTGGGAGGACAGGGGCTAGAAAAAGTATCACTGAACTTGGGGGAAAATTATGACTTTCATGAAAAAGATGTTGAGTCTTGAAAGATGGTTGAGGAATCCCAACAAAGCTGATGAAAAGCATATACGGAGAGCATGCTCAGTCTGGAGGAAGCACAACGTGTATGATGGAGAACAGCTGGAGACACAATTGGAAAGACAGAATGGGTAAGGATCATAAAAAGCTGTAAAGGTCAGCAATATTTTTATGAACAAATAATAATATATTCTGAATGAACACAATCTGAAGAAAAACAAAACAACCTGGCTAAATGACAAGGACGCTCAGTAGGCAGAAAGGAATGTTATGATCACAGTTTCACATTTGTAGATATGTATTAAGTATTTATAAGGTCTTAGCTACATAAAGGAGAATAGGATCAGTGGCTCTTGACCTTCCCGGAGTGTGTAAATCCTGGCGGTTTGCTTTTAATCTCTTCTTCCTCTTTCTTTGGTAGGAAAGAGGAAACCTGAGCTCCTGTAGGCAATGTTTCCTAGGCTCCAGGTCAGCTGGCTTCTGGTGGCATCCAAACAACTGGAAGCACTGATGAGAGACTGCTAGTCGGAAGAAGCCATATTGTTTCATTTCTTCTTTGCCTTAGAATCTCATCTGTGACAGCTGCTCCCTCACCAGGCAAGTCTACCTTCCATCTTCCCCAGAGAGAACCCAGCTCTGTGTTGCTTCACCTCTCCTGGTCCTCCCAATTATCACAGTGGCTTCCTGCTGAGGCTACTTTGAGTCGGGGAAGGTAAGCTGCTTGTCTTCCTAGGTTTTCTATCACCAATGTATCCAATTCCCTCATTAAATCCCTTCACTTTACAGACTCACATTGGTTTACGTTTTCCTGAATGGATTCTTAATCATACAGAAAGGGACCATCCTATTTAGAAGTCCAAAAAAAGTTCTGGATCCTACACCCATAAAAATGCCCAATCTATACATAAACCTTTACAGTTTTGAGGGCTTCCAAGAACCCCTGAAGCCTATTTTATTAACTCCAGATCAAGAATACCAGGGACAAAAAGGTAACTTTCAGTTTGGGAAGATGGAAAATTTCTACAGGTGGATGATGGTAATGGTTACAGAACAACGTAAAAGTTCTTAATGCCATACAACTGTACTCTTAAAATGGCTCAAGTGCTGAATATATTTATACCATGCACAACTCACAAGAAATAAGTAAACACAGCGTTAGATAGAACATGAGGTGGGGTCTAGGAAAAGTATTGGGGAGGCAGGAGGGGCACGTGAAAGGGCAAACCGCCCTCCCAATTATGTGAACTCTAAAGGGAGGACTTACTTCTCTATTCTTAGCATTTAGCAGTGTTTAATTCTAAACAAAGATTTGCTTAAAGAACATTATGAATAAAAGGAGCCAACAAAAAAAGAGCTGCTAAAGGTGCTTTGTACTGAAAGAAGAATCATGATGAAATAATGAAACTATTACCATTTTAAGCCTCTACGCTTTGGAATTAAAAACCAACAGATGCTACCGGAAGTTTCAAGATACATAATATTAAATGAGAGGAGTGAGAATGAATGTGGGCAGACTTTTTGGTTTTAGACTATACTCTTTTGCACAAGTTGAAATTCTGGCAAGTGCACAGGTTTTTCAACTTTTAGACTAGCAGATGTAGTGTGAATAGTTTACGTTGATTTGTTCAGCAGTAAACATCAATAGCAAGACTACATGAGAAAAGCCCAAAAGAAGGCATGGGGGAGGGGCGGATATTAAGTAGGATTGGTGGCAAATGGAACTGTGAATGAAACAATTTTAGGATAAGAAACAATGAATTTGGAGTTTTTATCCATTAAAAAAAGGAGGAGGTCAAGCAGCACAGGGGCCTGTGGAGAACACAAGTAGGTGTGAATTATTCCAATTAGAAAATCTAATTGCTTTAACACCAACTGTTTTTAGCTGGGGGGTGATTCTGCCCTCCAGGGAACATACTGGCACTATGTGGAGATATTTTTTAAATGCCGTATGTGGGCGGGGGTCGGAGTTTGGTTTATTGGCGCCTCTCCATGGCTGCCAGGATCTAACCATCTCACCATCCCAAGGACAGCTCCCCAAAATAGTTATCTGGCTCCAGATGTCAATGGCGAACAGGGTGAGAAACCCTATTAAGGACTCCAGTCACAGAAACTCAAGAGTGGATTAACCAAATTGCCAAAACTCTAAATTCATAACCAAACGGGCGCCTGCCGGAAAAAACAAAGTATGTCAATGTTAACCTGGACCCTGTGAAGTGTATTTGAAACCAGTTTACATATAAACCTCATAAACGTAACAATTCCAAGACAGTCAGCTTTTTCTCACGGATAGAGATGGAGGCTAACTACTGATAAGTTCTGTTAAAGTGGACAGAAGATTTAACCAAACGTTAACAAAAATATTAAACGTATGTCATTAGTTTCTCCAAAAACGGGCTGTGGAATCGTTACCCTCTCCTGCTTCCTGCAAAATGCGTCCATCGAAAGGCCCCTGAGCGAAGCCCTGTTTTTCAGGACAGGACTGAGTACTTTAAAAAGACGACAAATGGGATTTTCTAACAATAAAGTAACAAGAGCAAGTGCTGTGGACGCGACGGGAAGTTTCATCACAGATGTTTACCATTTACTCTCAGGGGTGTCGCGAACGAGGTCTGCAAACCACTGGCTCGGGGTCTGAGGCTTTGAGTTTCCTACGGCTCTGGTGCTCAGCAGCACGACCCTCTCCGTTCTTTCGGGGGCCCGTTTCCCACCCAGACAATACGCCCCGACAACAGGCCCGCAGAACCGCTCGTCCTCAAATGGAGGAAAACACTAACCATCAGGACTATAAAACCGTTCGACTGGAAGGCGTTTCCTCTGCGAAATTTCTCGCCCGTCCTACGAACAGGAATTGCTGCTGTTTTCGAACACGCAGCTGACATTTCAGACCTCGGCGCCAGAAGACTGACTGTGGGGAGGGATGGGGAGGCAAGATCACCCCCGTTCGCCCCGCATTCGTAGTTCTAAGGGCAAGAGACGAACAGGGCGTCGGGAAGGTCTTTCTGCACGACCGAGTGGCTCGGAGACGTCCTCATTTTTCCTAATTTGGACGAGGCTCCGTCCGTCTCGTCCACAAGGCTCCTTGCAGGGGTCCCAATGAAGCGTGCGGGCCTGGCTCCCCCTCCGTATCCGGGCCTCAGGTATTCCGCCCGGGCTTTTCCTCGGCCCTCCCTTCGCCACGCAGCCTCCGGGGAGCGCAGCATCCGCACACAAAGAGGCTTACGCGGCGCGAGAGCCCGGCTGGGGGAGACCGGCCGCCGGTCAGAACTTGCAAGCGCGGAGGCAAAGCCCCGGAGTCAGCCTCCCCGCCCCGTAAGAGCCTCTGGCCCCAAAGGTCGCTCCGTCCTGCTCCGCCTGGCCCACTATCCGTCCCTCCCGCGCCCGCACTCACCCAGAACCAGCCGCGCAATGTCCGAAGGTAACAGCATGACCGAAGCCGCAGCAGGGACCGCAATAGGAGACGAGACTCAGGTGAAAGCCCACACACCGACACCTCCTGCGCCGCATCTCCCGGTTCCAGTGGCGGCACCGAACCCGCGGCAATTTGTCCCGCCTCTTTCGCCTCACGTCCGCCAATCGCTTCCGCCCGAGAAAGAAAGGCGCCGAAACGAAACCCGCCTCCTTTCCCGTAGGAATATCGTCACTTCCGTCCTCGCACACGGAGGGGTGGGGCTGAAGGCGGCGAGGAGGTGGGAAGCAGGCGCCGGAGACCCAGTCGGAGGGCGAGCGGCGAACGCAAGCTCGCGCGCCATTGGCGGGCAACGCGCAGGCGTGTTTGCTCAGACGAGCAGAATGTTTTGAGCGGAGCGAGCGCAGGTGGTGGAGAGCGTGCGGGGGGTCGTCGCGCATGGGCAGACGGTGCCCGCTCCTGGGTCACCCTGACTTCTTCCTCCGGAGACCTAGGCTGCGCGGCTACGCCGCGTTTGAACCGGAAGCGGGAATAGCGGGTGTCACCCTGGCTGGAGCCGCGGTGACCGCGGAGAAAGGCGAGTGGAGCGAGATTTAAGCTGCAGCCGCTTCAGCTGCCGCGTTGGGAAATAGCACTCTGGCTGTTCGGTGCAGCTGTAGGGGCGAGGCGAGCAGACAGTGGCTTGTGCGTGGGGGGATTTGAGACATCCGAGCCATTCGGTTCCAGCCCCCTGATCGCCGGTCTCACCTGCTGCACCCTAGTGGCCCATTTCTCCACGCCGCACTTTCTCCCGCAGTCTCTGCGATCCCGTAGCGGACTTACTAGCCTGGACTGTTCTTCCAAATGCCGCGTTGAATCTTCATGTGCGTCCCCTTTCCCTGTCCCCCTACGGCCCAGGCGTAACCAGATGACTTGATTAATCATGCTTCCCACTCATTCTTCTTTATTAGATTTGATCCACGAGCATCTGTTGAAGTTTAAACTGGATTGGCGTGCGTAGGAGCACCGACTGTGAAATTAACTTTTGCTGGAGCTGTAATTCTGGCTGTCGTCTATGCAACTGGGCTGTACTGTCTCTCCTGCAATAATTCTGGCCCGTCGTGAGCACTCAAGAGCGTTCGCTGCTGTTCTTGCCAGGTACCGAGAAGTTTTAGAATTAAAAAAAATTTTTCTTTTTAAACGAATGGCAGAGGGAGGGAGAGTGAGAATCCCAGGCAGGCTCCAAGCTTAGCGGAGGCCTAGATCCCACGACGCTGGGATCATGACCTGAAAAGAAATCAAGAGTCTACCCGTGGGCCCAGCTGCGTACAAGAAGTAAAGGGCAGCTCAGGGGGGTAATCTGAGCGAGAACTGTGATGGCAGAGGAGTAAATGAGGTTGTGTGGTGAGATCTCTAGTTGTTCACTTGCCCTGGAGGGGGATGACAGGGGCCTTGCAAACAAGGGGAGATGCATATAAAGGCACAAAGGGGTGGAAGGTTTCTGAAGCTCAAGAGTGAGATCTGGTATTCAATGAAATAGATGTGGGCAATTTTAGCATGCTGGGGTCTTAGAGGCAGGTGAAGATCACCCTGGGAGAACATAAGTCTGGACGCAAAGATTGTCTTGCAGGTGTGGGTGGAGGAAGAACCAGTAAAAGAGACTTAGGAAACAAAGAAAGTATTATGATATTTGCTAGCAATATTTGGGCATTTGCTGTGTTCCAGGCACTGTGTTAAACACGCACATGGACCCTTACAATACCTTTGAGCTAGGTTCTAGTATTGTTTTTCATTTTATCATTGACAGAACTGAGATTTAGAGGAAGTAGCTAACTTGCTCATGGTTATACAGTTTGTAAATGGCAGGACTAGGATTTGATCCAGTATGATCTAATAACTACAGAGGCCACACTATTACACCGGGAAGGGCTGGCATGCCAAGGGTAGAATTGTTTGCAGGAAGATGGGGTGTAGGCTTCATTGTCAAATTCTGCAAAGGGATCAACTTGATGGAGGTCTAACAAGGAACATTGGATTTGCCAATACACAGGCTGTTGCTGAGAAAATATGTATCATTCAGTTGCATGTTGGTAGTGAAATCTAGATAGTTCTGGATGAATGTATTGATTGAATTCTACATGATCTATTGATCAGTCAGCTATAGCTGACTACTTTGTAGTTCTTTGGTTTTCTTTCAATTCCTCCATCATACCATGCACTTTTCCATCTTTGGACCTTTTGGTGTTCCTAGTCTCCACTGAAATGTTGGCTCTCTAGCTGTTTCATTGATTGGCACCTGTTCAGATCTTGGCTTTGTTGTAACCTCTGCTGAGACATGTTCCCTGGCACCTTATCAAAAGTGATCTTCTCCATTGTTATTTTATATTGTGGGGTTTTTTTGAATCACATATCACAGTTTGGAATTACACATTGATTTTTCAGTATACTCGTTTTTCTTCACTCTCCCTCACTAGTTCACAGGGTAGGATTTGTGCCTCTTACCCCTAACATAGTACCTCAGACACAGTAGTTGCTCACTAAATGTTGTTGCATGTATCAGTGCATGAACATTTTGTGATTGAACTGTTGTGTTTTCTTGAAAGTAATTCATCTTTGAGAAACGGAAGAGAAAAACAGAAAGAAGCCAGCAGAAAAACCACAGCTTTATAAAAGAAAAGTTGAGGGCCACATCTTCCTGGAAGTGTCACATGGTCAGTGTCACATGCAATTTTTTTTACATTGCAAACAACATCTTTAGTGTATCTAGAAATAAATGTGCTTACTTTTATGGTTCTTTGGATATTGCTAATGTGTTTTCATTGGTTATAATCCCAGTTTCATTTTCCATATTGACTCAGTGCAAGAGTGTTTTAAGCTAAAAGTAAGAAGGGGGAGGAGTCCTAGACAAAACTGTGAGGCATGGAAATGAAAATGAAAATAATAGTTCTTTTCCTCAAGAAGTTTACGACCAAATGAATAAGACTATCAAGTAAATAACAACCTGTAATCTACAGCAGCGTAGAGGAGGTTGTACTAGGGATAAAGGAGTTAGAACAACGAATGAATAAAAATGTAGAAGCAAGTTAGACGTGAAATACATAGACTCATTAGGTTACCGTCACTGAGTGTTTAAAGAGAGTGTTGAAATAATCGTGTAGGAGAGATTTCTTCCTTTGTACAAAGATGTCTCAGTTCTAATTTTAAGATTCTGTGAGTTAAATAGTGGCAGGGAGACATACTTGATGTTTAAAGAATGAGTAGAATTTATGTGAATGCATCGATAAAGGACTCCCCCTCCTCTCCTTGAGGTAGGTAATACACAAAAACGTACATATTTTCATTGTAAACATTTATACCCTAACAAAAATGAAGCTTCTTTGTAAAGAGACTCAAAATTAATGAAACAAAATGCTTTTCTAACGTGACTTTTTTTTAAAGGTCATCAAAGGAAGGCTTGATTATGTTAAAAAACCCAAGAGGAAGAGAGCTACAGCAATGGCATTTAAACCCAGTAAAATGTAGTCGCTTTTTGACTTTTGCAAGTGATATCTCTGTAGTATTTTCTTGTAAGACAGGAACATAATTGTTCTTACAATTTTATGTTTTAAATGAGAACCATAAAGCCAATTGAGACTTGAGTGCTAGGCAAGGCTTATCAGCTCTGATAACCTCCTAGGTATCAATTCCAAAGCACAAGCAAATTATGCTTTTGGCTCAAAAAGTGATATAAGAAAGGGTGCTGCTAATAAAGTGTTAAATCCCTATGTGCCCTTTTCCTTGTTCTTGACCTGGCTGTCTTTTGTTCATCTTTTACGTTTTAATTTAAGTATCTTTAGGTATTATGTTTCCTAGAAAAGATCAGGTTATGATCTTGTGGTTTGTGAGTTTGAGCCCCGTGTCAGGCTCTGTGCTGACAACTCAGAGCCTGGATCCTGCTTTGGATTCTGTGTCTTTTTCTCTCTCTGCCCCTCCCCTGCTTATGCTCTATCTTGCTATAATAAATAAATAACATTTAAAAAACTTAAAAAAAAGTCCCAGAACAATAAATTACGTTTTCTATTTTTATCTCAGAACAATAAATTATGTTTTCTATTTTTATCCCTCTACTGCCCACAACTTTACATGTTGAAGCTTTGATATATTCTAAGAAAATCTCACTTGAACATGAAAACATTAAGAAAAACCACTGTATGTTTGAACACAGGGTACCTCTAGTTGTGTAGTTTGACCTGACTGTGCATTATACCACAACCTGAAGGTCTCAAGTAATTTTGCCTCTATGTATTTTTTACAGTGATGTGTTTTCTGAGGTTCTGAACCATGAGTCTAGCACTTAACGATCTGCTTATTTGCTGTCGTCACCTGGAACACGATAGAGCTACAGAACGAAGGGTAGTAAATTCCTGAAATTTTATCTTTCGTTGAAGTAAGTGTGTGATGGGCAACCCATTACCATGTTCTTCTTCATTTTCAGAAAGAAGTTGAGAAATTTAAGCGTCTTATCCGGGATCCTGAAACTGTTCAACATTTAGATCGGCATTCAGATTCCAAACAAGGGAAATACTTGAATTGGGATGCTGTTTTTAGGTATTCCATTCTAATTTTTTTTTTTAGTGTCTTTAGTTTTCTCTTTCATTTTTATTTCGTGTGATATTTTTGTATATGTAGGCCTTATTTATCTTTGCTTCCTCTATACTATTGTGCCTTGCATATAAAATTGGTGTTTCATAGTTATCTGAAAAATAGTTTTTAAAGGATGTTCATATAGAAAAAGTTAATTTTTTAAGTCATTCGATCAGTAAAAGGTCTTAGACATATCTCACTCAAGATTAGAGAAAATTCTGGGGCACTTGGGTGGCTCAGTATGTTGAGCATCTGACTTCAGTTCAGGTCACAATCTCACATTTCATGGGTTCAAGCCCTGTGTCAGGCTTGTGCTGACAGTGTGGCGCCTACTTGGGATCCTTTCTCTCCTTCTCTCTCTGCCATTCCGTGCTTGTGCTTTCTCAAAATAATAAAATACAATCATTTGAGAAAATTTCCTTTCGTACTAGTTCAAAAGACTGCATTTCCAATTTGAGAATAAAATTAAGTTATAAAAAATACTCTGTTATCTTTACTACCTTTAAAGCTTGGGTTTTTTTTTTTTTTTTTTTTTTTTTTGGGAGAAAGAGAGAGCACACAGGAGGGTGAGGGGCAGAGAGAAAGGGAGAGAGACAGAGAAAGGGGGAGAGAGAGAATTCAAGCAGATTCTGCACTGTCAGTGCTGTGGAGTTTGATGCAGGGGTCAAACCCACAATCTGTGAGATCATGACCTGAGCTGAGACCAAGAGCTGGATGCTCAACAGACTTAGTCCCACAGACGCCCTTGTTACTTTTACATCTTCGTTGTTCTCAGTAACTACCATATGTTAGATTTTAACAACAAAAATTACAGAATAATTTCCACATATAGTTAAGAAAAACAAAATTTAGGCATTGGAAAGACAATTGACTGCTGGACTAGAGTGGCAGACAGAATTGATGCCTTTTTACATTAAGATACAACTTGTAACTCTGAAGTCTGTAACTAGAAATAGATTATAAGACTTAGGAAACATGTAGAATATTTTAAATTAATAGAGAGTACTGGGAAACATGAAACAACATTTTCAGTGAAGAGGAAGTGTATTTACTTGTTACTGTTTAGAACACTTTTCTTTTTAGCGCTTATTTGACTTCCAGGGCAGATAACATGAGAAATGCATGCTTCTTTTCCTCTGGCTACTTAGTGTATTACAAATCCCACAACTGTAGTTATTATCTGAGGATGAACATTTTGGTTAAGCTCATCAGTTAGGTCAGAGATGCACTTGGTCCTTCTAGCTACTTATGAATATTCTGTAGACAGCCTTCAGTCAAAGGCTTCTAGAAGGGTTACCAACTGCCTAGGAAAGGGGTGGGTTGTACAGAGTAACAGGTAAGGAAGAACCAAGGGCCCTAATAGCATTGTAAGCTTTTAATAATAAGGCGAGATCACGGAGGCTGTCGATCCAGACCAGATTTGAAAGTGGCGTGGCGGGGCCTAGGCCTTGAAAGAGAAAATTGTTCTGTTTAGCTGGTGCATTGATTGAAGCATTGTGGCTTGTTTTCTGTGTAATGGCATAAGGACTTTTTAGAACTGTTTTAATAATTTAAGCATGTAATGAGTTCTCTGAAATTCCATTTTGTTTCCTTGAAGATTTTTACAGAAATATGTTCAAAAAGAAACAGAATGTCTGAGAACAGCAAAACCAGGTGTATCAGCCTCAGCACAAGCCACCAGGCAGAAAAAGATGCAAGAAATCAGTAGTTTGGTCAAATACTTCATCAAGTGTGCAAATAAAAGTAAGTGATGTCGTTAGTTGTGAGGAACTGATTTATTAAGAGTGACTGTTGCCCGAGTTTGGTTGGAATGTGTTGAGGTAACAGCTGAGTGCTAACTCTGATTTCTGGTACATATCTCGGATTTTAATACTATAGATTCAAATATTTGGACAAATTTATGCAAGCATGGAATGGTAGCCTTGGGTTGAAAGATTAGAAATTACTATTCCAGCGTCCTATTCTTCTTGGACCCCCTCTATTCTTAGCATTTAGGTGGCCTTAATGATCCAATGTAAACCTTTTTTTCTTTTTTTTAATGTTTATTTATTATTGAGAAACAGAGACAGAGCACGAGCATGGGCGGGGCAGAGAGAAGGGGAGACACAAAATCCGAAGCCGGCTCTAGGCTCTGAGCTGTCAGCACAGAGCCTGATGGGGGCTCAAACCCATGAACTATGAGATCATGACCTGAGCCAAAGTTGGATGCATAACTAACTGAGCCACTCTAGCGCCCCTAAACATAACCTTTTGAGGCTTTTTTCCTTGTTTTTGAATAGCTTTTATAGTAGTGAAAACCTGTCTCCCTTTGTATTGCCTTCTGGGGTAATACAGACAAATCCTAATAAATTTTTTTCAGTACGACATCCTTTGAGGTATTTGAAGTTAGCCACGACATTTCCTCTGAAGCTTTTTCTCTAAGCTAAACAGATAAACTTCCTTCAGCTCGTATGACCTCGTTTTTATTTCAGTCTCTTCTGAGTTCTCTTCAGTTTAATTCTGTCTAAAAGCCTGGGACTCAATTATAGATATGTTCTGATTGGCTAAGAGCAGCACGAGGCTTTTACTTTATACTTCTACTAACTCATTTTTGAGATCACAGTAGCTTTCTTGGCAGTCAAAACCCATCCTCTTGACTGTAACTGTGCCTACTATTGATTAAAAAAAAAAAACTCCACAATTTTTTTGCTCCTGATATGAGCCACATATTTTCGTTTTGAACTGGTGCGGTGAATATTTTAAAGAGTTGATATTTTTGATTCAAAATGCAGGATCCTTGTAGACTCATGTAAGGAAATGGGCTTCATACAATCCTGAAAACTAGAAGCAGAAATGTTTTATTTATGGACTCTTGGGCTCAAACTCTGTTCACTCTTCATAGATAAAGATGTGTCTTTGAGATACCAAGTTTAGTTAAGAATCAAAAGAGCTATTGAATCACTATATATTGGACAGCTGAAAACAATATAACACTGTAGGTGAACTATCTTGGAATTAAAATGAGAAACTTAGTAAAATAAAAAGAATCCGAAAAGCCCAGTGTTGATAAACGTTATTAAGTAGAAGGATATAGATGGTTAGCGAATGATATTTTAGAATGGAACTGTGAGACTTGAGTTTAAAAAGCAGTGGTTTATA
Organism: Suricata suricatta; assembly: GCF_006229205.1. Lineage (NCBI taxonomy): Eukaryota > Metazoa > Chordata > Mammalia > Carnivora > Herpestidae > Suricata > Suricata suricatta. The sequence continues at coordinate 99,720,495 of NC_043710.1, forward strand.
TCAAAACCCTAGAGGAGAAAGCAGGAAACAGCCTCCTTGACCTCAACCACAGCAATTTCCTACTCGCCACATCCCCAAAGGCAAGGGAATCAAGAACAAAAATGAACTATTGCACCTCATCAAGATAAAAAGCTTCTGCACTGCAAAGGAAACAATCAAAAAAACTAATAGACAACCGACAGAATGGAAAAGATAGTTGTGGATGGCATATAGGATAAAGGGCTAGTGTTCAAAATCTACAAGGAACTCACCAAAGTCCACACCCAAAAGACAAATAATCCAGTGAAGAAATGGGCAGAAGACATGAATAGACACTTCTCCAAACAGGACATCCAGATGGCCAACAGACACATGAAATGATGCTCAGTGTCACTTATCATCAGAGAAGTACAAATCAAAACCACACTGAGATACCACTTCACGCTGGTCAGAGTGGCTAAAATGAACAAATCAAGAGACTATAGATGCTGGCAAGGGTTTGGAGAGATGGGCAACCTCATGCACTGTTGATGGCAAGGAACACTGGTACAGCTGCTCTGGAAAACTGTGGAGATTCCTCAAAAAACTATCCATAGAACTCCCCTATGACCCAGCAATAGCACTGCTAGGGATTTACCCAAGGGGTATAGAAGTGCTGATGCATAGGAGCACATGTACCCCAATATTCATAGCAGCACTTTCAACAGTAGCCAAATGATGGTAGAGCCTAAATGTCCATCACCTGATGAATGGATCAAGAAGATGTGGTTTATCTATATAGTGGAGTACTACATGGCAATGCGAAAGAATGAAATCTGGCCATTTGTGACCTCGAAGGTGTCATGCTAAGCGAAATAAGTCAGGCGGAGAAGGACAGATCCCATATGTTTTCACCCATGTCTAATAGGAGAAACTTAACAGAGGACCATGGGGAGGAAAAGAGAGGAAAGAGTTGGGGAGAGGGAGGGAGGCAAATCATGAGAGACTCTTGAAGACTGAGAACAAGCTGAGGGCTGATGGGGGAGTGGGAGAGGGGAAAGGTGGGTGATGGACATGGAGGAGGGCACCTGTGGGGAAGAGCACTGGGTGTTACATGGAAACCAACTTGAAAATAAACTATAAAAATAAATAAATAAATAAATAAATAAATAGCAACGGTTTAGCAGAAATTTACTTTTCTAGCTCTGAGCTGCCAGTTGTGTGGATGCGGCAAGCCTGTCTCAGGGACTTCAGCATTGACAGGAAAGCTGCTCTGAAATACTCTGCACCTGCTTTTGCCCAATATGATAGCCTTGCATTTATTAAAATTTGATTACTTGGCTACTGACATTGGGTTCTTAATAGATTTTAATCTGTACTTAAAAGTGTTAGGGAGGGGTGCCTGGGTGGCTCAGTTGGTTGAGCATCCGACTTCAGCTCAGGTCATGATCTCATGGTTCGTGGGTTCGAGCCCTGCCCTGGGCTCTGTGCTGACAGCTCAGAGCCTGGAGCCTGTTTCCGATTCTGTGTGCCCCTCTTTCTCTGACCCTCCCCTACTCATGCACTGTTTCTGTCTCTCAAAAATATATAAATGTTTAAAAAAATTTTTTTAAAAAGTGTTAGGGAGAGAAAAATACCCAAGCCCATTTGTAGCTCCCCAAAAAAGTTTGCCACATGTAATTTTGCTTTAGAGTGAAAAGGCCTTCAATCACAAAGTTATCAGTGGACATTACATTTGAAAATGTGTAAAAGTATCAATATTTTGGGTTTCAGGAATGAGTAGATGAATTGTCAATATGAGATCATTTAAATGGTTAAAAATTGGTTTTTATTTGAGGCTTCCTTTTCCTTCAGGTTTAACTTTGATTTTTTTTTTTTTAATGTTTATTTTTGAAGGAGAGAGAGGCAGGGTGGGGGTGGGCAGAGAGCAAGGGAGACACAGAATCTGAAGCAGGCTCCAGGCTCCTAGCTGTCAGCACAGAATCCGACGCAGGGCTCAAACTCATGAGCTCACGATCTGGTAGATCAAGAACTCAGCTGGAGTCGGATGCTTAAGTGACTGAGCCACCCAGGTGCCCCAGTTTCAGGTTTAACTTTGTAACTTAAATGTCTTTAATCTCAGAATAAAGTTAGGGTGGTACTATCATGGCATCTGACTTCTTTGTCGTTTTCAAAGAGTTGGGAGAATCGATGAGAATTGAAACACAATTGGAATTCAAGGTATGATGAAAGAAACAGATTCAAAAAAGACAGCTGGGAAGGAACCAATGAGCAAATACGGGTCATTCGTTTATGTAGGCATTTATCTGCCTCTGCACAAAGCACATGTGTAAAATGTGAAGTTGTTTGAGGTTACTTAACTCCTTTTCAGCCAACTTAATTGTCCTCTGGGGGGAGATTTTTTTTAGAAAAGAATGTCAGCATAATTCCTGAGACATTTCTCAAAGTTGGCAGAACAAGGAAATATGTTGGGACTAAGATCATAGGGAAATGTGATTTCATCCTAACATTAATTTATGCAGTTACTCAATAAATGTTGACTAAGTAATTACTATTTAGGACAGTTACTGGGTTGTGTTGCGATATAGAGATTAATTAATTCCTTAGGGATATTATAATATAACAGACGTTATGGATAAGAAAATGTAACAAGGACTGTGAGAGACAGACGCACAGGGTGTTAAAGCAGAGGATCGTGGGATTGTGCATTTCACCATTGGCCAGAGATGCTGAAAATTATAATATAAGCTGAAAGTGGAAGTAATATTCAAATTATGTCAGAGTATATTTATTTAGCATAGTTTGATGGTTTTCACCATAAGAAAATGCTAAACCACAGTATAATAAGATATGTATGACTTGTGACCTGCTGATAGCTTAGAAAAAAACATGTTACGGGTGGTTAATGTTGAAGTACGATAAAATTTTAGCTGCAACATCAGTGTGATCTGCTGAAAATAAGAAACAGTTTTGGGGCGCCCGGGTGGCTCAGTCGGTTAAGCATCTGACTTCGGCTCAGGTCATGATCTCACGGTTTGTGGGTTCGTGCCCCACATCAGGGTCTGTGCTGACAGCTCAGAGCCTGGAGCCTGCTTCGGATTCTGTGTTTCCCTCTCTCTCTCTGCGTCTCCCCCATTCATGCTCTGTTTCTCTCTGTCTCAGATAAATAAACATAAAAAAAAGAAACCAGTTTTTAAATGTCCTTTTGTTACCTTTAAGAAGATACCCATTAGTACTGAATTTTTAGGACCTCTAATAAAAGTAGAAATATTACTGCCTTACATACTTTTATGTCCTATATGCTATTGTAGGATTTGAAAGTAACTTGGTTCTTAAAGTAAATATCCTCCTTCCAATCTCAGGTTATTCTAATGAATTCATTCTTTTTAAAAATTACCAAGGAATGTTGGATCATTTTAGGTCTAATGCCAGAAATTGTGAATTATTGAGGATAGGATGAATGATTGTTTTTGCTAAATGTTCCCATAGAGATCAGCAAACTTCTTTTGTCAAGGGGCCAGACTGTAAATGTTTTCGACTTTTCAGGCTGTCTAGTCTCTGTCTCAGTTACTCAGCTCTGCTGTCGTGGGTGAAGGTAGCCGGAGACAATATGTAAACGAGTGGACTTGGCTGTGGCCCTGTAAAACTTTATTTTCCAAAACAGGCAGCTGGCTGCATTTTGCCCTAGGGCCATAGTTTGCTATTCCCTGCTCTACGAGAAAGAGTTCATAGTAATTTCCCACATCAAATTATTTATATAGTTTAATTCCAGGTATTGTTGTTTTTCTTAAAATTTGTATGTTTTTATTTACTTGTTTATTTTTAAATAGGAGCACCCAGACTGAAATGTCAAGAACTCTTAAATTATATCATGGATACAGTGAGAGATTCGTTTAACGGTAATGTTTATGGGGCTGACTGCAGCACTATACTACTCAAGGATATTCTCTCAGTGAGAAAATACTGGTGTGAAATATCTCAACAGCAGTGGCTAGGTATGTTTTGAAGTTTCTTATTTTTGAATCTTTTCTGTGAAATGAAATGTCACTAATAGACCGGTGAGAATCTGCATCCCTCAAGTGATCTGTCGTTTCACAGTATTCTAGTAAAATTAAATAGTTACAGAATCCAACACCTAGTTTTATTTATTATGGACTTCTCAAGTTATTGTCTGTATCAGAGATCAGGAGTTACAGAATTGAAAGAAGCCATCCCTGTTCTCAAGAACTTGACAGGCCAGTGGCAGGAAAAAACCAAATAAACCAAAAATTTTAAACACTATGTCATAGATAATGTTTGGGCGTTTGGGCGCAGTGAGTTCACAGATCAGTGACATCCAAATCCCACCAAGATTAGAGTACAGAAAAGAAAACCCGGAAGGAGAGGTGTTGTAAAAGTGAAAGCAAACAGAGCCTCAGGGTAGAAGGGGGATGACACTTTAAGTGTGGTAGAAATGATAAAACACCTTGGAGTCCCGTTGGATTGGGTTTGTAGCAGGTCACTTATATGGTAACGCTCCTCAGAATAGTAGCCCAGGAGGTACAGGCCCTGCTGACTACGAGATAAGGAGAGTGGGTGCCAGGGAGGGATCTAGTGTTTTTGACAGCCTGCAGGTGAAAGTTAGTGGAGACCACAAAGGAAGGAAGTTAGGGTCAGAGACTGAAATATTCGAGTTGGTTGATTTCAGAGGCGGAGCATGTCTGGTGCTGACTGGGTTCAGCGGGTGAGAAGGGGATCTGGCTTCCAGGAAGTCACTCTGAGCCGTACATTGGAGTCCTCTAACACAGCCACCTCTGAAAATCTAAAAGCTCAGTATTTTTCATTGAAGGTATTCAAGACAAATTGTGTTAACTACCTGTAAAGACGTTTGTCTCTATTTGTTGTCAGTTTTTTCATTTCAAAATGAGATACATGTGGACAGTAAAACCATGACCTGATCAGTGCCCTGCATTATACTCTACTGCTCCCATGTGAAGAAAAGCCTTCTGAGCTGTTGTGTTAATTTCTTAGGTGTCATCTGGGGCCTTTATTCTCGTTCTGAACATAAGGGAGGCTGTATCCCAAACTTGACCCTCAACAAGTCTAGTAGAGAATAGGCTAGTGATATCCTGGCTGCTGCGACACCTTTCTCTGACCAAAGTGGTCCACCCTAGATATCCAGAGGGTTTGCGTATTTTAGATAATTACATGGGACCGTGGGTCTCTCTGAAACAAAAGTGGTCCTTCCTGTAGTTCCATCTTCTGGCATGTTCTCTGCAGTTCTCTTTTTATTTTTAACTGTACTACTTTCACTTCTCACAATCTGCCCTTTGGTTGAATCGTTTTTCTAGTTAGCTCCCTCCTCTGATGGGAACTTCTTCTCTAATGAGGACTTTGCTCAAGAAGTGAAGTTTATGTTCAGAACCCATGCTTGGTAGTGATGTTGATAGAGCCCATGGTTGGGGACGAGACTGTTTAGAGGAGATGAGAAGATGGCCTGCAGCCAGCCAGCCTTTTCATATAAAGTTTGGAATCAGGTTGTTGATTTCTACAGAAATCCCTGCCGGGATCTTGGTAGGGCCTCCATGTCGGGCTCTGTGCTCACAGCTCAGAGCCTGGAGCCTGCTTTGGATTCTGTGTCTCCCTCTCTCTCTACTCAACCCTACTCACACTCTCTCTCTCTCTCTCAAAAATAAAAAATTAAGAAAAAAAAATATGTAGGCTCTATAGTGGTATTGCCTCTTTCATTTTCTGGTCTTACTAGTTCTTTCCTTATGTTTATTTTAGGTTTAATTTGTTTTCTAGTTTCTTTACATAGAAGCTTACATCATTGGTCTGACAGTTTCTTTACTAATATGTGTATTAGTACACTTAATAAATTTTAATAATATTAAAATATTTAAAAATATGTTCTAGTTTTTCTTGAGAGTTCTTCTTTGAGCTATGGATTATTTGGAAGTGTGTTATTTAATTTCCAGTTGCTTGCGGTATTTTCCTATTTTTTTGTTTCGTTTTCCTTCTTATAGTTTTTAGTCTAATTAGATTATTATCAGACAACACTTCTTATTTTTATAATTGTTATGATTTCTTTTATGGCCCAGGATAATGTCTAATTTGATGAATGCTCCATATGCCTTTGAAAAGAATGTCTGTGTGCTGTTTTGGGTGAATTATTCTACAAATGGCAAACTGGAGTCAGTTGGTTGATGGTGTTCAGTCTTGTAACAGACTGGTGTGAGACCCCGAGTGACAAGTGAGGAAATGGATTAGCAAATACGTCACTTTCCAAGGCTTTGGTTGTCAGGGGAGGAGAAAGAGGAGAGTAACTGGACTATGTATAACTGTAATCGGAAGGATTTCAGGGAGGGAGAGAATCTGAATACACAGGGAAATGGACTATTTTCTGAGAATAAATATTTTTAGGAGAAGAGCTCTGGGATTGTCCTAAGGAAGAGGGTAGTTTTCTGATACGGTAGGAAGGCAGAACCGTTAGAACCGCTGCTTTCCTGGACCATGCCCAGTCCTTCCCGTGGCCTTCGAAGAAGCACCGGGTAGCCCCGCCTGCCTCGCTGACCGTAACCAGAAGCCCACCCCGTTCCTGCTGGTCTCCGTGTTCTGGGCTCACTCCCATCCTGCAGGTCTGTGTTCTGGCTACAGCAGCTTTTAATCAGAGTCTCTAACCCAGTGGTTTCCAGACCTTTTTTTAAAAAACAGACTGCCTTTTTTTTAGAGCTGTTTGAGATTCATGGCAAACTTGAGCAGGAAGTCCAGAGTCCGTGCGAACCCTCATACACACGCACGTCTTCTGCCGCTGACAGCATCCGGTGCCAGAGCGGCACGTTTGTTTCAGTGAGCCCATGCTGACTCCTCCCGTCACCCGGCGTCCACAGTGGACGTTAGGGTCACTTTTGGCGTCTTCTATAGATTGTGACAAATGTGTAGTGACAGGTATTTACCATTAGAGTGTCACATAGGCTAGTTTCACTGCCGTAGAAATCCCCTGTGTTCTGCCTGTGCATTCTTCCCTTCCCACTGATCCCCAGCAACCGGGGATCTTTTTACAGTCTGTCTGGGTTTGCCTTTTCCCGAATGTCATGTAGTTGGCAACATGTAGTACGTGGTCTTATCACACTGGTTTCTTTCACTTAGTAAGATGCATTTAGGGGTTCCTCCATGTCGCTTTGTGGCTTGCTAACTTCTTTTTAGCGCTGAATAATATTCCATTGTTTCCATGTGCCACAGTGTAATTATCCAATCATATAGTGAAGGGCACCTTGATTGCTTCCAAGTTTCAGCAGTTATGAATAAAGCTGCCGTAAACATCCGTGTGCAGACAGGTCCAGCTCATTTCAGTAAATACCAGGAAGCATCGTTGCTGGATCGCATGGTAGAAGTTTGTGCAGTTTTACATGAAGCTGCCAAAGCCTTCTTCCCAAATGGGCCATTGTTGATTTCTGTAGCAGTAGAGCTTAATTTTTATTTGTAATTACTTTTCATTTAAAAAATAAGAGTACAGGGCGCCTGGGTGGCTCAGTCGGTTAAGGCTCTGACTTTGGCTCAGGTCAGATCTCACATTCGAGCCCTGCATCAGGCTCTGTGCTGACATCTGGCTCAGAGCCTGGAGCCTGCCTCAGATTCTGTGTCTCCCTCTCTCTCTGACCCTCCCTCTCTCATGCTCTGTCTCTCTCTGTATCAAAAATAAATAAAACATTAAAAAGTAAATTTTAAAAAATAATAAAAAATAAGAGTTCTAGTATTTCCTTCTGACACTGCTATGGATCCGCTCTCACTGTTCCGAGAGTGCAAGCCCTTTCTTGCTTCTTGATATTTGTCCTTCTCTTTTTAGAGTCCACCCTTTGTGTGGCTGGCTTCTCCTCCTCCTGCAGGTCTCAACTTGATGCCACTGCTGTGTTCTGATCACCCCTTCTAAATGTGTTCCTCTCTTTTTATTTTCTACCAGAGCACTCAATTTCCTTCACAATGCTTTTTTGAAAGTAAATGATAGACTTCTAAATTCAGAGGTCAAAAGAAAAGTCTTCAAGGTAATCAAAGTATACTTAGAACTGGATGAAAATGAAAAAAAAATACAAGGTGTCAAAATTTGTAGAATCCAGCTAAAGTTATGTGGAGAGGACAGTTTACAGCATCAACTGCCCACACTAGGAAGGAGGAAAAGTCTCACATCAGTAATCTTAGCTTCCATCTCAAGAAACAACAAAAACAAAACCAAACACTTTGAAGCAAGTCGAGAAGCAGAAATCACTGGAATTGAAAACAAAAACAATAGAGAACAATTAATTAAATAAAAAGCTGCTTCTTTAAAAACATCAAGAAAATCTAGAAGCAGTAGCAGGAGTGACTTAACATACAAAAGAAGACACAAATTGCTGATATGAGGAAGGAAATAGATATAATTGCACGTTTTATAGCTATTAAAAGAGTAACAACATACTATGAACAGCTCTCTGCATTTAAATGGAGCAGTTCCTTTAGGGATTCTTTTTTTTCTTTAATGTTTATTTTTAAGAGACCGAGCATGAGCGGAGGAGGGGCAGAGAGAGAGGGAGACCCAGAATCTGAAACAGGCTCCAGGCTCTGAGCTGTGAGCACAGAGCCCGATGGGAGGCTCAAACCCACAAACCGTGAGTTCAAGATCTGAGCCAAAGCAGACACTTAACTGACTGAGCCACCCAGGTGCCTCTGGAGCAGTTCCTTTAAACCACACCCTGTCAGAGCTTAAGAGCTTATCCACTATTAAATAAGTACTCTGAATAGTGATGAATCGGCAATTTAGACCATTTATACAGGACACTGGGAATAAGGCAAGGATGTGTGCCCTCTGCTCTCCTGCTGAGCATGATTCTGGAGGTTCCAGACGTGGCAGTTAGGAAAGGAAATAAAGGGCATACAGATTAGAAAGATCTAAAGAAAACTACTCCTGTTTGCAGATACCATGAGTGTCTGTGTATAAAGTCCTAAGAAATCTATATTTAATTTAATTTTCTTTAACTCCAAGTCCTTTTTAACATCGTGTCTCTTTGCTATTCGTTCTTTGAGCTTTTCCGTTGGTGTTGAATTCATGGAGGATGTGTCCGACACCCTTTTTTTGAAGCATTTGGACTCTATACTTCTAAAACATTTGTTGACTGTCTTACACCAGTGTTTTTTAACCACTTACTAGGATAGTATGTAGGATTCTATGAGAATTGGGATCAACTTCCCTGAACTAACATAAATGCCCTGTAACTTGAGCTCTAATCCAAGACATTTGGCTTTTTCATTTCACCTCTCTGCGCCTCCCAACTTATAAGAGGGAAATGATCAAGATTATAAGGGTTGATAGATGGAGGCAGAGGCGAGAGGAAAGAGAGAGACCAAGTTATGGAGCCAAGAGAGCCTTTATTGGAGTCTGCAATTCCTGGGCAAGGTTCCGTGACTCTGGAGCGGGGAGTCAGGGAAGTCGCGCCTGATATGGGAGAGCAAGGTGTTTTATGGGTGCAGGAGTTCCGGGTTTGAGCTCAGGTGGGCTGATAGCCACGTA
>NC_043710.1:99730072-99741399 GCF_006229205.1 Suricata suricatta
GTTTGAGACAGTCCAGATTGAGAGTGGGGGTCGTCAGTCCTGGTGGCGCCTGGATCTGTTATCTGGCCTGCAGTAAAATGGCTGCTGGTGCTTTTCAAATGGCTCGGGTCATCCCAGGTCTGCAAGTGGGGGTTGTCAGTGCTCGCAGCTCTCCACAGCAAAGTGGCCGCTCAGTCGCCTTCCCATGGCAACTCTTACAAAGATGACCACTCCTGTGTTCTTATCTCCACGTTTGTGTGTATTAACTCACAGTTTTATGTTGTGATGAAACTTTGAGAAACACTGATGTAGAGTTGTATAAATTGATGTCAGATATGATAGGAATCATTTGAACAATCATTTTCTTTACTGTCATGTTTGAGGTATTTATATTGTGCTTATTCTTTTGTGTTTGATAACCGATTTTAAACTATTTCTGCAGAATTGTGTGATATTATACATTTGAAAAGACAGATAACCATGGGTGTTAGTCTTACTGTACAAGCCAAGGACTTTGTGTTTATCTCTTGATGGGAAGGAAATCCTGCATTAGCAGCTTTGGTTTTCATGGTTTGGGGAGATGATTGTCAGTGCATCTCAATGTTTCTGCATGTCTTATGAGCAGATACTGACTACTTTATTCCAGACTTTTTTTTTTTTAATGTTTATTTACTTTTTGAGACAGAAAGACAAAGCATGCATGGGGGAGGGGCAGAGAGAGAGAGGGAGACCCAGAATCTGAAGCAGGCTCCGGGCTCCAAGCTGTCAGTACAGAGCCCGACGCGGGGCTCAAACTCACGAGCCGTTGAGATCATGGCCTGAGCTGAAGTTGGACACTCAACCTCCTGAGCCACCCAGGCGCCCCATCCTGACTCTCTTTTTTAAAGTGTGCATGTATAGCACCCCTTGGAAGGTAGAGACGATAGCTTCCGCAAAGAAGAGGGCAGTCTTGCTGCCCGTTCGTTATAGGCAGCTAGAGGTTTCTCTTCTGTAATGTAGCTCTCTGTGTGTATCATGTCCCTTGACCCTCTGCATGTTGCCTTCGGGGCTGAGGAAATTTGTGGAAGAAGGAAGGTCCCCTGGCTATTGCCATTGCTGTGAGAAATTAACTGTCCTTTTTCTCTGATAAGGAATATTTTGTCTCCTGCCCGCAACCAGGAAACTGGCATTCCGATTCCTTAGGCTACAAGTAGAATGAAATTTCCTCCCTTTGACACAGTCCTTGATGTTCTTGATACATTTTACACGTGTTATTAATATCAGTAGAGTGTGCACTGTGTCCCATGCTCTTTTAGACCCAGGTGGAGGGACATAGATCCTACAGCGGTGAAACAGCTTTTCTGAGGCCGGCTGCACACACTCTGCGGCCTCAAGTTGTTCTTGTCACAAAGGCAGTTTATGTTAACGTAACATTAAATACCAATTGGACACTTTTACCGTACTAAGTGTAAATTAGTATAATTTTTAATCTTTTTGTCTTTATTGGATTATTGAAATTTAAATGATATCAGGACTTTTAAGTTAAATGCTTCGATAGTTTTCAATAACGTAACTAATTTTTTTTTTTAAGAGTTGTTCTCTGTGTACTTCAATCTGTACCTTAAACCAGCGCAAGACATTAATAGAGTTTTAGTGGCTAGAATAATTCATGCTGTGACCAGAGGGTGCTGTTCGCAAACTGATGGATTAAGTTCCAGATTGTTGGATTTCTTTTCCAAAGCTATTCATCATGCAAGGTAATCTAATCTCATTTTTTTCAGTGTTGAAAATCTGTTTGATCTTCTTGCAAGTGTATCTTCTATTTTCAGTGGTTTTTAAAATTTTGCTAATTAATGTTTATTAGTTTTGAGAGAGACCGCAAGCACGGGAGGGACAGAGACAGAGAACATTAAGCAGGCTCCACGCCATCAGCCCAGAGTCCGACATGGCGCTCAAACTTATGAACTGTGAGATCATGACCTGAGCTGAAATCAGGAGTCAAACACTTAACTGGCTGAGCCCCCCAGGTGCCCCGCAAGTCTGTCTTTTAATCTAGCATCTAAAAATGTTACCAATTAGAAAAAAACAAAAACAAGGGTGCCTGGGTGGCTCAGTTGATTGAGCATCCGACTTTGGCTCAAGTCATAATCTCCCAGTTTGTGGGTTCCAGCCCTGTGTTGGGCTCTGTGTTGACAGCTCAGAGCCTGGAGCCAGCTTCTAATTCTATGTTCCTCTCTCTGTGCCTCTCCCCTCTCATGATCTGTCTCTCTCTCTGTCTCTCAAAAATAAATAAATGTTAAAAAAAATTTAAAAAAACAAAATAAAAAACATTGGCCCATTTAGTAGAAATAGTAGATTCAGGAAGAGTCAGTTCCAACACTTCTTGAATTTCCAAAAGTAGAACATGAAAACGGTGTTCTTGAGTGGGAAATCGGTTCTGCTTTTTGTAAAAATATAAATATCCTCCTAAGTAGTTTGATTTTACCCATTTTTGAGGATAAATGTACTAAGAAAAAATGGGATGTATTTTGGAAGTATCTGTCTTACAGCATTGCTCACTCTGTAACATGAAACCTAGTGTACACGGGATGTTATAGGTCAGTTCTGCATCATTTTGGGTGGGATGTGGGCAGCCGAGCGTGCTGGTTTTCCAGCCCCGATAACGCTGCTGCTGCTGCTGCTCCTGTAGCCCCGCGGAGATTTTTGTTTCCTGAGTAGTTCTGAAACTGAGGCTACTGTTACTTGAAGATTAGATACCTTTTTCTCTCCAGCGTGCAACTTCATAACTGTCTTCAGTGTTCATCGTGTGCCCTGTTCAGCGGAGTGTGTTTGTTTTCTGTGACAGACAAGAGAAGAGCTCTGCAGGTCTGAACCACATCTTAGCAGCGTTCATTATCTTCCTCAAGACATTGGCCGTGAACTTTCGAATTCGCGTGTGTCAGTTAGGAGATGAAGTTCTTCCTACCTTGCTTTATATTTGGACTCAACACAGGCTTAATGATTCCTTAAAAGAAGTGATTATTGAATTATTTCAGCTGCAAATTTATATCCGTCATCCAAAGGGAGCTAAAACCCAAGAGAAAGGTAATAAAAGGAAGCTTTAGCTGTTTTGAATTTGCTTCTTCCACGAAGTGCAGGGGCTTAATTAAGTATGACATTTGTGTTTCGTAGGAGGTTATGACCTTCCTGTGGCTTACTGTGTTTGGTAATGGTATTAGTCACGAAGATATTTCTCACATTTTGTTCAGAACTTGAAGTTGTGGTAGCAAATCATATGGTGCCCTGCTGTTTGTTTTATACATTGCTAAGCATCATGAGGAAACATGCATATAACACGCTGTCCCCTCTAGGAGCTGGCGATGCAGCAGCTAGGTGCTAAAAGCTATTTCTCACACTGTAGCATAAAAGAGTTCAGAGAAGGGGTGTCTTGTTTATTTACATTCTGGCTTTTACGAGGAGGTAGAATAGGTGAATGTGGACAGCAGTCACGTTAGTCAGTTCCTCAGGGAGCTGGGTACACACTGCTTAACCTCACACTTATTCCAGGCCCCTGTTTGCTGGGAAAACCAGAAATGAATGATTTCCCCTCCCTTGATACCTTTAGCTTTGTTTTTCATCAAGGGAGTATTGCTTCTTAGTACATATTGCATATTTGAGAGCAGCTAAGATAGTAGATCCCGAAAGTTCTCATCACAAGGAAGAAGTTTGTTTTTTGTTTTTTTGTTTTTGTTTTTGTAATTTTGTAAGGTATGTCAACTAGACTTACTGTGGTCATTTCACAAGGTTATACAAATATTGAATAATTACATTGTACACCTGAAACTAACGTTGCATCTCAATTTTACATCCATAAAAAGAGTAGTGCTTCGTTCAGCACCCAGGAACTTTATTGGGCAGGACGGGAGCTGAATGAGTTGCCCCTGCCCAGCCTCTGTTTACCTTTGGGATTGTCATAGCCATTGGGTGAATTCATCATGGCTGGTGTAATGACTGTATTAGGAAATCATGCCACACTGAGTGATAGCTAAATTGGAGGAAAACAGTTATAGCCAGTTTTTTCAAAAGTAGCTGTCTATGTTTAACGGACTCTTCTAGTCCGTGTAGTTAGAATATTTGTAGCCCAAGAAACTGCCGGTGACCAAGAATGGTGGATTTCCTCAGTTGGTCATCTTTCACACAGCTCTCGCCGGGATGAAGATCAGGCTTATTTAGGGGATGGCGTGATATGCTTAGGGTTGTAGTTAATAGTATGAGATGAAAATTGACAAGATGGTGAGTGTGCCACAAACACTAATGCAGTGTGAGACTGTGTTACCAGATTCTACGGTTCTTCGTGGGGAGTAGTACCTCCTTTGTTACCCACAGTGGTCAGATCACAGTGGGAGTATTATGTCCCCCGGATTTTGGAGAGTCATGTTTTAAAGAGAGACATAGTAGATTGGAGTGAGTTTAGGGAAAGATGACTGGAATAATGAGAAGTCTGGGTAACATGTCCTTTGTATACCAGTTAAAGGAACTGGTAATGTTTTTCTTTAAACAAGGGACAGGGAACTTGGTCCTCATGTAAATGACAGAGCATGTTAATTATATTTGCCTCAGAGGAGAGAGGAAATTAAAGTTTGACATTTTGATTGAGTTGATTAGAGAAAAATCAGATTATTGAAGAATTTCCCAATTTGGATATTTTCTAATACGGTTAACTTGAGCTTGAAGTGGGCACTGTTACAAAGTAGAGTTTGCCAAGGATACTGTCACAAGAGGTATTAGTACCGAGTGGGCAGTTGGACCAGTTTCCGCCTCAGCAGCTGTTGTGGGAGGCGGTGGGGCAAATGGAGTGTGCATGCAGATTACATTCTCATTTTTTGAATTGCAGGTGCTTATGAATCAAGTAAATGGAAAAGTATCTTATACAACATGTATGAGTTGCTGATTAATGAGATAAGTCACATAGGAAGCAGAGGGAAATACTCTTCAGGCTCCCGTAATGTTGCCGTCAAGGAAAACTTGATTGAGCTGATGGCAGACATTTGTCATCAGGTATAGTACTTGAAATTTTCCATGAATTTCCTTTTATTTGGTTTTTGAGAGAGGGAGATCTTAAGCAGGCTCCAGTGTGGAGCCTGATGCAGGTCTCCACCTCATGACTGGCGAGGTCTTGACCAAAATTGAGGTGGATGCTTAACCAACTGAGCCACCCAGGTGCCCTTTCCTGGGCTTTTAAAATGTGCATTCTGGTAAAAAACCTTGTCAAATTTGCATATGTAACTGTTCCTTTCAAAACACTGTAAATATTTGGGATTGCTCTTCTGACTTAAAAAATAACTATTTTGTATATATGAACTTGGTGAAAACTAGTGATGAACTCTTCATTCTTAAAGGTTTGTCTGTAGAAAATCAGATTACCCTAACTCTCATGTTTCTTGTTTAAAAATTTTTTTTTCTACTGAGTTAGAAATCACACAGCATACAAGTATACAATTGAGTGGTTTTTAGTATGTTCACTATATTATGCAAGCATCACCACTGTCTGATTCTGGAATATTTCCATTACTCCCCAAACAGACTCCATACCTATTAGCTGTTAGTCCCAATGCCCAGCTTTTTCAGTCTTTAGCAACTAACCACTAAGCTATTTTCTGTCTCTAATAAAGATTTGCTTTTTTTGGACATTGCATATAAATGGAATGGAAACAACTGTAAACTGCATGGAAACAACATGTAGTCTTTTACTCAAGTTGTGTCAGGATCTAGTAGTTCATTCCTTTTTATTGCCGGATAATGTTCACTAGTGTGGGTATATTGCATTTTGCCCGTTCATGAGTTTATGGCTTAATGTTTTTTTTTTAATGTTTTTATTTTACTTTTGAGAGAGATGGGGAGAGAGAGAGAGAGAGGGACACAGCATGAGCGGGGGAGGGGCAGAGAAAGAGAGGGAAACATAGAATCTAAAGCAGGCTCCAGGGTCCAAGCTGTCACCACAGAGCCCAATGCAGGGCTCAAACCTCCAATGATATCCTGACCTGAGCCGAAGTTGGGTGCATAACTGACTGAGCCACCCAGGCACCCCTGTGGCTTAATGTTTAAGTAAATTTTTTTCCAGGCAATTTGGTTAACATCTTGGGTAATTTTATTTGTCAGATATATTTTTTTAATAGTTTATTGTCAAATTGGTTTCCATATAATACCCAGTGCTTCTCCCCACAAGTGTCCTCCTCCATTACCACCACTTTTCCCCCTTCCCCTTCAACCCTCGGTTCGTTTTCAGTATTCAATAGTCTCTCAGGTTTTGCGTTTCTCTCTCTCCCCAACTCTCTTTCCCTCTTCCCCTCCCCCTGGTCCTCCATTAAGTTTCTCCTCTTCTCCTGTTAGACCTATGAGTGCAAACATATGCTTTCTGTCCTTCTCCGCCTGACTTATTTCGCTTAGCATGACACCCTCGAGGTCCATCCACTTTCCTACAATTGGCCATATTTCATTCTTTCTCATTGCCATGTACTACTCCATTGTGTGTATATATATATACATCTTCTTGATCCACTCATCAGGTGATGGACATTGAGGCTTTTTCCATGTTTTGACTATTGTTGACATTACTGCTATGAACATTGGGGTACATGTGCTCCTATGCATCAGCACTTCTGTATCCCTTGGGTAAATCCCTAGCAGTGCTATTGCTGGGTCATAGGGGAGTTCTATGGATAGTTTTTTGAGGAACCTCCACACTGTTTTCCAGAGCAGCTGCACCAGTTTACATTCCCACCAACAGTGTAGGAGGGTGCCCGTCTCTCCACACCCTCGCCAGCATCTATAGTCTCTTGATTTGTTCATTTTAGCCCCTCTGACTGGCGTGAGGTGGTATCTCAGTCTGGTTTTGATTTGTGTTTCCCTGATGACGAGTGATATTGAGCATCGTTTCATGTGCCTGTAGGCCATGTCAGATATTTTCTTAATGCCAAACTTATAATACCCTTTTTTAATTAAAAAAACTTTAAAATTTAATCCCATTGAAAATAGATTTTTTTACTTTACTTTTAGATGTTTTGGTGCACTTAGTAAATGACCCCAGGAAATAAAAGTAATACCTTACTTGGTAATATGTGCTTCCTGGAGAGCCATTACAGTCCTGTAAAATGTTTGTTCATTACTGTATTGTATTTATATATTCCCCTAATATATTTACATAATTTGCTCTATGACTTCCCTGTGTCTAATTTGAGGAGGAGCATTTTTTCCCTCATGAACTATTAGAAAACAGAAACAGTGTAAAAAAAAAAAAAGTTGTCTTTTGGTTATGTTACAGGTTTTTAATGAAGACACCAGATCTTTGGAGATTTCTCAGTCTTACACTGTCACACAAAGAGAACTTAATGATTACAGTGCACCTTGCAAAAGGAGGAAAATAGCGTTAAGCTGGGACGTCATAAAAGATCATCTTCAGAAGTCACAGAATGACTTTGATCTTGTGCCTTGGTAAGATGCTGCCTTTTTCATTGTTATCCTGGTCTCATTCAGCTTTTGTCCCAAGACCTCCAGTACAACGGTCGGGCTGTAATTGGGCCGTTTGTCCACTTCTAAACCAGTCTGTGGCAGAGGGGACGGTGGTTGCCAGGACATGCTGAGGCCAGCCACCACGGCTCCTGTGCTGGAGCTGGGTCCAGGCCACCTTCCCTAAGGGAGACGGGGTGGGGCGGGGAGGGTACGGCAGCCTGGGAGGAGGTCAGTCGTGTGAGCCTCGTGGAATTTCCCAAGTTATGCATCTCAAATAGACATTTTAGCAAGTATGGCACCTGCTAGGACAAGTAGCTTGGGAAGAAAGTCAAGATGGCATTCAGAAATCACAGAATGATTGGGACCTCTTGCCACAATTAAAGGTTGTCTTGTTAAAACTTTGCTGGGTATAGCGTACGCAGTTGTTTAAATGGTCCAGTAAATTGTGAACTTCTTTGATAACATAAGATACCAGGTCTGGTAGGAATCTTTAGAATTCATCCAGTCCGGCCTGTTTGCTTTATCAAATAGAAAATGACACCAAAGAAGGTCAGGCAGCCTGACCAAGGACACGTAGACATTTGTAGGTGGCCGTCAATCTTCTGTGATCCGTGCCTCGGTTCTCCCCATGTCGATGTAATATAATAGTTAAACAGAATTGCATTGTGTGTGTGTGTTGGGGGAAAGGCATCTTGATTTAGGTACCTAGTGCTTAAGCTCATGTGTATTTTATATAGTGGAGGATCCCGATTTCAGATTCTTCAGTTTGTTCATTTTGTCCAGGGTTATTTATTGAGTACTTGCTGTGTGCTGAGCCTTATACATGCAAGGATGAGTAAGATGAAATTCCTCTTCTTGAGCTGCACACATTCTAAGAACTCACAGCAAATATTTATTGACTTAACTAACATCTAGGGAGAACAGTTGTTTGGTTTGTTGTTTGTTTGCTTGTTTTAGAGGAATATTCTTGGTAGTTAAAGAGGAAGGATGGGTGTGATAGTCCAGAAGTAGAAAATTCGTCATTTAGGGGCGTCTACGTGGCTCAGTCAGTTAAGCATCCGACTCTTGATTTCGGCTCAGGTCATGATCTCACGGTTTGTGAGGTTGAGCTTCACATAGGGCTCTGTGCTGACAGTATGGAGCCTGCTTTGAATTCTCTCTCTTTCTCTCTCTCTCTCTGGATTCTCTCTCTTTCTTTGCCCCTCTCCTGCTTGCTCTCTTGCTCAAAATAAATAAGCTTTATTAAAATAAAAAATTAGAGCGCCTGGGTGGCTCTGTCAGTTGAGCTTGCAACTTTGGCTCAGGTCATGATCTCACAGTTCGTGGGTTCAAGCCTCACATTAGGCTTTGTTCTGACACCGTGAAGCCTACTTTGGATTATCTGACTTTCTTGTCTCTCTGCCCCTCTGCCACTTGTTTGCTTTCTCTCTCTCAAAAATAAACATTAAAAACTTAACAAAATAAATAAAAATGGATAATTTAAGTTTTATTTATTTATTTTTAAGTAGGCTACAATGTGAGGCTTGAACTCCCAACCCTGTGATCAAGAGTTGCATGCTCTGCTTACTGAGCTAGTCAGGCGCCCTTAACCTTTAGTGATTCGTCAGAATTTTTGTGTAAGGGAACTCTGACAGCTTCCCTCCCTGGCCAAAAGCTCGTCGTTCTTCCTGCCACTTTAGGAAGTTGGGCTTAATAAGTATTAGAAGCTACTTTATTTGGAGAGTAGTGTGAAAAATAATGATGGAGATTCTCTAGGATATTGTAATGGTGCTATGTCTATAGATTGGTTTTCTGTTAATAGACTTGAATCATTTTCAAATTATCCTTTTTTTTTAGGTTACAGATCGCAACCCAATTAATATCCAAGTATCCTTCCAGTTTACCCAACTATGAGTTGTCCCCATTACTGACGACACTGTGCCAGCTTCTGCCTCAGCAGCGCCGCGGGGAGCGCACGTCATACGTGTTACGGTGCCTCGTGGAGCTTGCATCGTGTCAAGGCATGAAATCCGACCTGGAAAGCTCACAGAAGTCAGATTTATTGAAACTCTGGACTAAAATTTGGTCTATTACCTTTCGTGGTATAAGTTCTGAACGAATACAAGCTGAAAACTTTGGCTTACTTGGAGCTATAATTCAGGGTGGTTTAATTGAGGTTGATAGAGAATTCTGGAAGTTATTTACTGGGTCAGCCTGCAGACCTTCATGGTAGGTGGACTTAAGTATTGTAATTAGATGAGTATATATGTATATACTTTTTTTCCCCTCTGGTTTTTGTAGTTTATCACTTTAGTTAAAAATATGTTAAATTCTGTTTTACATAAACATCTAATTTTTGTTGTTTTTCCAGGAAGCCATAAGTAAATAAATGTAAATTTAGTTTCAAGTGTAGAAAGATTACTAAGGGCAATTCAAAAAATTTTTGTTAATTTTTTTTTTTGAGAGAGACAGAGTACAAGCAGGGGAGAGGCAGAGAGAGAGAGGGAGACACAGACTCTGAGCTAACAGCTCAGAGCCCAACACAGGGCTTGAACTCACAAACTGTGAGACAATGACATGAGCCAAAATCAGATGGATACCCAGCCTACTGAACCACCAGGCGCCCCTACTGAGGCCAATTTTAAAGAGTTAAGTATTTAAATTTATTTTCTTTTTAATTGAAAATTAAGTATGTTATTGTTCAGTATGCAGAAACTATTTTTATTTTTTTTTATTATTATTTTTTTCCCCATAATATTTTATTGCCAAATTGTTTTCCACAGAAACTATTTTTAGTAGTGGTACAAACATTTATAAGAGATGTTTTTTCTCAAATGTAATCTGACTTTTCACAGTTTTTTTGGGTTCATTTAGTTAGTGGATGTTTACAATTCATCTGCCCTATGTAAGGCATTGTAGCATCATTAAGCATCAGTAACACTTTAGTAAATAAAATAGACATGGTCTCTCTATCTCAAAAAACTTTTTTTTTAGCAAAATAATGGCTACCAAGTTTGGAATGAGTGAAAAGCTTGGAGTTATGGCCTGTAGTGATACAGGGAAACTGAGTCCAGAAACTCAATCTTCTAATGAATGAGAAATGAAAATTCCTTCTAAGGGGATTCATATGAATGAATGAATCGTAACATGAAGACTCATGCAAAAGAGCATAAAGAAGCAGAACCAGGGCACCTGGGTGGCTCAGTTGGTTAAGCATCCAACTTCAGCTCTGTTCAAGATCTCTCGGTTTGTGAGTTTAAGCCCTGCGTCAGGCTCTGTGCTGACAGCTAAGAGCCTGTAGCCTGCTTTGGATTCTCTGTCTCCTTACAACTCACACGTCTCTCTCTCTCTCAAAAATAAACATTAAAAAAAAAAAAAAGAGTTGAGGAAAACCTTTACTAACCTATGAGATTTTGGATGCCAAAGAGATTAAAGAGATTCAGGGGCGCCTGGGTGGCTCAGTTGGTCAAGAGCCTGACTTCGGCTCAGGTCATGATCTCACAGTTTGGGAGTTTGGCCCTGTGCTGACAGTTTGGAGCCTCAGCCTGCTTTGGTTTCTGTGTCTCCCTCTCTCTGCCCCTCCCCTGCGTGTGGTCTGTGTGTCTCAAAAATAAACATTAAAAAACAAAGAGATTCAAATCGTTGTTGAGGGAGAGAAAGTGGAAGGGAGATGGTAACTCTTAAAATGGGTGCATTGTTGGTTTTCCTGCAAGAATATATAGGTTGCATTTCAGTAGTTTCCTCTTGCAACGCTTTTCTCCCGTTCTTGACTCTCCCATTCTGTCACTCCAGGTGGGGAACACTTGTCAGTCTTTCATCACGTTTAATCTAGTTTTTGTTATTCTTGTTATTCTGTTGTAGATTATCAACCCATAGCAGATATGTTAAAGAAAATAAAGAAC
>NC_043710.1:99741499-99743383 GCF_006229205.1 Suricata suricatta
GAGAAGCTTTCAAAATGACTCATCCATTCACTGTGTAAGGAGTCTGTAAATAATGTAGACGCTCAATTAACGTTTTCTTTTGTAATACATTGCTGCTACGTGGAGGTGAAGTAGTTGGTCACTTGATTATAAGCTTAAGGTCTTACTCTGTTGAAGTGAACGACACCAAAAAGACGCTGAGGAGCCTTCATTCTCAGAAATTGAAGAACTGTTTCTTCAGACAACATTTGACAAGATGGATTTCTTAAGCATTGTGAAGGAATGTCCTGTCGAAAAGCACCAGGCCAGTGTAGGCATTTCTGTTCACCAGAACCTCAAGGAGTCACTGGATCGTTATCTTCTGGGATTATCAGAACAGCTTCTAAATAACTACTCATGTGAGGTGAGATCTTCAAAAGAACTAGAGCCTACATCTGACTCCACTTTGGTGGACTGTCAGGAAGGAGAAACGGGCAGAAAAGGCCCTGAGAATGGTGACAGGCTTGATTTAAAAAAGCAAAGTGACAGTACATGTGTACAAATAGTGAAGAATTAGCATGAGAGCAGGAAGACCCAAAAAGAATGATTAGGATTTTTTTTTTTATGCCAGGAATTCTAGTAGACATTAGAGAAGCAGAAGTCTGTGTGGCTTGGTGGGAATAATAATGGTTTGGAGCATAGGGATTAGATGATGAGAAGAAACTTCTCTATTCACGGGAGGGAGAGGTTACAATAACAGAAAAGAACATAATTTAAATGATCTAGTAGATCTTGGTGACATTTGAAGAAGGAGAAGTGATTAATAAAATGTGATAAATGATCTAGCAGTCACCCGTAGTTTAGAGGTCAGTAGTAATTCGCCATCTAAAGAGCACACTTCTCTTGCGCCTGGCTGGCTCTGGCAGTTAACTGTTCGACTTTTGGTTTTGGCTCAGGTCATGATCTCGTGGTGAGATCAGGCCCCGAGTTGGGCTCTGTCCTGGCAATGGAGCCTGCTTGAGATTCTCGCTCTCTCTTTCTCTCTCTCTCTCTCTCCAAAAAAACAAAAACAAAACCCCAAATGATAACAAATTTTCTTTGTGTGTGCCATTCTCTTGCCAAAACTCCCATTATTTTTGACATGAATTATCTTTTCACCCATTTTTGTGTTCAAATCATCCACATGTCAAAATCCTAAAGGCTAAAGCCTTTCGGTTTTTATAGCATTTAGTATTTCTTTAAAAATTTTTTCTTTAATATTTATTTTTGAGAGAGAGACAGTGTGAGTTGGGGAGGAGAGAGAGAGGGAGACACAGAATCGGAAGCTCCAAGCTCTGAGCTGTCAGCATAGAGCCTGATATGGGACTCGAATTCAAGAACCAAGAGATCATGACCTGAGCCAAAGTTGAACGCTCAACCAACTGAACCACCCACGCGCCCCCCTAGTATTTCTTTTTAAAGTAACACCTAGCATCTTCCTTGTCCTATGGATATTTGTGTGTATGTTTTATACACACGTCTCAAACCATGGTGTAAAGCTCCTTAAAGGACATCTGTATTTTTATTAATCTTTGTATCTTCCATAATGCCTTGTTACACTGTAAATGGTAAATTATTTGTTGAATAAAATAAAATCTGCAAGGTACTCCAAGGGGCGAATTCAGTGCCAAGGGATGATGACCCACAGAACCAAAGAAGAGGTAGTATGTGTGTTTCATCTGTCTTATGCTTAGTTACTGACATTGCCCTGAATCACACTTGTAGCCATTTTCGTGATAAAATAATAGTCTTCTGAGTTTTGCCCTAAAATTCTATTTCCTACAATATAGGAACAGAACAATCTGAAAATGTTATTTTTCTGTGTAGCCATTGCAGATTTGTAAATAATTGTATTAAATTGGCTAAGTGATATCTATTTGCAAAATT
>NC_043710.1:99743483-99800258 GCF_006229205.1 Suricata suricatta
GCCCTGGACATCGTTGGAAAACACATTTCTTGAAAGTTAATAATAACTACACGGCTATATAACCATATTACCAGCACATATTTTTGAGTTTGTAATGTGTTTTCATTGTTTTTTTTAACTAAAAAAATGTAATGTCTTTTTCTGTGTTCTTCTGTAAATAGCAAAGGAGAGAAATGGAAGAATAAATTCTAACTTACAGTTACTACTTATGTTTAGGGTCAATAGTTGATATTTTACTTGAATGATTATACACACTATACTTAAATGTGCTATAGTTATTAGTATAAGAAAAGAGGTTAGTGTTTTGGATGCAGTTTATATCTTGGCCCTAATAATAAACTGATCATCCTTGCTTCTTAGGATAGAGAATTTCCAATGTAGAAGAAAATCTTTATTTCATTTAAGATAGAGAAAACAGTATTTGCCAAGAGTAACTTATTTTTTTGTTTGCTTATGTTTTTGTTTGTCTTCATTACAGCCCAGTCCCAGAAAGATTGCATCTGGATTTTTCCTGAGATTGTTGACATCAAAGCTCATGAATGATATTGCCGATATTTGTAGAAGTTTAGTAAGTATGCGTGTTTTACCATTCTGTTTCATGGATTCTAAGGTTTTTTTTCATTGATATCCCTCTTTAGTAGGGGCACATCTCACACTACCTGGCACCATAGATATTTTAAAATGTGGAAGTTGAACTTATTTGGTTTTGAAGGGGAATGTATTCTTTGCTTCTTCTTATCAGTACATACTGATTCTTTTCAGCTTTTCAGTAATAGATCGAATGATCATAAACTAAGCATCCAGGCTTACACTTGTGTCTGTGTAACCCTGTACCAGAATTCAAAATAATCGTCTATCATTAAAAATAAAAACAAAAAGTGTGTTAAACAAGCAACACTTTCTCATCCTGGTATTTACTTTTCTTCCATACAAATGGGCTTTTGCTACACGCATTCTTTTGTCTAGACTGGTGCCTGGCATGCACAGTAGATGCTCAAGTATATGTTGAATGAAAAGTATTTTGTAATTTGTTTATTTTCACTCAGTAATAAATCTTGGCCATTTTTCTATTTTGCTACATGCTGCTGTTTACATTTTTTTTAAAGCAGAATTGTACCTCATTACATGGGAATGGTATGTATGTATTTTGAGCCCATCTGGCCTTACTGTTAGCTGTGCTTTCTATTTTTTTGTTGTTGTTACAAAGAGTTTTGTGGTAAAGATTCTTATATTTTTGCCTACTTGTACATGTGCATATAACGAGTGTAGGATAAATTCCAGCAGTAGTATCGCTTGTTTAAAAGGAATGCGAATTTTACTTTTTTTTTAATCTTTTATTTATATTTGAGAGAGATTGCAAGTAGGAGAAGGGCAAAGAGACAGAGAGAGAGAGACATAGAATGTGAAGCAGGCTCCAGGCTCTGAGCTGTTAGCACAGAGCTCGATGCAGGGCTCGAACCCACGAATAGGGGGTTCATGAGATCATGACCCAAGCTGAAGTCGGACACTTAACCAGCTGAGTCACCCAGGCATCCCAACGAGTTTTGTTTTTTGGTGGATATTGTCCCTTTCCTCGAAAACAGTCATACAAATTTATGTCCTTCCCCATATGCTCATCGGATTTGGGTATTATAAGGCTCAATGTAAGAAATTATTTTTAAAGTTTACATATTATTGTTGTATATACATATTACAGTTTATTAATTTCTTATTGTTATACATTCAGTAGAAATAATACTGCAGCGTTCATACCCCTAAATTTTGAATTGTTTGATTAGGTGAATTTTAACTAACACATGCTTCTAGAAGAAGCCAGTTTGAGCATCTTTGTTTTTCTTCTTTGAAGGCATCCTTTACCAGAAAGCCGTTTGACTGTGGAGAAGTAGAACCCCTGGAAGATGATGCTGACCCAAGTGTGATGGAGGAGGAGGACCAGTCATCCATGAACCTGTTCAGCGATAACCCTGCCGATACTGTTAGCGATGCTAACGCGTCTGGAGAGGGCCAGAGCACTATCGGTACACACGTCGTTACTGCTTGGGATTTCTTTTCCTCTTTGTATTGATTGGCATTAGGAAAGGCCAATTTTATGCTCATTTTAATTTTCGCTCATATGGTCTGTTGGGATTGGTTCTCTTCTGTGTACTTTACATTTCTCTGATTGTGAGTTGAATTTATGAGTTACCTGTGTGATTCTTCATGGGAGGAATTTAAAATAGATTATTTGGAAAACAGAAAGCAGGAAGTGAAACACCCCTGGGACTATGACTTTTAACCTTTTTCTATTCTTGGAATCAGTGTCAGCATTCAGGTTTTTTTTTTATGCCTTCTTCATCTCCTTTTAACAACTGTAAGCATTTTTTTTCATTAAGCTGTATTGATAATTATACTTTTTCTTTTTAATTTTTTTATGTTTATTTTTGAGAGAGAGTGAGAGAGTCAGCAAGCGAGTGATCAGGGGAGGAGCAAAAAGAGAGGGAGACACAATCCGAGGCAGGCTCCAGGCTCTGAACTGTCCGCACAGAGCCCGACCCGGGGCTTGAACCCAAAAACCGTGAGATCATGACCTGAGCCAGACCTACGCTTATCTGACTGAACCGTCCAGGCACCCCGATAATTATCCTTTTTCCTGGCTTTATAATATCCCAGTTAACTTATGTACCATAATTCACTTGACCATTCTAATTATCAGAAATTTGGGTTCCTCTCTCTTTTGCTATAATTAGCAGTGTTCCCCAGTGAGTGTTGTCCTTATGGATTTCCCCATAGATTTTTTTCTTGATGACAGAACTCTGGGGTAACTTTTCATGAAGCATTTTGAAGATTTTAGTGTTAATTAGTTGCACCATAATTTTGCTTTCCATAGACTTTCATCTGTTTCTCTCTTTTTTTTTTTGTAGACTGGAAAATGTTTGAGTTAGTGTTCAATATATGTGTTGGTTGTGTCCATCTCTTAGTTTTTGTTTGTTTGTTTGTTTGTTTGTTGTACCAGCTCTTAGTTTTAATAAGTGTCTTTTATTTTCAGGTGCCATGAATCCTTTAGCTGAAGAACATCTGTCAAAGCAAGACCTACTTTTCCTTGACATGCTCAGGTTCCTGTGTGTGTGCGTAACCACTGCTCAGACCAATACTGTGTCGTTCAGAGCGGCTGATATTCGGAGGAAGTTGTTAATGTTAATTGACTGTAGCATGCTAGACCCTGCTAAATCCCTCCATCTACACATGGTGAGTTCAAGGAAGGTGACGTACTTTCAGTTCCGTCTGATGTTGCTGGATAAACGTAATAAGTTTATGATACCTTTGATGGCTTCAGACTGCTTCCTTGAGGAACGAATCTGCTGCCAGTTATAAAAAAATGCTAGTTACAAAAATGCTGGTTATAAAAATACAAAAAAATCTAATGCTAGTTACAAAATAGACTTTTTCTTTTTATGAACTGTGAAAAAATTTTAAGTGGATACTGAAACATTAAACCTTGGATGGACTTTGGCTAGATTTATTATTTTTAGTTATAATATCATAAATTACTTTAAAGTAGGCCAAGAAACAGACTCCAATGTAAAATAATATATAACCTTGTAGTTGAATTCTCAGTCTTCCTTTGACCTTATTTACATGCTTTAGATATTTTTAGATGTAATTTCAAAATGACAGTAAAGTCATGACACTACAGGAACTCCCATACTGCCTTCAGACACTTCCACAGTTAACGTTTTACCACATCTGCCTAATAATAAGTAATACTGTATCCTGACCTCGAACTGTCATGCATTTTCAGTCCTGTTCAATCTGGAATGCTCCTTAGTCTTCCCTTAGGAAGTTCATATTTTCGATGAGTATAGCCACTTGTCCTTTTCTTTTTTTCACTTCCATACACCACCCAGTGCTCATCACAACAGGTGCCCTCCCAGTACCCACCAGCCATCTAGCCCGTCCCCCTACCCACCTCCCTTCCAGCAACCCTCAGTTTCTTTTTGGTTGAGTCTATTTTATACTTTGCCCCTCTTCCCCCTCCCCCTACATGTGTCCCTTCAAATCAGTATTTTTTTTCATGTTTATTATTTTGAGAGAGATGAGGAGGAAAAGAGAGGGAGAGGGGAGGAGGGGCAGAGAAAGAGAGAAAGAGAGAATCCTGAGCAGGCTCCACACTCTCAGTGCAGAGCCCAGTGTAGGGTTCCACACCATGAATCATAAGATTATGAGCTGAGCCAAAATCAAGAGTCAGACAAGACACTCAACCAACTGAGCCACCCAGGCGCCCCTCCAATCCATATTTTTATATCCTTCAGGTAAATACCTAATAGTGCAATCACTAGGTCATAGGGTAGTTGTATTTCTAATTTTTTGAGAAACCTCCATACTGTTTTCCAGAGTGTCTACACCAGTTTGCATCCCCACCAGCAGTGTAAAAGGGTGCAGCTTTCTCCTTTTTGCTAGCCAATACTTGTTGTTTCCTCTGTTGTTCATTTTAGCCATTCTGACAGGTATTAGATGATATCTCATTGTGATTTAAAAAAAAAATAATTTATTGTCAAATTGGTTTCCATACAACACCCAGTGCTCTTCCCCACAAGTGCCCTCCTCCATCACCACCACCTTTTCCCCCTCCTTCCCCCTTCAACCCCTCGGTTCGTTTTCAGTACTCTATAGTCTCTCAGGTTTTGTGTCCCTCTCCCCAACTCTCTTTCCCTCTTCCCCTCCCCCTGGTCCTCCATTAGATTTCTCCTGGTCTCCTGTTAGACCTATGAGTGCAAACATATGTTATCTGTCCTTCTCTGCCTGACTTATTTCGCTTAGCATGACACCCTCGAGGTCCATCTACTTTCCTACAAATGGCCAGATTTCATTCTTTCTCATTGCCATGTAGTACTCCATTGTACATATATACCACATCTTCTTGATCCACTCATCAGGTGATGGACATTTAGGCTCTTTCCATGATTCGGCTATTGTAGAAAGTGCTTTGTAGTATTGCTTGAAATCTGAAATTGTGATGACTCTTGTTTTTCTTTTTCAAGATTGCTTTGGCCATTTGGGGTCTTTGATGATTCCATACCAAAATAGGATTGTTTGTTTTAGCTCTGTGAACAATGCTGATTGTATTTTGATAGGGATTGCATTAAATATGTAGATTGCATTGGATAAACTGACATTTTAACAATATTTGTTCTTTTGATCCATGAGCATGGAATGTTTTTCTATTTCATTGGGTCATCTTCAATTTCTTTCATTGGTGTTTTATAGTTTTCAGACTATAGATCTTTTACCTATTTCGTGGGTTTATTCCTAGGTATCTTATGGCTTTTGGTATAATTGTAAATGGGATTAATTCCTTGATTTCTCTTTCTACCACTCCATTATTGGTGTATAGAAGTTCAACAGATAGCTACATTAATTTTGTATCCTGCAATTTCACTGAATTTGTGTATCAGTTCTAGCAATTTTTTGGTGGAGTCTTTCAGATTTTCTACATGGAGTATCATGTTGTCTGTGCATCATGAACGTTTGGCTTCTTTGCCTGTTTGGATACCTTTTTTTTCTTATTGTCTGATTGCTGAGACTCAGACTTTCAGTCTTATGTTAAATAGCAGTGGTGAGAGAGGCCATCCCTTTCTTGGTCCTGACCATTGAGGAAGAGCACTCAGTTTTTCCCATTGAGGGAGATATTAGCTATGAGACTTTCACATATGGCCTTTATGAATGTTGACATGTGCTCCTCTCTTCCTACTTTGTTGAGGGTTCATGTCAAGAATGAATGTTGTACTTTGTCAAATACTTTTTTTTGCATCTATTGAAAGGTTCATATGGTTTTTATCCTTTCTTTTATTAATGTGATGTATCGCATTGACTGATTTGCAAATACTGACTCATCCTTGCAGCCCAGGAATAAATCCTACGATGGTGGTGAATGATTCTTTTAATGTACTGTTGGATTTGATTTGCTAGTATTTTATTGAGAATTTTTGTTTCCATGTTCATCAGGGATATTGGCTTGTAATTCTTTTTTTTAGTGGAGTCTTTGGTTTTGGAATCAAGGTAATGCTGGCCTTATAGAAGAGTTTGGAAGTTTCCTCCCATTTCTACTTTTTGGTACACTTTGAGAAGAAAATGTATTAATTGTTTTTTTAAATGTTTGGTAGAAGCTATCTAGGAAACCATGTGACCCTGAACTTTTGTTTGTTGGGAGATTTTTAATTTCTGATTCAATTTCTTTGCCGGTTATGGCCTGTTCAAATTTCTGTTTCCTTCTGTTTCAGTTTTGGTAGTTTATATGTTTCTAGGAGTTTACGTATTTCTTCTAGATTGCCTAACTTGTTGCATATAATTTTTTATAATACTCTCTTATAGTTGGTTGTATTTCTATGGTGTTGATTGGGATCTCTTTCATTTGTGATTTTATTTATTTGGGTCCTTTCTTTTTTCTTTTTGATAAGTGTAGCTAGGGGTTTATCTGTTTTATTAATTCTTTCAAAGAGCCAGCACCTAGTTTGATTGATCTTTTCTGGGAATTTTTGTTTGTTTGTTTCTATATTATTTATTTCTGCTCTGGTCTGTATTATTCCCTTTTTCTGTTGGCTTTAGTCTAAAAGCATCAGAAGAAGGGAAATATAGCCCCTTGTTCTATAGAAGCTCACACTTTGGGTTTGTCTCATATTTCCTAATAATTAAATTTAGATTTGGGTGGTTTTTTGTTTTTTTTTTTTGAGAATATTAAGAAAGGGATCCCTCTCCTGCCCTACCCCCACCAACCTGTCCACCCACTGGTAAGTATCTTCAGTTCCAGTCCAGCATCATAGGATTTGTTTTTTTCTCTGTCCACATTTCTAGCTACCTTTTCCAACATTAGGAAACCTGGCTTCCCACTTAACTCCCATATGTTCACTTGTTTACTCACTATCTTATCTGTGACTTAGCTCCTGACCATGTAAGTCATCTTCTTCCCAGCACTAGTGAATGTTCAGCAGGTCTGCTGGGGGAGTCCATGGTCATGTCCCTGGTCCCAAAGATTGGCAAACATGCCTGTGTTTCCTCAGCCTGGGGAAACATGGCAGAGGGAGGATTCCCTAATTAGATCCTCTTACAGTCATGAGGTTTGAGTCCCTGGTAGAATCCTTGTCCTGTTCAGCTGTAATGAATAAGCCGGTTGATCCTGTGACCCCAGCAAATGTGCTTGGTTGAGCCCTGTGCGATCCCCTGGTTTTGACCCTGGTCTCACTCTAGTCAGGTGTCCAGCCCTGACCAATGAGCACAGCTCTAAGCTTTTCTTGAGGCTTTGGTGCTGAACATCAGATCAAGATACTCCGTAACATCACACACCTGACTCTCAAAGCTAATATTTAAAATGGTCCAATTTAATCTTCTTTTTAGTAACTGAGAAGGAGGAAGAAACATTTTTCTACACATGGATGATAGGAAAAAATGTCTTTGCATGTCTTACTGCAGCTAGAAAATTATTTGGCAGCTCTCAGAAACCAACTGCCTAGTTACAACTACCATTATTATACCTGGTAGTTGCTGAGTGGTCCTTGGTATCTCCAGGGTCATAGAGAACCCTGCAAGGCCGCCTTTAGGAAGGTAAACCAGCGTATTTGACTTTTGCCTGCCCATGGCTATGTCTGCCGTCCAAAATTTCATAGAACAGTTTTTAATCATTGAAGTCCTTTCCCTGAGCATTATTTTTGGAGGGTAGGAACATAATAATTTCAGATTCTTGCGCAGGCTCTTAACCCCAACAGTGATTACACCTATTTATTGATTGAATTCCTGCAATACATGCTGAGCATATTTATTCATTTCCTTTAATCATCAGTACTCTGGCCATGTAAGTGCCCTGTCCACATTTTACAGGTGAGACTACAAGGCTCCGATGAGAAGGCATTTACAAAAATTTTTTTTAATGTTTATTTATTTTTGAGGGAGAGAATCAGAGCGTGAGTGGGGTAGGAGCAGAGAGAGAGGGAGACAGAATCCGAAGCAGGCTCCAGGCTCTGAGCTGTCAGCCCAGAGCCCAATATGGGGCCCAAACTCACGAACCATTGAGATCCTGACCTGAGCCAAAGTCAGATGCTCAACCAACTGAGCTACCCAGATGCCCCCAACGAGGCATGTTTTTTAAGAACGCAAGTAATAGGTTGTAGTGCTAGGATTTGAGTCCAGCTCTTTTTGACTTCAGTTTGTTTTTACTATATGACCTCTTTTACAGGTTCACTGGTTTTATGCGTGTGTGTGTGCATGTGTGCATTATTGTATGGATTTATGGTTACATATGTATACTTATTTAAGCAAATGAGCTATAGAAAAAAAATGTTTTTCCCTTCTCAACTATCTTAGTATCTAGTGCTTTTAAAGGAACTTCCTGGAGAAGAACATCCTTTGCCAATGGAAGAGGTTGTTGAACTCCTAAAGCCACTATCGTAAGAAATTAAAACCATGTGTTACGTTCGTTTTAAATTTATATACTAACTGGTGTGTTCTGCTATACTTATAAAGTTAAACTTTTTCCACTACAGCAATGTGTGTTCTTTGTATCGCCGCGACCAGGATGTTTGTAAAACCATTTTAAACCACGTCGTTCACATAGTGACGAACCTGTGTCAAGGCAGTATGGACGCTGAAAACACAAGGGATGCGCAAGGGCAGTTTCTCACAGTGATTGGAGCATTTTGGTAGGTGCAGAGTATTTTGTGGAGTTCTTAACTTTCTTTTGCTGCCCTGGACACACTTGCTAATTTTGCCTTTCTGTGTCAGTGATCTATCTAATCCTTGAATGTGAGTATATATATCTTTAAACAATAGCAGTATGTGATTTCTGTTTCCTTCCTTGATTGCTTGAAAACAGTGAACACTTGGGCCTTGTCACCAGTGTATGTGTGTAGTCACAGTGTGACGTGACACGAGGCAAATTTTATGGAACTTAGAGAGGAGCACGTATATGTAATTTAGGGCCCTCCTCTTACTTGATTGATAAGGACTTCTGAATCAGTATAGAGTATGGTTTTGAAATATTTCATATAAAAACAAAACCTTGCAGATGTTTTCCTTTTAAAGCAAATTTATAGATCACATGGTTAGCTGAAGTGTGATAGCCCCCAGATGAGGCATGAGCATGGAAAACAAACTATGTACATTAAAATGAACTCCTTTTCAAACTAACTTATTTTCCTTGGAGTTTTTTTAGAGGCTGAGAATATTGGGATATGCCACATAATGAGAATTAAATTTAGTACGGAAAGAAATTTTGGAAGAAACTTAGAATTAGTATGATACTCAGTGATTTTTTTTTTTTGGACTGAGCTTTTAGTGGAATAATTATTTGACTTTGAAACACTTACTTTATTGCAGGCACTTAGCGAAGGAGGGGAAATGTACATTCTCTGTAAGAATGGCGCTGGTAAAATGCCTTAAAACTTTGCTTGAGGTGAGTTATTCCTTGTCAGTCACTAGTAACGTCTCTATTGAAATTTTCAAGGTAGACTTTGTTTCTGTTTTTTAATGGGTAGTTTTTCATCTTAGTCTTTTATATTTAACACGAGCTCTTTTCCCATAGGCTGATCCGTACTCAAAATGGGCTATTCTTAATGCAATGGGCGAAGAGTTTCCTGTGAACAAAGTGTTTCCACATTTTCTTGCTGATAATCATCATCAAGTTAGCATGCTGGCTGCAGAGTCCATCAATAGGTAATGGGCCCGTAGTCATGAAGTGTCTAGAATGCTGCGGAGAGCACTGGCCTGTGTGGCACAGCCATGGGTCCCTGGTTGTGAGACAGAGTAGCTGACATTTACTCGGCATGTGCTGTCGGCTTGGCATTTATGTGTTCTCATAGTTCTGACAGTTCTATCCCTGAGATACTATTATCTTCTTCATTTTGTAAGTGAAGAGTGTGGCTCAGTGAGAGAATGTAACTTGCTCCGTGCCATACAGCTGGTGAGTAGCCGAGTTGAATTAGATGTGTCTCCTACCACTTCCAGAAGGAATTGAGTGTTTGGATGTCTCTGTGATTTCATATGAGCTTGTAAAGTGAAGACTGGCACATTTCATCTTGTGCTAATTACAATTATATCTATTCGAGTGAATGTACAGTCAGGCACTGGAGTGATTCTGTCATGTGGACCTGGTTCGTGTTTGAGAACTTGACGGAGCAACAGTAATTTGTTAGGACTGCATCCTTACCAGGTTGTTGAGCGTTTTTTAACACTTGAAATGTTGTATTCTAACACATCAGCCTAAAATATAAGCTGCTGCAAGGCGTTAGCTTTTTTCCTGTTTTGTTGGTTGCTATGTAACTCAGCACCAAAGATAATAATTTGTAAGTGGTAGGTGTTCAATAATTTATAACATAAATGAATGTTTGAAAAAGGAAGTTACATTATGCTTTAAAATCCTCAACACTGAAATCATTTGAGTAACTTTACTGTTCAAGTGTAAATGACCAATAATTAAAGATCGCTGCACAGAAATTTCCCCGACAGTCACACACACTTCCGTGTTGCGTGACCTAATGTGTGCAGAGTTTGAATGTGCTGATTGTGATTGATCTGTGTATTTTCACAGATCCGAATTGTGTCTAATTCCTTGTGTATGGGATTCCGTTCAGGACTTACTTTGTAAGGGTTGCACGGGAATGTGAGCTTTACCTCAAGTCCTTACAAGATAGGAAATACACACCCAAGTTAGAGATCTGGGGTGATAGAGAACCCTAAGTTAAGTGTAATAAAGCAGTGCAGTGACGGCTTTGCAAAACCTTTGTAAGATTTAAACAATGTATAAATTCAGGAGTGGCATGAACATAACATTTGTTGGGATTTTTTTGGTTATTTACTTGTTTGATACTTAATGTTGGGCTATTTTAAGAGATGTTAGGGAAACTGGAGGAATCAGAGGAACACCAAAAAAACATAAAAGCTTTGGTTACTAAGAAAGCATAAAGGACAAAATTGATGAAAGAATTATCCTTCCATATGATGGGATATTATGCAGAAAGCACTGGCAGCTCTTCTCCATTACGTAAAAAAATTAAATAAGATCATCAGGACATAAAACTGTCCACTTTGATGTGTAAGGTCACTTTTTAAAAATTAGAGCAAATGGACAGGAGTCTGAGGCTTCTTCTAATTGGAGTTTGGGGAATAATTTTTCTTTCTGAGTTGGGTTGAGTTTAGGACCATTTATGTTTGGGCAATAAGCTCAAAGGTCTTTTGAGACTTTCAGTTCTGGGGGAAAATGGAGTATATGGTATTATGCTGTGCATTGCAGCCTGTTTAAATGGGCTCAGATTTCAGAAGTTTTTTTTAAAGATGACGCAGTGCGTCAGTGTGTCTCACAGAGTGATTTATTTGTGTCCGTTAGTACACTTTGGAATGTTGTGTGTCAGGTAAATTATTTCACTGTTTACTTTTTTTTTTTTTTTTAAGATTATTCCAGGATGTGAAACACGGAGGTTCTGCCACATTATTGAAAGCCCTTCCTTTGACGCTTCAGCAAACAGCTTTTGAAAATGTATACTCGAAAGCCCAGGAAGGAGTGAGAGAAGTGGTAATTTTAACAACGCATACTCGCTAGTATCATATACTTCTTGTAAATAGGCCATATTCTACTTTACCATGTGCGATCTAAGACAGCATCTGCTGGTTTACTGAAACAACTGTGTGAATTAATTGAAATTACCTTATTATAGGTTAGACTTGGTCCAGTAATGGTAATTTCTTTTGGTTCAACTTACTTGTACTATTTTTATGGGAAAACCAAAATTTACTGAATATAAATGGCTTCTTTTTTTTATTAAATTTTTAATTGAGGGGTGCCTCAGTCGCTCAAGGCTTAAGTGTCTGACTCTTGATTTCGGCTCCGGTCCTGATCTCACAGTTCGTGATTTTGAGCCCAGCAGTCAGGCTCTGTGCTGACAGTGTGGAGCCTGTTTGGCATTCTCTCTCGCCCCGTCTCTGCCGCACCCCCACTCATGTGGTGTCTGTCTCCCTCAAAATAAGTAATAAACTTTAAAAAAGAAATTTTTAAACATTCAAGTATAGTTAACATACAATGTTATATTATTAGTTTCAGGTATATAGCAATGATTTGACAATTATAGACATCACCTAGTGCTTATCATGGTAAATGTAGTCCCCATAAAACATTGTTACAGTATTGTTGAGTATATTCCCTGTGCTGTATTTCATCCCTGTGACTGACTTTATAGATGGAAGCTTGTACCTCTTAATCTTCATTCTCTCTTTGATCCATTCCTCCACCCACCTCCCTTCTGCTAGTCACCACTTGTCTGTATTTAAGAGTCTGATTTTTTGTTTGGTCACTTGAAGTGAAATCATGTGGTATTTGTGTTTCTTTGATTTATTTCACTTAGCATAATACTGTCTAGGCCCATCCATGTTGTTGCAGAGGTCAAGATCTCATTCTTTTTTGTGGCTGAATAACACTCCGTTGCACCTGTCTGCCCACTCATCCACCAGATATTCTTTATCCATTCATTTGTCCCTGGACTCTTAGGTTACTTCCATCACTTGGAGATTGTAAGTAATGCATAAGGCTGCATATATCTTTCAAAGTCGTGTTTTTGTTTCTTTGAGTAAGTACCCAGTAGTGAAATTATTGGATTATAAGGGATTCCTATTTTTAATTTTTGGAAGAACCTTCTACTGTTTTCCACAGTGGCTGCACCATTTTATTTTCCCACCAGCACCACAGGGTTCCTTTTCTCCACATCTTTGCTAATATTTGTTACTTCTGATCTGGATACTGGCCATTCTGACAGGTGTGAGGTAACAGCTCATTGTGGTTTTGGTTTGCATTTCCCTCACGATGAGTGACTCTGAGCATCTTTTCGTCTGTGGGTTGGCCATCTGGATGTGTTCTTTGGAAAAATGCCTATGTACTCTGCTCATTTAATCAAATTGTTGTTTGTGTGTTAAATTATAGAAGTTCTCTCTCTATATTGGATGCTAATTCCTTATCAGATGTAGCACTTGCAGTTATAGTTTTCCATTCAGTAGGTTGCCTTTCATTTTTGTTGATGGTTTTCTTTGGTGTGGAAAACCTGTTAATTTTGGTGTTCTCCCAGTAGTTTATTTTTGCTTTAGTTTTCTTTACCTGAATTGATACACAGAAAACTGTTGCTAAGGTCAGTGTCCAAGAGAATACTGTCTATGTTTTCTTTTAGGAATTTTATGGCTTCAGGTCTCACGTTTAGACTTTTCATCCATTTTGAATTTATTTTTGTGTATGGTGTTAGTGGTCCAGTTTTATTCTTTAGCGTGGAGCTGTCCAGTTATCCCAACACTATTTTATTGAAGACATTATTTGTTTCTCATTGTATATTCTTGCCTCCTGTGTCATAGACTAATTGACCATGTAAGTTTCTGGCCTCTCTGTTCTGTTGCATTGGTCGTGTATTTTTTTTTTTTTATGCCAGTACCATACTGTTTTGATTACTGTGATTGTGATACATCTGGTTTTGTTCATTTTCAAGACTGTTTTGGTTATTGAGTCTTTTCTGGCCCCATACAAACTTTATAAGATTATTTGTTCCAGTTCTGTGAAAAATACAGAACTGGTATTGTTGGTATTTTGATTGCGATTGCCTTGAATCTGTAGATTGCTTCGAGCAGTATGGACATTTTGACAATATTAATTCTTCCAATATGAGAGCATGACATATATTTCCATTTTCTGTGTCATTTTCAATTTCTTATATCTTCTATTTTCAGAGTACAGGTCTTTCACCTCCATGGTTAAATTTACGCCTAGGTATTTTATTCTTTTTGGTGTAATTGTAAGTGGCGTTGTTTTCTTAGTTTCTCTTTCTGCTACTTTGTTATTAGTATGTATAAGAAATTGCAACTGATTTCTCTGTATTAATTTTGTATCCTGCAACAGTATACTGAATTCATTTGTGAGTTCTAATGGTCTTTTGATGGAGTTTTAGGGTTTTCTGTGTGTGCTATCATGTCATCTGCAAATAGTGCAAATACTTCTTCTTTACCAACTAAGATGCCTTTTACTTCATATCTGGTTGCTACAGTTAGGGCTTCCAGTACTGTGTTGAGTAAAAATGGTAAGAGTGGACACCTTTTATTTGTGGCTGATCTTAGAGGAAATGGTTTCCGTTTTTCACAATTGAGTATAATGTTAGCTGCAGGGTTTTCAGATATAGCCTTTATCATATTGAGGTTTGTTCCCCCAGACCTTCTTTGTTTAGAGTGTTTATCGTGAAGGATGTGGTATTTTGTTAAAAGTTTTTTTGCATCTATTGAGGGGATCATATAGTTTTTATTTTTTCTCTTACTCATATTATATATCACATTGACTTGTTTGTGAATATTGAACCATCACTGCATCCCTGAAATAAATCCCCTAGATTGCAGCTAATGGTCTTTTTGGTGTGTTGTTGAATTTAGTTTGGTATTATTTTGTTGGGTAGTTTCTCTGTTCATCTGGGAAATTGGTGTGTAATTATCTTTTTTGTGTCTGTTTGGGTTTGATATCAGGGAAGAAATTTGGAGGTTTTCCTTTCTCTTGTAATTTTTGGAGTAGTTTGAGAAGAATAAATGTTATCTCTTCTTTAAATATCTGGTAGAATTCCCCTGTGAAGCCATCTGGTTGTGGACATCTGTTTGTTGGGAGTTTTTTGATTACCAATTCAGTTTCCATACTAGTAAGCTTTTCAAATTTTCTGTTTCTTCCTGATTTGGTTTCGGAATTTATCTAGTGTCTAGAAATTTATCCATCTGTTCTTGGTTATCCAGGTTGTTGGCATATAATTTTTCATAGTCTTATTCTTTGTATTTTTGTGGTATCAGTTGCTATTTCTCCTCCTTCATTCTGATTTTGAGTCCTCTGTCTTTTTTTTTTTCTTTTCTTGATGAATCTGGTTAAAAGTTTATCACTTTTGTTGATCTTTTCAAAGAACCAGCCCTTGGTTTTTGTTTTTTTTAAATTTTTTTTAATGCTTATTTTTGATATAGAGAGAGACAGAGCATGAGAGGAGGAGGGGCAGAGAGAGGAGACACAGAACTGGAAGCAGGCTCTAGGCTCTGAGCTAGCTGTCAGCACAGAGCCTGACGCGGGGCTCGAACCCACAAACGTGAGATCTGACCTGAGCCGAAGCCAGAGGCTTAACCGACTGAGCCACTCAGGCGCCCCCAAAGAACCAGCCCTTGGTTTTGTTGATCTTTTCTGCTATTGTTGTCATCGTCTCTTCTCCTTATTTCCTCTCCAGTGTTTATTTCCTTCCTTCCACTAGTTTTGGCCTTTGCTTGTTCTTCTTTTTCTCGTTCCGTTAGGTGTAAAGTTAGGTTGTTTATTTGAGATTTTTGCTGTTTCTTGAGGTATTGCTATAAACTTCCCTCTTAGAACTGCTTTTGCTACATCCCAAAGATTTTGGATCACTGTGTTTCCATTTTCATTGTTTCCGTGTATATTTTTATTTCCTCTTTGATTTCCTCACTTACCCATTGGGTGTTTAGCAGCATGTTGTTTAGTCCATGTGCTCTTGTGTTTTTGTCAGTTTTTTTTTTTAAATTGATTTTATGGGGTGCCTGGGTGGCTCAGTCGGTTAAGCGTCTGGCTTCAGCCGGCTTCAGCTCAGGTCACAATCTCACGGTTCATGGATTCAAGCCCCGCGTCAGGCTCTGTGGTGACAGCTAGCTCAGAGCCTGGAGCCTGTCTTCAGATTCTATATCTCCCTCTCTTTCTGACCCTCCCTGCTTGCACTCTCTCTGTTTCTCAAAAATAAATAAAAACATTTAAAAAATATTTTAAAAATTGATTTTATAGTGTTACGTTTGGAAAAATTGCTTGATATGATTTCAGTCTTCTTAAAATATTTATTGTAAGATCTGATTGAAAGCCAGTTTGGAGATCAGGTGATGGTAGGAAGAAATGGGTTGACAACCGCATTCTGACAGGGGAGATCAGTTTGTGTTGGTGTCCTTTAAGAAACCTTATGATTCTCATATTTCTTTGTAGAAAAATATTTTTCTTAAATGGCAAAATTATCTGAGTTAGAATTTATTCACTTAGGTATGCATTGGTATGTTTGTAATAACTCTATGAGCTGGTTAATCATATACTATCTAATCGGTGATAGCACACACCGTAAGAGGACAGCTGCATGAAAGAACGTGAAATTCAAAAAAGTGTCAATAGATTGGAAAAATGAATGTGAATAATATTATGGTATTTTAAAAAATTAGTTTGTCTCAAGCAGAAAGGGAAAATATTGATGTGATAGAAATTCATTTGTAAAAAGTCCTAAGAGGTTTTACATCTTGAGAGCACTGTAGGAATCCCATTGCAATAGCTATCAAAAGAAATTCTGTCTCAGACATCATTAATAGAAGTATAATGTCATGAACAAGCTGATAAAAAGAATCTGGGCTCTTCTATACGTTATACAGGACAGGTGGTATTTTGGGTTTGGTTCTGAGCAGAAGTAGATTTTTAACTAGGCTGTTAGAGAGTCTATGGATCCGTCTCAAGATATTGGTGAAGGCTCTGACTTAGTGGAACCTCATGGCTATTTTCAAACATGTCAGTGATGGCCATTTAGTAAAGGTTCTTTCTTTTTCTTGTTACAAAAAACCAGAAGTAGGATCAGTGGGCAGGAGGGTTTTCTAAATGTGAAGAGAAGCTTTATTTTTAAGATTTTACTTTATTTGATTTTTAATTTTTTTTAATGTTTATTTTTGAGAGAGACAGAGCATAAGTGGGGGAGGGGCAGAGAGAGAGGGAGACACAGAATCTGAAGCAGG
The DNA here is from genome assembly GCF_006229205.1 of Suricata suricatta. Lineage (NCBI taxonomy): Eukaryota > Metazoa > Chordata > Mammalia > Carnivora > Herpestidae > Suricata > Suricata suricatta. The sequence goes on from NC_043710.1 coordinate 99,760,248, forward strand.
CTCTAGGCTCCAAACTGTTAGTGCAGAACCTGACACAGGGCTCAAACTCACGAACCACGAGATCATGACCTGAGCTGAAGCTGGACGCTTAACCAAGTGAGCCACCCACGTGCCCCATTTAAGATTTTAAAGTAATCTCTTCACCCGATGTGGGGCTCAAACTCACAGCTCTGAGATCAGAATCTGATATTCCACCAACTGAGCCAGCCAAGTGCCCTAGAAGCCTTTTGTCAATTCTCGCTAGTCAAAAAATGTTCCCATCTGTTGGGATATTATAATGATAGGTCATTAAACTAGCAGCATGCATCATTTTGTCTAGTTGCACGATTTTATTTTTACCTTTTTTTTATTTTTGTAGAGGAAGAGAGTGCACGCGCCCATGCGCACGCACACATGCGGGGCAGAGGGGGAGGAGGAAATCAGGCAGGCTCCCTGCCTGGCACAGAGCCTGACGTGGAGCTTGATCTCACGACTGCGAGATCACGACCTGAGTGAAATCGAGAGTTGGACGCTTAACCAACGGAGCTGTCCGGGCGCCCCTAGTTTTACTTTTGACAGTACGCGTGACAGTATTTTTTTTTTAAGTGTAAAGTGCTGTCTATGAAGTTGTGGTGATAAAAACATCTTAGGATGTATACTTAGTAATCGAAAAGGAACTTTGAATCATTCTCCCCAGCTTGTTTTTTTTTTTTTAATTTAAGTTTTTGTTTTAATTCCAGTCAGTCAGCACACAGTGTTACATGAGCTTCAGGTGCACAGTACAGCGGTGCAGCGCTTTTCTACATGACCCTGTGCTCATCCGAGTGCATCCATCACCCCTGTCACCTGTGTCCCCCATGCCCCCACAGCCCCCCTTCTGGGGACACCAGGCTGCCCTTGCTGCGTTTTCTTTCTTGTTTTTCTTTAAACTGCTTTATACCTCACTGAAATGTTTGTGAGTTCTTTCCATACTATCTTATGAAAAACAGTTTATGCATTCTGGAAACCTTGATATTTTTTAGATCTTTGCCCTCGGTTCCTTCACTCTAGAATCTAAAACTGCTCACCGGCTGCTTAGATGTTATAATGGTGAACATTGCTTTTAGCCTGATGGGTGTGTTTGTGATGTTTATGCATTTATATGACATTATTGTTTTTGAAATCCCATCACAGGCCCACAGAGCTGCAGACGCTGAACTTGTGGACGAGGTCCGTAACAGAAAATCTGTCCTGCTGCTGACGGTAGCTGTGGTTTTATGCTGCAGCCCCGTCTGTGAGAAACAGGCTTTGTTTGCCCTGTGCAAGGCTGTGAACGAGAGCGGATTAGAACCTCAGCTCATTAAAAAGGTACATGCGAATAAACGTTTTTTATTCTCTTCCTCGGGTAACTTTGAAATAATTTCAACAGCATAAGCTTATTTTAAAGTGGCGCTTGTTAAAGACTTGGAGACAATTGTATTTCTTAGACCTGGAGTATTGGAAAGCAGTAAGCCTTTAGTGTATGTTTATTTGTATGCAGCCTCATTTATTTTTTACCTCCAGCATGTCACAGGGCGGTCACTGAACCGACAGGGTGCAGCGACCTATCATCTTGTAGACCAGGCCCTCTGCAAATGCTTTCATTGAGGGAAACCCAGGGAGGAAAGAGTGGTAGCAAGTGTTGCGCCTCAGCGGTTCCGGGTCACGCCCTTGGGATCTAGCAGGGCGAGAGGTCACATCACAGAGCTGTGACACTTGTAAAGTTGTAAAGGATCACTGGAGTCCATTTGTGCAAACACTTCACATTGTCGTTGAATGCTCACCTCTGCTCCGTTCAGCTGCTCACTTCCATGGTGCGGAAATTTCCACCCCTTTCCATCGTAGATGTTCATGGTAGACCAGTGGCCTGACCAGCATGGTCTCCAAGGACCCTTAAAGTAGGTCACCTCTAGGTAATCAGTCTTAGACCAGTTAACCTTTTAACATTTACTAAGTGTTTGCTATGTGCCAGGCTCTGTGATAATTATATTAAATACATTTTTCTGGTTTCGTGTCTCTGAAGCGTAAGTACTTTTATTATCTCCATCTCAGAGATGAGGAAGCCAAGGTGTAGAATGGTTGAATGGTAAATAAATAAGGAAGGAGTTGATGATTTATTATTTCGTGGGTTTCTTAAAGCATTGACTTCTTTCTGGTTTGTGCAGGTTTTAGAGAAAGTTTCTGAAACCTTTGGGTACAGACTTTTAGAAGACTTCATGGCTTCTCATTTGGACTATCTGGTTTTGGAATGGCTGAATCTTCAAGATACTGAACACAGCTTATGCTCTTTTCCTTTTATTTTACTAAACTACACGAACGTTGAGGATTTCTATAGGTAGGTCTACATATGGCATATGTGAAATACGTTCATTTCAAAATTAGATGATAATGTTTGGGAGCCCCCCACCCCAACCTTGTGCACACACCCATTCTCTCTCTCTCTCACACACACACACACACACACACACACACACACACACGCACGCACGCACGGAGCTGGGGGGCTGTACAGTAGGAGAGACGAGGCTGGTTGTTTTAATTAGAGCATCCTGGAGGGAATCAGTGGATTTAGGATCTGGTCTTCGCTGTACCAGTAACTAGTGTGTAACTTTCTTTTTTTCTTTAATGCTTTATTTATTTTTTGAGAGAGAGATAAAGCGTGAGCAGGGGAGGGTGAGAGCGAGCGGGAAACACTGAATCTGAAGCAGGTTCCCGGCTCTGAGCTGGCAGCAGAGAGCCTGATGCGGGGCTCAAATCCACTAACCGTGAGTTCATGACCTGAGATGAAGCCGGACGCTCAACCGACTGAGCCACCCAGGCGCCCCTGTGTGTAGCTTTAGACAAGCCGTGAAAATCCCCGCTGGGCTCTGGGTTTTCAGGGTGTACAGTACGGGAGTTACACAGGTCTCTAAGGTCTCTCTCAGGTTTAATGTGTGGTATTCTCCCCTATGACAAACCAAAAATAAATGACTGGTGGCTGATTCCTTTCTGTCCCTTGCCTATGGACCATTTTGTCATTATTTTTATTAGATTTAAAGTATAATGTAAAAATACTTATTTTGCTAATTCCTAACTCTTGAGGAGAAAACTTTGAAAATGGAGAGATCTGGAACCACTAGAGAATAATGTTTCAGTGTCAGGATGATGAGAAAGTAGTTCATTCTTTTTCAGTGGTCCTTCTTTCATTTTGGCGATAACAGTATTTACATTCATAGTTTGAATTCAGGGGCGCCTGGGGGCTCAGCTGGTTAATTGTCCAACTTTTAATTTCAGCTCAGGTCATGATGTCACAGATTGTTAGATCTAGCCCCGCATTGGGCTCTGTGCTAACAGTGTGAGCTTGCTTCAGATTCTCTCTCTCTTCCTCTCTTTCTCTGCCCCTCCCTTGCTTGCGCATGCTCTCTCTCTCTCTCTCTCTCTCTCTCTCTCTCTCTCTCTCTCTCTTCTCTCAAAATAAGTAAGTAAACTTTGGAAAAAAATAGGTTGAATTAATAAATTTCACATTTCATTCTACATAAATGAAATAATTTTGCATAAATTGATTATGTAGAAGAGAAGTTCAGTTCCCACTTTTTTTGATCATAGAATTAGGATGGTATATTCTAAGATCTCCGTTTTTTGTATGTTAGCATTTATTTGACTTTATTTCTGTGTTTATAAAATTAGAGTGAGGATGTTTAGTGATCTAGATAAAATGACGCTCTAATGCTTACTTCATTATTTTAAGAACTGTGTTATAAAATTTGACTTTGAGAGTTATATATAACATGTATTTCACATTTTCACATTTTTAGATCTTGTTACAAGGTCTTGATCCCACATCTGGTGATGAGAAGTCGTTTTGACGAGGTGAAGTCCATTGCTAATCAGATTCAAGAGGACTGGAAAACTCTTTTAACACACTGCTTTCCAAAAATTCTTGTAAATATTCTTCCTTACTTTGCCTATGAGGGCACAGGGGACAGTGAGATGGCGCAGCAGAGAGAGACAGCTACCAAAGTCTATGATGTGCTCAAGGACGAAAACTTGCTAGGAAAACAGGTATGGCTTCACTTTTACCTACTAGCTCTAGGCCAGATGTGGGGCTTGAACCCACAGTCCTGAGATTAAGGGTCACATGCTCTACCAACTGAGCCAGCCAGAAACCCCTGCTCATCCCCTAACTGATCTGAGATGTAACTTAAAAATTTTCTTTTTAGGGGCGCCTGGGTGGCTCAGTCAGTTAAGCCTCCGACTTCGGCTCAGGTCAGATCTCACGTTCGTGGGTTCGAGCCCCGCGTCAGGCTCTGTGCTGACAGCTAGCTCAGAGCCTGGAGCCTGCTTCAGATTCTGTGTCTCCCTCTCTCTCTGACCCTCCCCCTCTCATGCGCTGTCTCTTCTGTATCAAAGATAAATTTAAAAAACATTTTTTTCTTTTTAATGTTTATTCATTTTGAGAGACAGACATAGCACTCTGCAAGTGGGGGAGGGGCAGAGAGAGGAAGAGGAAAACACAGAATCTGAAGCAGGCTCCAGGCTCTGAGCCGTCAACACAAAGCCCGATGGGAGAATTGAACCCATGAACTGTAAGATTGTAACCTGGGCCAAAGTCGGATGCCTAATAGACGGAGCCACCCAGGCGCCCCCTGAGATATAACTTTAGCTTTAAGACCAGTCACCATTTATACAGTAAAATTTAATACACAGTCAACACTATCTAGCGTAGGCGATCCATGAATTTTTTATTGTTATTACAGTGTTCTCTTTTTTTGATTGGCTTTTAAATGTAATGTTTTTAATAAGGAAACATTAAAAAGCCTTTGAAATAATTGTATTGCTTTTTCCTTTTTAAAATTTATTTTAATTGGCAGTAATACATTAATGCAAGCTGGTGTTCGATCCACACACTACTGGACAGTGTACACAAAGTGTTCCTCCCTTCTCTTCAGTCCCATTGAGGTCTTAACTTTCAGGGAGAAGTATGACCCCAAGCCCCCATGCCCTGCTCGCTCTTCTTTCCATGGCGCTTACTGCCTTGTCACGTGTAAATGCGTTAGTCAGGAGTGTTGTTTATCTTCTCCGCTGTGAGTGCTCTGAAGACAGGACTTTCTGTTGTTTTCTTTCTGCGGTGTACCCCTGCTACCTAGCATGTAGCGAATACTCATCATTTGGGAACAGATGGAGTCAAGTCAGAAAGGATCTCACAACTTCTGTTTTTAACAGTAATTTGTATACATCCAAAATTATTTGAAGAAGTTTACATGAAAACACATATATAAACTTTGTCTGAGGTCAGAGAGGATTGGTTACTCTCAACAGCTTTTTTTGTGAATGTAAGTAAGGGTTGACTAACCAGAGTTGACCAATATTAAAGTTGCAGTTGGATAAAGTTCAAAAGACCTTTTTCTGTTTGCCCACTTACTTATATGGAGCCAAGAAATGGAACAAGGTTCCCAGTTGCTTAGATGGACCAGGGCCAGTGGGAGCCAGTTCTCAGCGTCGAGGAGCCCCTCTCAGACGGCATTTGGGGCAGGACGTGAGAGCTCCAGAGGTCCTGGAATATGTCCCGTCCCAGCCCACCTCCCTGCTTAGACTGCTAAGCAGACCTGCTCTTACTACTTCTTTAAATGATTCAAGCCAAAAGATAGCAATTTTCAGTCAGAGTAAGTGTGGGAAGGGAACATAATTACATTGAGGCCCAACTAAAACATCCGTCTCAAGAATGAAGAGAGGCAAACTTTAATAATTTCTTACTTTCTTGGTTAAAGACATAAATTCTTGTTAGTTTCAATTCCATTTGGCATCACGTTGTTAGAAGTTAAGTTTTTCTTTGATTCTCTGATGCACACTTTCTCCGAATCCATCTTCTCAATTGTTTTTTCTGTGCGTAAGTGTTGGTACAACTATTCTTAGTCTTTGAGCCCCTGAAAACTATCACTTGTGGAAGGCCTAAAATACTAACAGTTACAGCATTGTTTAGCTGTACCTAGACATCTCAACAATTTCTGTGCCCCTTCGCTGAACATTACCGATTGGGCTTGTTATAGAATAATTGGAAACTAGTGAAGCCACTGGTCATTTTTTGTGTAGGAAAATGGATTCATTTTTCCTTTGATATGAGTCATGGGGCCAATTTGTCCTTCCTTATCCCAGATATAGAGAAGTGAGGCTGGAGTTTTAAAAGGGCTGAAACCTTGGAAGTGATGACTTGAATGACTGATGTGTAAGCCTGAGGGAAAGGCTAGCATCTTTCCATTTGGTGTCCGTTTTGTCACATTTTAAAATGCTTCTGGTATGAGAAGTGTGCTTTCAACCCTCCTTGTACCAAGGAAATCAGCCATTTATTTGCCTTTACGTTTGGTGTGCTTTAATTCCTGACTTGGATCCTCCTTTAGGACTTCACGATGGTCATTCATTTGGCTGGGGTGTAACGCAGTGGGGCCGTCCTGTATAGTTAGAGCTCCCCGGGAGGCTGCTGTAGCAGGACGCGGATTGATGGGGAACCTGCCCCTGTCTGGGAGGATTTTAGTTCACTGAGATGACAGGCTCAGAATTTGGCATATCAGCCAAGTAGAAATCTGGGGGAAAGTTCTACAGGGAACAAAGAAATGCTTATTGCCAGTCATCAGGAATTCCTGCAAGTATAAAGTATTGTTAAGTGAGATAGATTTCCCTAGTGAGTCAGGAGTAGAATGCAGACTGAGAAGCTGTGTAGATCAGTGCAGAATTTGGTTGGCAGGAAAATTACTAGGTTGAGGAATTAAGTGCTACAGCTGAAGCCTTAATTTAAATGATTCTTTAAGATGAAACTAGAATTGGATTAAGGGAGTCTTGTTTGGTAGGATTTCCTTTCTCTCCCCCAGGCTACAGGTAGCGGAAAAAAGTAGAGTTAGCTGTATGTCTTGGCAGATCTTAGGTCTTTGGTCATCCTTTCCTTTTATGGTCACGGACTAATTTTGGAAATGACGCCGTAACATTAGCAGCCCCTTGAGCTGTCTTAAAGGCCACAGACATAAGGACTTAAACATTATTTTACTTTTGTATCCTTACAGATTGATCACTTATTCCTTAGTAATTTACCAGAGATTGTTGTGGAGTTACTGATGACGTTACATGAACCAGCAACTTCTGGTGCCGGCCAAAGCATTGACGTCGGTGACTTTTCAGGGTACGGTGTTCTAAACTTAGAGGGTTAGCTGCAATCTCAGAGTTTCCTTGGGAAGTTTACTGGTTGACACCTTCAAATGTCTATTTCAGTTTTTAGGTGCAGCCAGGCTTTTAAATTGTTTCTTTAAACTTCAAGTCAAAGGTAGTTACTTACCACTGGAGCCTTCCCACCTGATTGTTCTCTCAAGTGGATCACTTTGTTGCAACTCCATTGCCCTTTTTCTTCTCAGTCTTTCTGTGATAGTCCAGGATTGTGCCATCCTGTGTGTTTTTTTAAATTTCGTGGGCTCCACTGTTTTCTTCTCTTTGTCTGTGGCTTGCATTCTAGATCACCTTTTCTTACGCTCCTTAGCTCTCGGAATCTTACCGTGCTACAACTTAACGTGGATGTGAGGCCCACTTGGCTGTATATGAATGTTACTTTCCCAGCTTGATTGTAAGCTACTTGAAAGTACCCTCTACGCGTTTGTGTTCTCTACCATCCCAGCTGTGCAAAAAAGTAGTCCTGTCCACCGGAGCACTTTCACTGTATAATTTCATTTGGCATAAACAGTGTTTGATTTCCTAGTCTTAAGATATTAGTGTTTTTACAGTACTAGCCTAGAAGTTTAATTCAGATGTAAAGTGATACGAAGGCTCGTTTGTGCAATTACCACTAACTTCATAAAAGATTTTGTAAACAAATTGTTTAAAATTGATGAAGTCACAGAGGGTACAGGTGTTTAGATGTGCTGTTAGCAGTCAGCACATGACTGTGATAAGTCATTTGTGATTTTATTTAAAAGCCTAGTTTTTCAGTGGCAGAGTAGTTGTAGACTGTGGGGGTATTATTACTTTAATTTTGTTCTGAAAATGACGACTGCCTGTTTTCCTTGGACTCTTAGGGATTTGGACCCTGCTCCTAACCCACCTCATTTCCCATCACACGTGATCAAAGCGACGTTTGCCTATATCAGTAACTGCCATAAAACCAAGCTTAAAAGCATCTTAGAAATTCTTTCCAAAAGCCCTGTGAGTACACATTCCTATTATAATACTGGAAGAGAGGATTGCTTCTTTTTTAGCTCGAAAATCTGTGTGAGTGGATCCTGAAAAGAAAAAAGGTAAACAAAGGGAAAATTCCTCTGAATTAATTAAAAAGAAGAACACTCATCTACAGGTTTATATCTTGGTATTTTACCTGTCAATATTAATTGATGAAGCCTGAATTTCATGACACTGTAGTCATGTGTTAGCTCAGGGAGTATATATATTTTTAAATTATGTTTTGCTCTCTGAAAACTAGATAAATTGACAATAGTTTTTTAAGTTTAAGGTACTAATCTTTAAAATGTAATATTTGCCTTTGTTATCAAACCAATGCGAAATTCTGTAATTAATTATTTTGAATCTAAAATAGATTTATTATAGCTGAGTATACATGATTATACAAGTTTTTCTGAAATGTGTCTTTGTTTTCTAGGATTCCTATCAGAAAATCCTTCTAGCCATATGTGAGCAAGCCGCTGAGACAAACAATGTTTATAAAAAGCACAGGATTCTGAAAATATATCACCTGTTTGTTAGTTTACTACTGAAAGATATAAAAAGTGCCTTAGGAGGGGCGTGGGCCTTTGTCCTTCGAGACGTGATTTACACTTTGATTCATTATATCAACAAAAGGTAAGAAATACATTTAGAGCGATACGTAAGTTGTTTTTCTACCCTGTTAGTTGAAAATTTACATCATTTTAAGACGTAGGAGCCAGGGTATTGTTTTCTGTTGCTCTTTTTAATATATATCTACCTAATGTTTTTTAAATAAATTGCAGTGCTATTTCTTCATCTCGAAAAACATGAGTACTAAGGATCTTCAACATTTAAAAAACTTTTTTTAATGTTTATTTATTTTTAAGAGAGAGATAGACAGACAGAGGGTGAGCCAGGGAGGGGCAGAGAGAGGGAGACACAAAATCCTAAGCAGCCTCCAGGCTCCAAGCTGTCAGTACAGAGCCCAGCATGGGGCTTGAACCCACAAACTGTGAGATCATGACCTGAGCTGAAGTTGGAGGCTTAACCAACGGAGACACCCAGGTGCCCCAATTTAACATCTTAAAAGAAACGAATTTTAGATGGCCTGATATATGTATGTCACTATAGCAGTTCTGGTCACCAGTTCTTGTGTGTGTGTGTACACATGTATGTCTGGAGAGCAGGTGTTTGACACATACACACACAAGGAATTCTCCAGACACCTGCTGGGTGGCCTGCAGTTGAACTCAGATGTAGTTGATTAGTGTCAGGTTGCATAGATTGAGGGCTCAGTCCTGCCAGACTGCCGGCCCCTCCTTCCTTCCCGATGGCAGTCACTAGCCCGGCTTACACCTGTGCTGACCAGCCAGCTACACACTGCAGGTTCCAGTGACCCTCTTCTCACGGTTTGAGTCATTTTTAGAGCCGCTCTCAGCCCTCAGGAAAGCTGTTTGCTGACTAAACTACTGGTTTATTGTAGAAGGTCATAGCTCAGGAACAGCCAGACGAAAGAAATGCCCAGGACCATGTATAGGGAAAGTGGGCACCACTTGGCATCCTTGTCAGAAATCAGTTGGCCATTGATAAGTGGATTGACTTCTGGATCCTCAGTTCCATGCCCTTGCTTTGCCCTCGTGCCAGTACCACACTGGGTTTTCTGTTGTTTTTTTATTTGTTTTTTGCTGCTTGTTTGTTTTTGTTTTTAGAAAGAGCACAAGTGGGAGGGAGAGGGAGAGAGAGTCTTAAGCAGCCTCCATGCTCAGTATGTGGGGCTCGGTCCCACAACCCCAGGATAAAGACCTGAGCTGAAATCAAGAGTCAGATGCTCAAACTCCCCCCCACCCCCCCACCCAGGCACCCCAGTCAGACTCTTTCTAAATTGTTGTGTGGGGGCACCAGGGTGGCTCAGTCGGTTAAGCGTCCGGCTTTGGCTCAGGTCATGATCTCACGGTTTGTGGGTTCGAGCCCCGCATTGGGCTCTGTGCTGACAACTAGCTCAGAGCCTGGAGCCTGCTTCGGATTCTGTGTCTCCCTCTCTCTCTCTCTGACCCTCCCCTGCTTGTGTTGTCTCTCTCTGTCTCTCAAAAGTAAATAAAAAACATTAAAAAAAAGTAAATTGTGTGAATTCTTTATATATGTTGGATGTTAACCTTCATCAGATATATATATCATTTGGAGATATCTTAGATCTTGCCTTGTTTGTTGTTTTGTTGATAGTTGCCTTTGCTGTGCTAAAGCCTTTTTTTTTTAATGAGATTTTTTTGCTTTTGTTTACCTAGCCTGAGGAGACATACCTAGAAAACGGTTTCTGTGGCTGATGTCAAAGAAGTTACTGTCTGTGTTTTCTTCTAGAAGTTCTGTGGTTTCAGGTTTCACATTTAGGTGTAATGCATTCTGCGTTTGTTTTTGTGTATGGGTATAAGCAAGTGGTTTTGTTTCATTCTTTGGCATGTAGCTATTCGGTTTTCCCAGCACAGTTTGCTGAGGTTACTGTGTTTTCCTGGTTGTATCTTGACTCCTTTGCTGTGGATTAAGTGACTATAAAAGTGTGGGTTTGTGGGCTCTCTGTTTTCCCCTGAAAACTGTCTGTTTGACTATTATAATGTGGTAACTGGGAAAATCCTGCTTCTCCCTTCTCCAGGGTTTGACTTTCCCCCCTCACCGTTGAAGGCTGTAGGGGCCATCTCTTTCCTGAGCACACAAACTCTTTTTGCCAAGGGCGTGTTCCCCACCAAGTGGGGCTACTGAAGAGTGTTCCTTGTGTTCAGGTAGTGTTTTGACAGAGATTTCCTCGAGATTGAATGAACGAGAGAGAGAGAGAGAGAGAGAGAGAGAGAGAGAGGGAGGGAGAGGGAGGGAGAGGGAGAGGGAGAGGGAGGGAGAGGGAGAGGGAGAGGGAGAGAGAGAGGGAGGGAGAATGGTGGACAGGTGGGCTCTGCGTGAGGACCCCTCTGCCCAGGCAGGTTCGCACCGAGCCTAGGGACTAGCCCAGTGTGAACGCATACAGTCTTCTTGGGTGTTTCTTGAGCAGGTGTCTTACCCTGGGTGTATGTGCGGCTTTCTGGTCTCCCAGATAATGAGTGATTTTAAATGCTCAAATTTCAGAAGGAAACTTTCTTTCCAGCTTTTCATCGTGGACTTTAGTCAGTCTGTTGTATGTCTGAACAATAATCTTTTGCCCTCACGGCTGTGGGTAGTTGGCCAGTGGTGTTTCTGGTGCTTTTGAGCCCTGCTCATGGCTCTTCCAGCCTGGGGAGATCCAAGTTAGACAAACCAGAGCGAAGCACCCGCCCTTCAGGGAGCTCTCAGACAGCTTTAGGACAGATAGACATGGTCATTAGCAAATACGGTCTGCTCTGCTCCATCCAGAGCAAAGGGCCAGGACCCCATGCTGGGAACGGGGATTGTAGTTTTTTCCATCGCATCCGCCAAGCTGGGGAGGGAGTAGCGAGGCAGAGACCGTTAGAACGCCATAAAACTTTCCTGCAGTTTGCTTTAAGTCTTTTTCTTTTTTTTAACACTTGTTTGTTTGCTGTTTGTTTTTTGTTTATTGAGAGAGAGAGAGCAGGGGAGAAGCAGGCTCTGAGCTGTCAATACAGATCCCAATAGGGGGCTCAAACCCACAAACTGAGATCATGACTTGAGCTGAGGTTGGACTCTTAACCCACTGAGCCACCAGGTGCCCCTCCAACAGTTAAGTTGTGGGGTTTTTTTTGTTTTTGTGTTTGTTTGCTTGTTTGTTTTTTAGCATTTGCTCAACTGCTGTAACCCTTTGCTTGACAGAGTTCCAACAGACTTCTGCCCACTAGGCCTGTTTTTCAGCGTTTCTGTCAGGAGCGGGATTGGAACGGTCTGCTCTATCATTTTGCTGTTGTCCCTTCTCTTTCTGGGTTTTAAACCTACAAAAGTGACTTTTATGTCAGGGCCACTTCAGAATTAGACCTGCTGAAGAAAAGTGACTTTTAAGTGAGCTGATACTAAAGCAGTCTCCTAGCACTTCTATTTTTCCCCTGTGTCACAGGCCTTCCCGTTTCATGGATGTGTCGTTACGCAGCTTCTCCCTGTGCTGTGACCTGTTAAGCCGGGTTTGCCACACAGCAGTCACTTACTGCAAGGATGCTCTAGAAAATCATCTCCATGTCATTGTCGGCACACTCATACCCCTTGTGGATGACCAGATGGAGGTTCAGAAACAGGTAAGCCCCCACGTCATCCTCGCAGAGGTATCTGAAATGCATTGATAAAGCGTTCTCGGAAGGATCTGAACGTTTTATGTTTCCTTGGTGCAGTGAGTCGTTTTAGTGAAAATATTCTTTGAAAAATGGCTGAAAAAACATTTTCAATTAATTAAGCTTTGTAATCATTTAATTACAGAGCACCTAGTAATTTTTAAGTTTTTTTATTTTTGTATTTACTTTGAAAGAGTACGGCACGAGTGAGGGAGGGCCAGGAAGAGAGGGAGAGAGAGTCCCAAGCAGGCTCTGCACTGTCCACAAGAGCCCCATGTGGAGCTCGAACCCGAGACCTCAAGATCATGACGTGACCTGAAACCAAGGGTTCGATGCTTAACCAATTGAGCTACACCAGTCCCCCCAGTAATTTTGATCTAACAAATGACCTGAGAGGTCTGTCTCTTACTTAGTTTGAAGTGTAGAGGCCATGAAGACCAGACACCGCATTTCCTCTGCTGTGATGGTGTCTGAGATGTTACGTAAATAAAATGTGCCAGTGACATTGACGTTTCCCTACCCCAGTGCCCGTGGTGTCGCAGCAACTCACGTGTGTGTTGACTCCTTTGAAAACAGTAATAGCTGGTACTATAGAGGTCTTTAGAACATTTTATCTGAGCTAGGTCAGTAGAGTTTTTATCACTTAGTATAGTAGATTTGGTTGTTTTACTTTAAAACATAATTAAACCATTTTTCCCTTTTGACTTTTTTTCTTTTTTAAATTATGTTTAGGTATTGGAGTTATTGAAATACTTAGTGATAGATAACAAGGATAATGAAAACCTCTATATGACAATTAAACTCTTAGATCCTTTCCCTGACCATGATGTCTTTAAGGATTTGCGTCTTACTCAGCAGAAAATTAAATACAGTAAAGGACCCTTTTCACTTTTGGAGGTAATAATTATTCCATCATCTTACTATTTTGTATTAGGGTAAAAAGCAGAATGTTTGAAAGCTTCTAATTCTCTAAAATTAAAAAACTAAGGTTTTTAAAAAAGTTGTGATAAAAATAACATGAGATTTACCCTTTCCATCAAAAGGTGAATCTTAATATATCCTCTTGTATTGCAGTAAAATTATAAATATTAAGGGTATTTTTGTGAAGATCTGAAATGTGATATAAAGTATCTTTGATTTTCATATGCATTAGATCTATTAATTTCTAAAAATTACTATCTGATCTTTGGAGGGACAATTTCACATTTGAATTAGAGATGATATTTGACTTTTAAAACAGGTTTTCAAGTTTTAATCTTACTTTAATCTTTATAAACTTGAAAATTATGTTCAAGTGTATTTTTTAGTGTAAATTTTATTATAACTTTAAAACCATACTCTGTATTTGACTACATATCAGTGTCATCCGATAGCTCCCTGTACTAAAATATAAAGCTAGAGTTACAGTGCTAAGTAAGTAAATATTTGAGCTTTTCCCTTGGAGTATAAATAAATGTGCCAGTAATATTGACGTTATAATCTTAAAATCTTAAATATGTTCTCATGAGAGGGTCATGATTAACACATTGGCCAAAGAGAAACCAAAAAAAAAACAAACCAACCACATTGTAGTATTTGAAATGGAAGAAGTCATTTATTTCTGCTTTGTTTGGTAATAAAAGTGCTGTGAGTCAATGTCTGTGAAAGGCACTCTCTAAATGTTTTCGTTGAGTTTTATTTCACAGACTTCATACCAATAAAAAAAACCCAAGTTACGTTTTTAACTGATTTTCTCTCTTAGGAAATCAATCACTTCCTCTCTGTGGGTGTGTACGATGCTCTTCCTCTGACGAGGCTCCAAGGGCTGCGGGACCTCCGCAGGCAGCTGGCCCGGCACCGAGACGAGATGACGGACCTCGTGCCGGCCTCGCAGGGTACTAGCGCCAGTGAGGCGGCTTGTGTGGCCGTTCCCTGGCGAGGGGCCTCTGGAAACTCCTGCTCTTTAGTCGCCAGGGACTCAGTTTAGCCTCTGACCCTTCAGTCCAGACCTCGGTCATCCCTCTTCTAACCGGGAGAGAGCGTGACGTGGTCTCCTCACCTCGACTCGCCCCCGCCTCGTCCCTCCTCTGCCAGGGCGGTTTCTCTAAACCCGGACACGACCGTGTTGTTCTGCGGCTGGGGAGGGTTGAACCACTGCGCGGCCTGAGAGAGAGATCCGAGCTCCTTAGAGCCGTGCGGTCAGGGGCGCCCCCGCCTCCGGCGCCGTCCAGCCCGCGCTCACGGAAGAGCCGTGTCCCGCGGACCGCCTCTTAGCCGCGTGTGTGCCTGTGCGAGGGGGTGTGTTCTTCTGTACGCACACGTATTCGTATACGTGTTTCTTGCTTTTTTTCATTTAAGAAAACATTCATTTTTATGGGGTTTTTTTTTTTTGAGTTTAAGTTTCTGAAATATTGTACTTAGGAGAAACTTTCTCTACTTACATTTTGATTTTCATCTTGTACCCATTAATAATCATCTTTCCGTTGTGTAATTTTTTTTCCCCCCTAATTTTAAAAACTAACTTTGGTTTTGACCCTCTGAGCTCAGAGCTCATAGCGCATTTGTTCTGAGACGTGTGTGTATGTGTGAGATGAGCGACTCCCTCTTGTTCCTGCGTGCTTGGGTAATTCATTGGTCTAGACCTGTCCAGTCACTGTTCAGAGGTACTTAAGTTTCAGTGAATTAAAAGTTTAATAAAATTTAACATTTACTTTCTTTATCGTACTAGCTCATGTCAGGTTCCCAGGAGTAAGTAACTTAGTGGGAGTTGTTGGACAGTGCAGATTATAGAACATTCCTATCACTGCAGAAAGTTCTGTTGGATATTGCTGGTCTAGACTGGAGGCTAGATGGTAAAGAGCTAGGGTGCTCCCAGGGTCTCTTGCCGGTTGATGTTGAATGACTTGTGTTTCTTACCGTGACTTTGCCAAGGTATTGACTTTCCTGTACAACACACGAAGACATTTCTCTTTCCCTCCCAAGTGTTGCCAGTCATTTTTACATGGTTCTCTCTTATAAGTTGGGATATATTCACTGTATATTTTTTGACCTCATGATTTTAAAACCTTGGTTTTTTGTTTTTAACTGGATAAAAGTGTTTAGTTAGATGATGTACTTTATAAGCGTGTTGTAAAGAAATGTGTATTCTGTGGTGTAGTGGAAACTAATTTTTTCAAAACTCTTCCTAGAAAACCCACAAGATGGCGTCATGGTGAAGCTCATCGTCAGCTTGTTGCAGTTGTGCAAGATGGCGGTGGGCCGCACCGGGGAAAGACAAGTTTTAGGTAAACTCTGGCTAAGCGAACGTGGGTATTTCTGTTTGAGTGGCCGTCCCTGTTTCCACAGTCGGCCCAAGTTGTTCCTTGGGCCCTAGGGAAGCGCGGCGTGCTCACGGAGATGTAGCGCTCTTCTATCCCGGTGCCCTAAGCAGCCCTCCTTTCACATTTTCCGTCCTTAACATTTACAAAAGCCAGGAGTTAGCGGTATACACGTGTGCAAAATTGTTCTTTTGAAAAGGCCTTGTTTATCTTTAGGAAAGTCAGAGATGCCTATTTCTAGCATTAGGTTGCAAATAAATCCGCTTTTGATACATTTTATACATGTAACTGATTAGTACTTAGACTTTTTGTAGGACAGAAATAAGATGAGGATTTGGAGGGCTAGATGAAATAAACTCAGATGCTAAAACCACATTCAGGGCACCTGGGTGGCTTATTGTTGAGTGACTGACTTCAGCTCAGGTCATGATCTCACTGTTCATGAGTTTGAGCCCCGTGTCAGGCTCTGCACTGACAGCTCAGAGCCTGGAGCCTGCTTCGGATTCTGTGTCTCCTCCCTCTCTCTCTCTCTCTCTCTCTTTCTCTCTCTCTCTCTCTCTCTCTCTCTCTCTCTCCCTCTCTCTCCCCCTCCGCCTCCTCTGCTTACGTGCCCCCGCCCCCAGAAATAAATAAACATTAAAAAAAAATTAAAACCACATTGGAGTCCTGCACTATTTGTGAGGCATCCTGTTGTGAGTAAACGGCCACCATACGTCCTGCCTAGAGAAGGTGTTTAGACTTAGTGATCACAAGCTCCAAACACCGAATGACTGAAGTCAGCTTGGAGTTGTCATGACAGCATTGATTCTCATAAGATAAATGGCAGGAGTAAGAGGTCCTTCAGACACTGTTCTTTCAGCGGAGGCTTCCTTAACATCTTGCGGGGAGCCTGGTATCTGGGGCACTTTTTTTTTGTAAGTCTTTTTATTGAAATACACCTTACATACAGAAAATTATATAGATGATAGATATATAACTTAAAAGTTTTTCACAAACTTTCACAAACACAGGTGTGATTTTTAGCACCCAGACCAGGAAACAGAATCTTATCAACACCCTAGAAGTTTCCTTTGACCAAGGAGTTTACACCTTGTCTCTGGTGGCACTGTTTTTAGAGACCAACCTGATTTTCTACAGGATTCCTAAGAGGCTTTATGTGTAGCATGAATTTTAGTACAGTTTTATTAAGTAGCCACAGCTCCCATCATACTTGGTGGTGAAAGACTGAAAGCTTTCTCCCCCAGCCAGACAAGGGTGCCCTCTTTCACCAGTGCTTTTCCAAGTTGTCCTGGAAATTCTAGCTGAGCAGTGGAACAAGAAGAGAAAAACCATCCAGTTGGAAAGGGAGAAGTAAACTATCCACAGATGACATCATCCTGTATCTAGAAAATCCTAGAGAATCTACCAGAAAGCTACTGTAACACAGCTAATAAGTGAATCGCAACTGCCGGGTATAAGTAAGACCCAGACCCATACACAAAATTGAGGTGTGATTATGTGCACCAGCAGTGAACAATCAAAAAGAAAATTTCGTTCCATTTACCATTCTGTTTATAATAGCATCTAAGAGACTTCAATAGCTGGGGATAAATTTAATCAAAGAAGTGAACTACTTGTACACAATCTATTTGTGAGACGTGGCTCACTAAGGACACTCCACACTGAAGGGGAGGAATCTGGCCCCAACTTTTGAAAGGAGAGCTATCAAATTTGTGAACATATTTTAATAAATTCCAGCACGCCTGGGCAAGAGCACAGGGGCATTCTCTGACATGCAGATACTGCTCTGGCTTCACCTGGGGAGTAATAACACGGGTGGCAAAAAACGGGTCTGAATTGTCACTGAACTGAGCTCTTAAGATTTGTGTGCTTTGTGTATGTAATACTTTGAACATTTTTTAACCTGCTTAAAGTCTGTTGATATGTTCATACAGTAGCTGTGTTTCCACTTTCATCCTTAATATCTACATTTTGCTACTGACTTCTCTCCTCTGGATATGATTTTATATGGGAGAGTGTCGTCGGCCCACGTGGACATAGAAAGAAAACGATACAATGTATCGCAGCTTCTTTATTCAGTCTTTGATTAACCACTTAATTCTTGGAGGAGGACAAAACCTTGTATTTTGCAATCAGAAAAGTTGTTTACGGACAAGCCCTCAGCTGCACGTGCGCTGACAAGGACTTTCTCCGGACAGAGGCCGTTGGAGGCTGCCTGGGAGAAGTGGGCCCGGTTGGCCTCTCCGCGATAGCTGTGCAGCACAGCGGAGACGCACCTCGCGCCGGGGCCCTGCAGTTCTTTGAGGCCGAAGATGAAGAACTTCAGTGGACCTTCCTAACGCTGACCTACCTGAGTAATACGCTGGTAGAAGATTGGTGAGTATTCAGTGATACTCTGTATCTGACAGCACCTACCTTGTCTTCTGTTCAAGGAGAACGGTACTCTATGTAAACGAACATCTCTCATAACCAAACTGTCCGTCTTTGGGCTGCCATACTTTTTTTTTTTTTTTTAAAGTTTATTCATTTATTTTGAGAGAGCGCCTGGACACATGCAGGGGAGGGGCAGAGAGAGAGAGGGTGAGAGAGTCCCTGACACGGGGCTCGAACCTACGCACCATGAGATCGTGATCTCAGCCGAAGTCAAAGCTGGACGCTCACCCGAGTGAGCCACTCCATGAACTGCCACACTTGTAATCTCAGGTATTTTAATAAAAATTGTTGTAGTTTTATTAATTCACATAATCCCTGAAACCCTGCTATGTGCCAGACCCTGGATTCAGTGGTGAGCACACCAGACTTGGTCCATGTTAAATTCTCATGAGAGTAATTAGAGAAACAATAAGGAAAGTGCCGGGTGGTTCTGTACAGAACGTTAAAATAGAACGCGGGGGATGTACGGGGCACTTGTCAAGATCACAGCTGCTGCTCTCCTCCCCTTTAGAGAATTCTCATCCTTTTCAAGTAAGTCCTGGAGTAGAAGCTTCCTAAATCCAGCTTAGAGTTCTCTTTTGCCCATTTGTTCATTATGCCAAACAGAATTGCCACAGATACTATCCTGCCTTCTCGTGGCTAGGAAATCACTTCGGCTTGCTTTCTGCACGCCCCTGCCCCATTTATCTATCCGTTTACTTACTTATTTTTGACGTATGTGAGCACCTCATTGCCAGCGTTTCAGGGTGGGTCGGTTCAGAGGAGTTGTGCCCACCACCAGACACCCTTCTAAGGTAATAAGGTGTTTGCCTACAACTGCCCCGCCTCTCAGAGAATACCTAATTGGCAGTAATGGCTACCTGACATGTTTTCATTGTATTTTTCTCTTTTCTTTCTTTTTTTAAAATTTTTTAATGTTTCTTATTTATTTTTGAGAGACGGAGAGAGACCGTGCAAGCAGGGGAGGGGCAGAGAGAGAGGGAGATACAGCATCCGAAGCAGGCTCCAGGCTCTGAGCTGTCAGCACAGAGCCCGACACGGGGCTTGAACCCACGTACTGTGAGATGTGACCTGAGCCGAAGTCAAGATGCTTAACCGACTGAGCCACCCAGGCACCCCTTTTTCTCTTTTCTTGTTACAATAAGAATACAGCATTTCTTTCTCAACGTTTTCATTTAAAACAACATTTAAGACATTTTCAAATCTACAGAAAAGCTGAAAGAATTTTACAGCAAATACCCATATACTCACCACCTAGATTCTACCCTTGCTGTTTCATTGCTCTCTCTGCTTCATCACCTCAAGCCATCCTTCTGTCCACTTATTAATCCATCTCATGAGTCAAACTGTATTTCAAAGTGTATATGGCACAGTTGTTGAAGGTGTTTCCCAAAAATTGGCAGGCAGCATTCACTACGCGGTAATTTGCAATTGGCTCTTCTGAAAAGGGTGGGCAAAAATACTAGTGTGACTTAAACTGTAAAGCCATAAGGAACCTCTTTGTGTAAGAGGAAACAAATCATTACGTTTGAGGGGCCTCTGGTCTACCCAGGGGTTGTTGACCAGAGGGTTCCCACAGCAGCTGGCGCAGGCAGGCTGTGTGAGCAGGTGTCACGCCGCTGATCGCTGAGGGGTGTGAGCGGGAATGGAGCGCAGGCGGTAAGGGATGAAACATTCCACAGGGAGGCGATTCCAGAGTGGGGGTGAGCGTGATGTGTCTGAGGAGCAGAAAGAGCCTGGCATGGAAGATGATGGTGTGGATGAAACTAGAAAGATAGGACTAATTCTGATTAAGAAATATCAATTATATTTGAAACATACGTGAAAGCCATGGCATTTTGAGCAGAGTATGGAGGGGTGGTTGGAGAGGAAACGGCTGTGACTCCGGTTAGGGTGGCGGGGTCAGAGGGCAGATGGAACATCGCTGGAGCCAAGCTGTCTTTTTAACGGCGGACTTGCCGGACTTGCCGAGGAGATGGGTGCGGAGCAGCAAGCGGGGAGGGGATGAAAGGGGAGTCCAGATGCTCCCACGTCTTAAGTGAAGAAACCTAAGCGGAATTAAGCCTTTATTTCATAGCTCATCACTAGTTTATGGGGTCAGGCTTTTTGACATTTTGGTCCATTTATATTTTTATCATTCTTGTATCACAGTCCTCCTTTGCCTAATATTTTGCAAAGGAAAAGGACCTTCATGGTTTTATTACAGGTTTCAGATGCCTTGCGTCATGATTCTCAATATGGTTCTGGTCAGAATACGTGTGCACCTAGTGTTTGCTTAAAATTGTTGCAGACTTGGGGCGCCTGGGTGGCTCAGTTGGTTGAACTCCAACTTAGGCTCAGGTAGTGATCTTGCAGTTTGTGGGTTCGAGCCTCGCGTTGGACTCTGTGCTGACAGCTCAGAGCCTGGAGCCTCCTTCAGATTCTGGGTCTCCCTCTCTCTCTGACCCTCCCTTGCTCACACACATGCACACATATTCTCTCTCTCTCTCTCTCTCTATCTCTCTCTCTCTCTCTCAAATATAAGTCAACATTAAAAAAATAAATAAAATAAAATTATTCCAGACAGTAATTTTATCATTTGAGGGAAGGGCCGTTCTTTGTTACCCAAATTATTTATATCTCTTAAAAAAACACTATCAAAGTATTGTTTTTTCAGGTAATTTTGTATTCTGTGGTTCTCATTACCCATTTATTAGTATTATTTCCAAGTATTTCTTTCTGAGTACTTTTAACTTATAGTAGTCATAATACAAACTTTGTCATGTTCAATGAAGGGAATTGCTGCATTGATTAGCAACTCTGGTTTACTGAAGGAATATTGAAAATTCTTTGACAGTTTTGGTCTTGATGTTATAGAATTTTGTAGGTGTAAATTTTCTTAATGATAAACTACCTACTACAGGTGACCTTGACAGTTCACAGCTGAACAACACAGATTTGAACTGTGCGGATCCACTTCAACGTGGACTTTTTTTGGATAAACAGCACAGTTCTGAAAATGTGTTTTCTCTTCCTTACGATTTTCTTAAACACACCGTCTTTTCTCTAGCTTACTTTTTTTTTTGTAGAAACACAGTGTATAACACATAGAACATATAAACTATCTGTTAATTGACTATATTATCGGTAAGGCTTCCAGTCAACAGCAGGCTGTTCGTGGTTAAGCGTTGCGGGAGTCAAGATTTTTATGCAGATTTTCGACCGTGGGGGAATCAGCACTCTAACTCCTGCACTGTTCAAGGGCCAACTGTAATGTACATTTATTTTAAACTTTTTAATCCAAGTTGCTTCGTGTCCATAGTTGATGTACTTTATGGGCATTTGAATTATACATGTTTTTCAGCGTCAAAGTGCGGTCAGCTGCCGTTACCTGTTTGAAAAGCATTTTAGCCACAAAGACCGGACACACTTTCTGGGAGATTTATAAGACGACGGCCGATCCCATGCTGATCTATCTGCAGCCTTTCAGAACGTCGAGAAAAAAGGTCTGTCAGGCAGTGAGTGTGGACTGAATACCCACCGTGTCCAGAACAGCTGTATTTGCTGTGGGATCTGACCGTCAGGTGTCTTAAGTGGTATTACACTAACGTTTAATTTTTCTCGTGAGTAATTCCAATTGTCCTTGAATCCAGGGGATGTGTGTTTTTAATCGTAGCGGTGTGGAACAGGTGAGAGATGGAAAGCTCAACTTTTGATTGGCACATGAGGACCAGACGAGTTCTTAGTGATAGGCCCTGCTTCTTGGGGGTAGAAAACCCTTACGGTGACCCCGCGAAGGCCATTGGGGTTGGGGGTGGTGTGTGGGTGTTGTGCCACGTGCAAGAGTTTATTCCTGAAGGAAGTTAAAATGGCACTGTCCCCTCGTGAGACAGAAGATGATCTGTGAGTTTCTCCTTTTTCCATGGTAATATCGTAGCAGGGTTCTACTGAAAGTAAATATTTAAGAACTTCCTCTCTTTTAGTCTAAGCTTTCCTCTTTAGTATTTTCTTGTCATAAAGCAACTGGGAAATTGTAGAATTTTCACCAAATGAACTTCAAGACATATACCCATTATTGTAATAGTCTTTTTAATAGATCATCAATACAATTTTAGTCTCTGTGAAATTGATGGTAAGATAAAGTGTTAATAAAACCAGTCATTTAAGCTGTAAAACACTGTAGTTTTAACATTTTGAAATCCGATTTGATCTTGAAGTCAGTCTGTGTGGTAGACTGGACTGGGTCTGTCCACAAGACGGGTGAGGCACAGAGTTTGTGGCTCATGTAATACATTCTAGTGAGCGGAGAGTCGAACTCAAGCACCCTGCTGTGTAGACCAGTATCTTTTTGGCATACCACTCTGCCTTTCATGTAAACGTTAGTGTATTTTAATTTTAAAAGGTACCCACTGCCTCCAGATTTAGTTGTAACTGTATTTAGTTTGGTTTGGAAACAGATTTGGTTATGCCTGGGTATTAGTTCTGCGGAGGAAAGATGAAGTTTATTTCTGATGACTTGTTGACTGTTTTCTTTCTAGTTTTTAGAAGTACCCAGACTGGAGAAAGAAAATCCTTTAGAAGGCCTGGACGACACGAGCCTGTGGACTCCTCAAAGTGGAAATCATGACAGTTGGATAAAGAGGCTGACTTGTGCTTTTTTGGACAGCGGAGGCACAAAGAGTGAAGTTCTTCAATTATTAAAGCCAATGTGTGAAGTAAGATTACTTAGTCTGACTTAATTACTCCCTTCCTACCTTTGCTGTTTTTATTTGAGCTTTCTCTGAATGGCTCCCTCTGCTGGTCGCGTGCCATTCGGCTTCTGTGTACTCGGTTCTGGTCTGCGGGTGTGTGGTCCGCGTCCGCCCCGTGGAGCAGCGCCCGCGCGTGCGTGTTTCAGTACGCAGCTGCCACTTCGTGCGGTCGGTTTCCGCGGGGGCCTAGCTACATCCCGGATGAGTTCTGAGGGGTGCCACTGATGAAAGTTAAGATACCGATGCTGTAAATTACTTACGTGAACCAAAAGTCTGCTGTTTTAGTTTACCTTTTTTTTTTAAGGTGCTTGTGATCCCCTCTTCCTGGTATATACTTTCTTGAGTAAAGAGCTAGGGTGGCAGTTAACATTGCTCTTTTATTTTTGAAGGTACAGTACGGTTTATTTCAGTAGGGAGTAAAGGTACACACCCAATTAAACACAGAATTCGTGTGGATTTATCAAGTGTACCAGCGCAACAGTACAATATGATGGTGCTCTAAGACTTTAAAAACTGCACAGTCATCAGCAGTGTGAAAACACGTATTCTGACGGGTTCAAACATCTGCCAGTTCAAACTGATAGAGAAATGAGTATTTTGGTAAGGTGCCCTCGTTGAAAGCAGTTTTAAAAAGCAGTTTTGGGGCGCCTGGGGGGCTCAGTCAGTTAAGCGACTGACTTCGGCTCAGGTCATGATCTCACAGTTCATGAGTTCAAGCCCCGCATCGGGCTTTGTGCTGACAGCTCAAAACCTGGAGCCTGCCTCAGATTCTGTGTCTCCCTCTCTCTGACCTTCCCCTGCTCACACCCTGTTTCTCTGAAAAATAAATAAGCGTTAAGAACAGAACAGCAGTCCTTACTTCTCCAGAAAAAGTGTTGGCGGGGAGTAAATTCTCACACGCTCTGCATCACCACCCGGCACGTGTGCTAAGTCAGCCCGGTGACGCCCTAGACGTGCACGCATCGCATTTCTTATTAGTGAACGTACCTGAGATTTTCTTTATAAAGTCCTGACTTAGGGCCACGAGATAAAACATTCCACATACAAATAAAGACGATACCCCAATTCAAAATTCCTTAAATTTTTCACTTCTAAAACTGCCATTTGACTTGTCTTTAGTTTAAAAAGAAAAAATAATGTGTGTGGTAGTCTATCATTTGTTCTGTGAGTGCAGTATATGGTGAATAGGGAAGAGAGTACCTCGAGAGAGAGAAGGCTGTGCACTGTTTCAGTGTACTGTGGGTATTAAAGTGCTTGTCTGAGCTTCCGAGGAGATCACGATTAAGTACCCACGTCATGTACCCAGAAATTGGAGTTTATTAAAATAATAAACATTTTAGCATGACTGTGGTAGCTTTTCACTTGAGTGTAGAAAATACACAAAAATCAGCATTTCAGCTTTTTTTTTAAAACTTTGATCCCCATTTTCCTTTATAACAAAATAGAGAGATGCTTGTTTTTTTTTTAATTTTTGTAACATTTATTTATTTTTGTGAGACAGAGAGAGACAGATCATGGAGCAGGGAAGGGGCAGAGAGAGAGGGACACACAGAATGGGAAGCAGGCTCCAGGCTCTGAGCTGCCAGCACAGAACTCGATGTGGGGCTCGAACCCATGAGCTGTGAGGTCATGACCTGAGCTGAAGTCAGATGCTCAACTGCCTGAGCCACCCAAGTGCCCCTTTAAAAAATGTTTTTAATGTTGACTTATTTTTAACAGAGAGGTCAGGGCAGGGTGTAGAGTGAGAGTGAGAGAGTGAGAGAGAGAGAGAGAGAGAGAGAGAGAGAGAGAGAGAGAGAGAGAATCTGAAGCAGACCCCAGGCTCTAAGCTGTCACCACAGAGCTTGATATGGGACTCAAACTCACAAACTGTGAGGTCATGACCTGAGCTGAAGTCAGATACTTGACCGACTGAGCCACCCGGGTGCCCCCAAAGGTGCTTGTTATTAGTAACACTCTTCAGCAAAGAAGTTTTATTTGTAGTAGTGACCTAATAGTTTCACTTGTAAGCAGTGTCCTGTTGCATTGTACGCAGGTGGCCTAGGTCAGAAATGAACTGTTGTCACATAATTAACACATATGTTTGACATCGATACTCTAGATTAGTTTGATTTGTTTAGGCGCTGCCTGATAAATGTATTTTGGTTGTGTTTTAGAGGTACACTGAGTTCATGACAGATTCATCAAGCTTTTTTTTTTTTAAGCCAGTAACAGGGAATGAAAATTTTAAGTATATTATTTTCACTCAAACTCTTGACTTGATGTGCTTATGTATTCTAGGTGAAAACTGACTTTTGTCAGACTCTGCTTCCATACTTGATTCATGATATTTTACTCCAAGATACAGACAAATTGTGGAGAAATCTGCTGTCTACACACATTCAGGGATTTTTCACTAACTGTTTCAAACCCTCCTCACAAATGAGCCGATCCACAACCCCTGCAAGTTTGGACTCAGGTACTGTGTTAAATTTGTGGCGTTTATACTGTTAACTTCTCAGTCCTAGAGAAAGGTGGATCTGTTTGCATCCCTTCAGGATGCTTTAGTGGCTTAATTCCATAGCATCTAAGTATCTGTTTCCTTGTCTGTGGAATGGAGATGAAAGCCGTAGCAGGTTTGCAGTGAGATAATAGGTATAAAGCACCGAGGATAATCCTTGATGCACCGTACTTCCTCAGGAAATGTTGGCTCACAGCAGTGGAGCAACTAAGTGAGCATTCAGTGTGTGTCAGG
Source organism: Suricata suricatta (assembly GCF_006229205.1). NCBI lineage: Eukaryota > Metazoa > Chordata > Mammalia > Carnivora > Herpestidae > Suricata > Suricata suricatta. The sequence continues at coordinate 99,785,824 of NC_043710.1, forward strand.
CACTGGCCTTGGCATGGACACCAACCACACGGAGAAGACACCCTACTTTCTAGCAGTGGGAAAAGCACACAGATAAATGCAAGAAAATGTTACTGGTCCCTGTTGGTGAGACAATGAAATGTTCATGGTAAAGCTCTGGCCCTAACTCATTTTTTTAAAAACAACCCTTTTTATTACAAAATATTTATTGTGGAAAATAGAAATTAGCAGAAATTAAAAAATTAAGTTGCCCATAATTCTGTGATCAAGAATAATAATAGTTAACATGTGGTACAGATCCATGGAGATTTTGTAAACAAAAATGAGTTAATACTTTATTTGCTCAGATAACCATTCTTTTTATGCTTTATAATAATTATTTCCCATCGTGAGAGCTTACAGTAGGAGAAATCCCACTGGAAACAGGAACACTATAGTGTGTGGGCGTGTAATACGTACGTGTGTGTAGTTCAGGAGCACTGTTGTGTGGGTGTATAATCCATACATATATATGTGTGGTAAGGACCACTCTTTGTGGGTGTATAATATATATGTGTATATATATATATATACACAGAGCTGAGGGCTCTTTTTTGGGCCAGTTTTTCAAACCTAAGATTAAATAAAGGGAAAAAAGTCACAAATCTATAATGTTAACTTACTGTCTTTGTATGTATTATTAGTGTATTTTGTGCACAAACAACAAAACCAGGTGCAGACTCACTTGACGGACTGGAGGCCGGGGCAGCTCTAGGACAGGGCGGATTTACGTGCTCTTCTGCTGTGGCCGACTTGCTCTCCCGGTCGTGACACGGGTCCAGTCCCTTTGGCAGTCCCCGGTTGTTTGTTTTTTTGTTGCTAAAACCTTCGACACAACGGTGATGTGACTCAGGCTTATGTTTCATATAGTTCTGCACTGACATCAGTTACACACCTACCATGTGAAATAATAATTATAAACCTAGACCCGGAAGCTCACCTTGAGTCTGAGAAGATTATAAATTGTCAGGTGAATGATCCAGTATACGCTTACATGAACTTTCTTCAGATTGTTAGAATGAAATTCATGAAATAATTCTCATAGAGTCTTTGCAAACTTGACTATATCTCCTGTCCTTAATTTGGGGAATATGGTGTAAGTGATTCAATTACCCATAAGCATTTAAACTTTAAATATTAAAATAATTTAAAGTTCTGTTAAAAATGATTTTATTACCAACTGTAATGTAGTCATTGCCTGTGGTGACCTCGCGGTTCATGATCATGGACATGATCATTTTCACGTTTATCCTGTATACATACATATCTATTGCTATCACCATTCATCGGTAGAAAGCTGCCCATTTTATTTCATCTTTATGTAAAGTGCCAGTATCTGTGACCATGAATGAAAACTTAGATTTCACATCTAAAATTCCATTGTTTACAAGGAAAGCAAATACACAGTTGCATCAGCTCTGATGTCTGTAAGTCTCCCTGCCCTCACCTGATTGTGTCCCGTGCACGTTGGACTCATTGCTCCGGGGTAAACTTGTCATCTTCCTCCCGTCCCCTCCCCTCGGCGTCTCTGACGTGTCCCTGGTCAGTGAACCCACTTGCCCAGGCCGGAAACCTGTCCCAGGGTCCCCTGACTGCCGGGTCCTGCCAGATCCGAGTCCTGTGAGTGCCTCTGCTGGTCTCTGCCCTCAGTGTCCGCGCTGCTTTCCGCACAACCGGAATTCTTGCAGTGAGTTCCTGCTGGAGGCGCCGCAGCTGGTGTGACCGTCTGCTCCTCTTTGATCAGATACCACTTTTCTGTGAGCCTTTCCTTGTTCCGATCAGGTCCCATCCTGTGTGCCAGCCCTTCTGTGCACTTGCCCTGCCACGCCCCTCATCACACTCATCACACCCATCACACCGACCGGAGACTCGGGCGGCCAGTGACTTCGGTGCACACAGAAACAGTCCGTCCTATTCCGAGTTGTATCCCGGCGCCCAGTACATAAAAGATCCTTGTTAAGTATTTACTGAGTCATTGAATTAGCCCCCTTCAGAAATAAAATACAAATTGTAGTTAAACTCTCAAGTTTTATTAATAAGCACAGTAGTTCCTTGCAGAAGAGTAAGAAATGCCATAAAGTTCCACTTGTCAGTTCATACCTACCATAAGACCAGGCTTGTGCCAGGTGCCTGCCTCCTCGCTGAGAGCGTAGAGGGAGACAGACACACGCACAGAAGGAAGGACGTGCCTCAAGTCTGCCCGGGACTGAGGGCAGCTGTCTTTCTTTGCCAGACTCCGAGCACTTTTCCCGGTGCTGTGTGGATAAAAAATCCCAGAGGACCATGCTCGCCGTTGTGGACTACATGAGGAGACAGAGGAGGTAATGGCGCGCACCGCTTCTGGGGTCTGGGCACTTAGCAGGGTACCTTGTTACTGCCGGCTGCATTTTCACTTTGTCTGAGGTGATGCTGCTTGCAAGGTGCTGTATTTAACTCTTGTGATGCTTCTGTCTGCTCAAAGCAGTCGGTATTCAGGTGGCACTTTGGGTAAATCAGTGCCAGGAACTTCATAAGATAGAAGGTTCTTTGCTATGAATCATGGTCCTCAGAGTGTCTGCAGTGAGGCTGTGCAGTGGGTGGGCGTGTTTTCCTGGATTGTGCCGTCTTGGGGTGCAGGGTAGTGTCCTGGTCCTCTCAGTCCCCATGAGGTTCTCACTGAGTACAGGAGCTGCCAGAGGGAGGGGTCTGATTGATCTCTGCTACTCCAGAGGTGACCAGAATTCTGAAGAACTAACGTGGCAGGCCCGCAGCCCGGGTAGGCAGGAGGTGGTGTCCGTGTGTCTGGTGGTAGTGGCAGTGGCTGGAGGGCGGGAAGGAGACGTAGGGGAGGAATGAAGCATCCCTGAAGGCCTTTACATTTTAAACTGAATTCCTCTATGTCCCCTGCATACCATCCCGCACCACTCTTAGAAGTGTTAGGTATTTCAGTGTCTTTGTTCCCAGTTAGAAAGTTACTGGTACACTGTACTGTTGTGCAGAGCCCCTTTCTCAGAAAGCCCATAGGAAGCTGTAGCTGTAGCCGGAGCATTTTGTTTCTTGGTGCTGGGAGGCATCAGTGCAGGTTCGTCATCGAGGTGGAATGGTGTTGACGTTGCCAGTCCCTGGAGAAGATAAATATTGTTCACATTCTGTTTTCTTTCTGAATGGGCCTCACGGGAGATTCCTTGAGAGAATATGAACAAAGGATGTAGGACCTCAGTTCATGTCCAATTCTGGTGCTTTGTAATCTCTGCATTTCAGGTTCCTCAGCTATAGGATTTTTTGTTTGTTTTTTTGATGTTTTTGTTTTTTTATTTTAGAGAGAGAGCACATGCAAATAGGGGAGGGGCTGAGGGGGAGGGAGAGAGGGAGAGAGAAAATCCCAAGTGGGCTCTGCGCCGAGTGAGGAGCCTGACTTGGGGCTCGATCCCACGACTCTGGGATCATGATGAGCTGAAATCAAGAGTCAGATCCTCACCCAACCGAGTCACCCAGGTGCCCTTCAGTAGCTACAGTTAAGTGTCCACTCTGTGATGGGCACTGTATTCATCAGCCTGATACATGTTATTTAATCATTATAACTTCCATGGAAGATGGATATCATTCCCAGGTTTTACAGACGAGAAAATTAAGCCTTCAGAATTGAAGTTGCTGAAAGTGATACATCTTGTATTAGAGGGTCCAACTGAACTTGAACCAGGCGACTGAGACCAGTGCTTTTACCCACTACCTTGTCGTATTTCATTTATCATGCTGGTTTCAACGGAGATAGATGGTCCCTTCCGATTGAGTAACTTAGGCAAAAAGACCAAAGAGAAAATGGACTACAATAGGAAAAACATGTACTTGTGTCTTAAAGAAACAGTATTTTCATTAAATTGGCCACTTTGTAAAAGGGTTTCTGGCGGGGTGGGTGGGTGTTCTGTGCAGGCTACCCTTAGCCTGGGGTCGGTAGAGCCCTTGATGGAGGGAGAGTGTGAGGCCCAAATTCGAACGAGCTGATGACCCACAGCTTTCATCAGACTCTGTGTGGGGTTTGTGATCCAAGAGGGGTCCGATAGGGCTCTTTGGCCGTGGTATGTTAGCCTGTTCACAGCTGTGTGTCGGGGACATGCGGTTTTTGGTTATTTGAACGTAATTTTCCTTTTAACACTGCTACCATTGTGTTCTCGATCAGCTTACTTTTCTTTTCATATTGAAGTTAAAGAAACGGACATGACTTCGTGTTGAATTTTTCTTTAGACCTTCCTTAGGAACCGTTTTTGATGATGCTTTCTGGCTGGAGTTGAATTATCTGGAGGTTGCTAAGGTCGCTCAGTCGTGCGCTGCACACTTTACAGCATTGCTCTACGCAGAAATTTATGCAGATAAGAAAAGCATGGATGACCAGGAGAAAAGGTATGGAAGTTAGATGTTTGGTTTGTAAAATCAGTATTGACATCATTTCAGTAAAGGCATATATTTTACTTTGCTCCCATTCCCCTCTTTAAAAGACATTTTAGATAGACGTTTTCTATTAAAGTGAAATGATAATATTTTAAAAGATATAAGTAATTATGCTCTGAAATAAAATAGAGATGCTTATGCCTTGAGAATTGTAGAAATTCTAGATAGCAAACTTCTCATTCATCTCTCTATTCCCTGTAGTGGGTAGCACTGGGAATTTGATGGGAGTGATCAGTAAATAGTTCTTAGATGATTGTGTGATTCCCTGATTTCAGTGAAATTTAACCACTAATCCCCCAGCTTGTTCAAGATCCATTTTCCTTGATTCTTATAAAGTAGTGTAACTGATTTCTTCCTGTGACTAAATCTCTTTCATTACTTTGCTATCTACCTGTATTTCTGTCGATTTAATTACCTTATCCTGAGTTAGAACTCTCATAGGAGTTGAATAGTTGTTGTCCTAGATCCTAGTGAAAAACAAGAGAGCAAGGAGGTTAAAGAGTAGAGAGTGTGCACTGTATTATCCCAGAGGCCCTCCTCACATCTTACTCCTGTGAAGTAGCCTGGTGTTTATCTTTCTTCTTAGCCTCATTTTCCCACCACAGAATCACTCATCTTACAGAATTGCAATGGCAAAGATAAAATATATTGCTAAATTTCTTATGCTTGCTACTTGCAATTTCTACTTTAGATTGCCCTTCACTATTTAAAACTTCTGCTTTGGATTGCCCTTAAGCTAGAAGCAGTGTGGTTTTTAGACTGTGGAGAACCAGGAGCCAGAATTCAGATCCTAGTCCAAACATAAATAAGTGAGTTACATGGACTGATTTCTTAACTCTCTGGTTTGGTATTTAATTTCTACTTTTCAACTGAAAACAGAAATCTACAAGACATAGATACTATGTATAATAATGTAATTGATTTGTTCATTATCATTATAGAAGTGTTCATTATCGCTGTATGAAGACAGTTACGTTCATTAACTATGTGACGAGTAAGAAATTGATCATTGCTTATTCTCAGAGACTTAACATTTGAGTCAGGGTCTGCATACCTGCCAGTAGTAATTATGATCTGAAGGTGTTTCAGTGTCTTGGTTTCATTGTGTAGTATTTCTTACTGATCAGAGGGGAATACACTTGTGTATGAGTATAATGTTTATTTATTTTTGAGAGACAGAGCATGCATGGGGAAGGGGCCGAGAGAGAGAGGGAGACAGAATACGAACCAGGCTTTAGGCTCCAAGCTGGGCTCAAACTCATGAACTGTGAGATCATGACCTAAGCCAAAGCTGGACGGCTAACTGACTGAGCCACCCAGGCGCCCCTCGTCTATGAGTATAAATAAAATCACCTTAATTTGTAGGCAGGTAATTGCATAGAATTAGGCAAACTTCTGCAGACTTGCTTAACTAGCAGGAGGCCCTGGATTTTGACCTGGCTAACTTGAGGAACAAGTCTTTAGTTTGGTTTTGATTTATTTTTTCCCCAAGTGCCTGATGGGAAAGGAAGGGCAGACAGAGGGATGAGCTTGATGGTGGGTAGGGAATGCTGGTTTTCTTCAGTGACTCAAGTACCCTAAAGTTTTACTTGGTAACTTGCTCCTGAGAACATAGGAGAGTTCAATGTTAGTGTCCGTAATTTTTCAGAAAGAAATGCTCCCTCACACAGATTCAGACCAGAGGTATTCATTCACAGCCTCAGTGACGTTAGTGTCCCTGGCACATGAGGCAGCGGCTGTCAGGTCCTGGTGGCTCTGTTTTTCTTGGATGAATTACAGCCTTAGACGGACAAAGTCACAACCTCTAGTACTGTCTCCCCTGCTTTCCAAATTTCTTCTCTGAAAACTGTTTTCTGCATGACCTGCCAATGAGAAAACTAGATGTAATAGCTACACATTAGAGGTTAGAGGCTGCCACCACCATTCTGTCAGGCAGCGGTCTCCTCTGTCCTGTCCCTCCGTGTCCCCTGCAGCAGGTGAACGTGAGCTCATGTTGTGTTTTCATTCCTATGGCTGCCATTTGTATCCCAGGAGTATGAATACATAAATACAGTTTAGCTCATTTTTGAGCTTCCTGACAAATTTTACGTGTACTTTTCTACACCTGGTTTTTTCGTTCGGTGTTTTTGTAAGATTTATCGGTGCCGTGTGCTGCTGTGGTCAGCACTTTGTCACTGCCGCTCCGGCCCCAGGGGAGGTGCGCCGTGATTCGCTCGCTCCTTCTCCGGCTCAGGATCTGTGTCAAAGGAAAAGATTACTGAATTGGAGGGGACGTAAGAAGCTCAGCCTTCTAAAGACAGGGCCAGCCTGTTCCTGGCAGTGGTCACACCCATTTGCACACTTGTCAGAAATGGGGTTGATGAGGGAGCGGATCCGTAGAAAGCCTTACATGTGAAGCGGGGGCCGAGCAGGAGTCAGGTGATGAGTAATAATGTTGTGTTCCGATTGATCCTCTACGTGGGAGTTTTGTTGTCACCAACAGTTTATAGCTGATGTGACCTCTGAGTTGCAATTGCTGATGGGACGAGCGTCCCCTGTGTACGTGCGTGGCTGAAAGTGGCCTCAGAGTACGCAGATCTGCGCTTCCATCCTGTCACTTGTGGTCTATTGCCCTGGGCTGTGAGTGGATCTCACTGATGCACCTCTTTCTGAACACTTTATGTCTTATCAGACTTCCTAATTTTTTGCCAATTTATCAGGTGTTAGGTGGTGTCTTGCTGTGGTCTGAATTTATGTGCCTGTGATTATTTATGCGGCTGAACTTTGGTAAAACCCCTGACTGAGCATTTAGAAAATGGAGAGCATTTATTTTTAAACAGCCCTGGGTCTATAAATAAGCATGTTTTGGCATATGACCTTCCTGTCTATGAGATTGTCATTAAAATTTGATTCTCATTAGAAGAATTAATATTCATAATTTTTTTCCATTCTAGATAATAAGTTGTATTACATTTTATTTTTATTACTTTTTTAATATAGTTTATTGTCAGGTTGGTTTCTATATATAACGCCCAGTGCTCATCCCAACAAGTGATATATTACATTTTAAAGTATAAATGGTTCATTATGTTTTATCTGTGACTTTGTTTTTCCCATCCAAGCCTAGGTGTATGTATTAACAAGCTTCAAATTAGCATATTCTCACTAAAAGATGTCCTCTTGTGACCAACAGAAGTCTTACATTTGAAGAAGCAAGCCAAAATACAACGATTTCTAGTTTGAGTGAAAAAAGTAAAGAAGAAACCGGAATAAGCTTACAGGTAAATCTTATGGAGACCTTATTATTTGTGATACTGTTTATTTTGCATTATTATTTTGTTATAGAGATGATAGACATGTCATTTGATTTTCAGGCTGACATGACAGTTTGGACTGAGTGTCCTGTACGTAAGCTTACGGGTTGAATGTTAGGCCTCAGGGTGGGCAGACTTGAGTTCTGACCCGGACTCCCACCTGTGGTAGAATCTTACGCAGATTCCTCCCCCTTCCCAGCCTGGGGCCCTTCATCGGACACGTGGAGGAAAAGCCACCTGTCTTACACGGGGCGTTTATGGCACGGATTTTCTGCCACGGCAACCTGGTTTTTTTCTTACAGCATTTAACATTTGCAATCATATATTCACATGTTTATTGTTTATTATATGTCACATCGTAGGGCCAATTCGTTCTGTAAATTTCTTTCTTTCTTTTTTTTAATGTTTATGTATTTAGAGACAGTAGGGGAGAGACAGAGAGAGAGAGAGAGAGGATCCCAAGCAGGCTCTAAACTGTCAGCGCAGAGGCCAACAGGGGGCTCGATCCCACAAACTGTGAGATCATGACCTGAGCCGGAACCAAGCGTCAGACACTTAACCGACTGAGCCCCCCAGGGGCCCCTTCTGTGGCTCTCTTCATGTCTGCTCCTGAGTTGTCGTTCTCACTGAATTTCTTTGGGCAGCTCCGTCCTCTGAAATGACCGTTTCCAACCTCTTCACTTCCTCTTCCCTTTGGCTGTGGCTTGCCTCCTGCTTCTCGCAGAAAACAGGGGAGGCAGAGGGGAAGCCCGGCGTGTCTCCCCAGCGAACACGGAGACCCCGCCTCCGCTCCCGTGTAGCCTTTCCTGTTGTTAAAGCGCAGAACCGCTCTCTCCTCCTGGTCCGCACAGCCCTTCTTCTGGCGCCTCGTCCTTCATGGACTCTCAGAACGGCCACCCGTCACTGTGCTGTGCGCCCTCTGGCGGTGTCCAGACATTGTTCTGTTCTCCTGTTCACGTCATTGCCCTTCAGGGGCACCTCGCTGGCTCAGTGCCTAGAGCACATGTCTGTTGATCTCAGGGTCATGGGTTCAAGCCCCACTTTGGGTGTGGAGCCGACTTAAAAATAAAGTCATTTCCCTCTTCCCTGTGTTCTCTTCTGGCACCCTTTCCTTGCCGGGTGGACTTGTGACAGACTGTCCGTGTTTGCTGCCTCCTGCCAGGAGCAGCACTGGCTCCTGGGCCCCGTGAACTCCATGTTACTAGGGTGGGGGTGGCCTCCCCTTCGGCGTCTTCCCTGATGTTTGTTAACACTTAGCCCCATCAGCCCCTCCTGACATGAAGTGTGTTCTCTCCTCGTTGGTCCCATTCTCCTTTCTCTTTTCCTTTTGTGTTTTTTAATAGTCTTACCCTCTTTTACTGAGTTTTTGTAGTTTCTTCTGTGTATAAGACACTGCACTAGGCTGGGTACTGAGTATTCCAGTACCAATGGCTCAATTTCACATTCATGAATAGAAACAGTTTAATTAGAATTCAGACTACCGGGGCGCCTGGTTGAGTGTCCGACTTCAGCTCAGGTCATGATCTTACAGTTCGTGGGTTCAAGCCCTGCATCAGAGGCCCTGTGCTGACAGCTCAGAGCCTGGAGCCTGATGCGGATTCTGTGTCTCCCTCTCTCTCTGCTCCTCCCCTGGGCTCACTCGCTTGCTCGCTCTCTCTGTCTCTATCAAAAATAAATAAACATTGAAAAAAATGAATTAGGGGCTCCTGGGTGGCTTAGTCGGTTAAGCATCTGGCTTCGGCTCAGGTCATGATCTCACAGTTTGTGGGTTCGAGCCCAGCATTAGGTTCTGTGCTGACAGCTCAGAGCCTAGAGCCTGCTTCAGATTCTGTGTCTCCCTCTCTCTCTCACCCTCCCCTGCTTGCACTGTCTGTCTCTCAAAAATAAAAAAACATAAAAAGAAAAAAAAGAATTACAGAATTATGCCAATATCCATGAATTTCTATTTAGTAAAATTTCCCAGAGTAAGCACCAATAAGGCAGTAAAGCTGCTTGATAGGTTTTCTGTGCAGACATTTCTAACTTTCCAATCTTCTTTTGTCTTTGTTTTCATTTGTATTTTACTGAGATGGTTTTAAACAGAATCCATTCTGTGTATGTTTTACAACAAAGATTTGAGTCCATCAAGCCGCTTCTTTATCCATACTGTGTTTTACCAATTGTAACATAATGCAGTTTTGAGTTTTCTTTGAAAAAAAAATTCATGACCTTTATTTTTACTACATTCAGTTTTCAAGAGTCAGACTTTGCAGATGCTGTTTTCCTGTGTGTAGTTTTAGCTGTTGATAGGATTCTTTGTATTTATTTAATGATTACTTTTGCATGTGTTAAAAGCCTGGTGAATTGAGATTGATTTCTTATTCATGAAACTGAGCAGTTCTTTTCAGGGGGTCAGTGATCCTGTCGTCCGGGATCAGTGTGTCGTGTTGCCGATTCACATCTTCAGTACATTTCCGTATCACTGTCTCTCACTCTTAGGACAAGGACACGTAGAGTTGGGAGACATGTTGGTAATGGTCTAATTTCCAGTTTGCTAAATCCGTCAAGTGATACTTCTCCCCTCTCGGATTTTTGTTGCTGCCACGTTAGGACCTGCTCCTCGAGATCTACCGGAGCATCGGGGAGCCGGACAGCCTGTACGGCTGCGGCGGGGGGAAGATGCTGCAGCCCCTGACCCGGTGAGGCCCGCTCCCCGGCGGCGGGAGGGGGTTCTGTCCCTGAGGGAGCCCCACGTGGGCTGAGCTCAGGTGCCTTGGAAATCTGTCGCCACAGGCTGTGGACGTATGAGCATGAAGCCATGTGGGGGAAAGCCTTGGTGACGTATGACCTGGAGACGGCCATCTCCTCGCCCACCCGGCAGGCAGGAATCATCCAGGTGGGCTCTCTGCCCCGGTGGGGCCCGGGGCCCGGGGCGCGGGGGGGACTTCTGCACGTCCCGGGCGTCCTTAGCCGGCCACCTGCGCGCTGGCCCTGGGCGCGGGGGGCGAAACCCAGCCGGCCCGACCTGAAGGATGGCGTGGGGCGCTGACCGCAGTGTCGGTAGCGGGCAGCAGGGGGCGCGTCTCACCGACGCACCGGGTGGTCGGTCGGGGGCTGCATCCTTCTGCGGAAAGCCTCACATAGACTCTTGCTCGTAGTCTGCATGACAGGTGGTCCCGGGAGCTGTCACCTGTGCTGCTGGCTGGTGACCCTCAGCCAGGCCTCCGTCTCATTTTTGGGCTTCACCGGGAGCGTAGGAAATGGCATTTGGGCGTTTTCAGTGATGGTGTTGTGGAAGTTACTTTTCGTGGTTTGTTTTGTTTCTGCTGTTTATTTTTGAGAGAGAGAGAGCAGGTGCGATCAGGGGAGGGGGCAGAGAGAGGGAGTCAGAGGATCTGAAGCAGGCTCCTGAGGGTGGAGAGTCTAATGCAGGACTCAAACTCATGAACCGTGAGATCCTGACTGGAGCTAAAGTCGGTTGCTGAACCTACTGAGCCACCCAGGCGCCCCCTACTTTTAATGTTTGATTGCTCTTTTTTCTCTAGTTTTGTTATCTTTGATTGCTTACTTACTTAATTTTTTTTAACTGCTTAGGCCTTGCAGAATTTGGGACTCTGCCATATCCTTTCCGTCTATTTGAGAGGACTAGATCTGGAAAATGCAGAGCGGTGCGCCGAGCTGCGGGAGCTCTGCTTCCAGGCCGCGTGGAGGAACACGCAGTGGGACCACTGTGTCTCCGCCAGGTCAGAGCTCAGGCGTCTCTTGTGGTTGTAAGCAGCGAGCTGTTTCTACTTAGGTTTCTTTTAAGTTTATTTATTTATTTTGAGGGAGAGAAAGGGAGAGAGAGAGAGCGTGCACAAGCAGAGAGAGGAGAAGGGGAGAGAGAATCCTAAGCAGGCTTCGTGCCAACAGTACAGAGCCCGACAGGGGGCTCCAACTCACAAACCACGAGGTCCTGACCTGAGTCGAAATCAGGAGTCAGATGCTTACCCGACTGAGCCCCCCACGCACCCCACGACGAGTGTAACAAGAGCTGTGTTTCTCATGTCGTGTACAGCTGCAGGCGTGCCCGAGTGGCTTAAACATGACAGCCGGAGGCAGCGCACCTGCCTGGCGTGAGCTGCAGCCTCCTCTCCGTCGGGGCAGCCTCACTCCTGCCCCCAGGACCTACTTGACAATGTGTTTTCTCCTGAGAATCTTTTCACTGATTGTTGATGAGCTCAAAGCGTACCCTTCCGCTTCCCAGTGCCTGCTGTACCCCCGTGGTCAGGCGGTGCCGTCGTGGCTGGATGCCATCCAAGGCTGCTTATCGTTAGTGACACGTATCTCCTTTCATGAAAAATACTGCTGATTCAGGAACACGGGAAGATACCGTTTGTAGCCCTGTGTGTAACGCCACCATTTGCTCTGAACGGAAAAAAAACACCTGATCTTTGAAAAGATTTCGCATTTATGTAAAAGGTCTTTTGGTGACCTAGCCACACAAGTGAAGTAGTACTAATTGTATGTTTCATTCTCTTCATAGAAAAAAATGTCATTAATTGGCGTGTCTTTCACATTTCAGACTAGATTGCTGTAAGATTAGAGGTGCGCTTTCGTACTTTCATAGCGTTCACTCTGGCTTCCTCTCTACGTCGCTGTGTGCTGTTCTTTCCGCTGCCCGCTGTATTTCAGGCACAGGCTTTCTCTGTGGTTTCCTGCACGCCATGCTTTTCGTACATAAAGGCCTTGAATGTATCTAGTCTTTCCCATGTTGCCACGGGTGTGACTTTTTGTCATTCAGATTCTAGTATGACTGTCATGTCTCAGACCATCCCTGACCACCCGTCTAAAGTGGCCACCCAGTCCTTCTCTTCTGTTACCTTGTTTTAATTCTCTGCACGTTCCTTGTCGCTGTTCGATTTATTTCTTATCTATCTTCTCTGAACCACAACATGAACTCCATGGGAGTGGTGACTTTAGGTGACCTGTCCAGCCAGCGACACCCCCCGCCCCGTTCTGGAGGCTGGTGGCCCCTGGCACATAGTGTTTGCTGAACAAGTGAGAATTAGAGCGAGGCAAAAGATCTGAGAATATTACTTTTTTCTGCTTCAATAAATGTTCCACAAAATCCTTTGAGTTTCTTGCCAAAAGTTCTAGAAATGCATCTTTAAAATGGAGACATCTTAATTTTAGTTGTTAAATTTTGGGTTTTTTGGTGCAATTATTTATACATGTACATTTTAAGATTTTTGTGTTTGTAAATATATTTTTTTTCTCTTCTAATCATCTCAGCAAAGGAATGGAAGGAACCAATTACCATGAATCCATATACAATGCTCTCCAGTCTCTAAGAGATAGAGAATTCTCCACATTTTATGAAAGTCTCAAATATGCCAGGTATTATAAAAAGTTATTGTATTTGATTTTTTTAAATAGTTTATTACCAAGTTGGTGTCCATGTAACACCCAGTGCTCTCCCCACAAGCGCCCCCCTCCATGCCCCTCCCCCCTCCCCATTTAGTGTCATGGCTTCTTTCCGGAAAACCGTGAGGACTTCCAGCGTGGGGATGTGCACGGCTGCAGGGAAGCACGTGGTGGCTTTGGGCAGCTTGTTTTCATCATTCCCACTCCTGTCACACAGCACCTTCGCTGTGTCATAAATCTCACCCATCAGTGTTGGGACTCACAGTGCAGGAGGGGGAGGTGAACTCTCGGAAGAACAGTTCTGTGGCTTGTGTACATCCAAGAAGTAAGGGTTCAGGGGAGTTGTGCCTTCTGCAGGGATGTTTTTATAGGAACTGCGGAAACATATCTTAGAAAGGCTTCTCCATGTTTCAGAGGTTTCATATGAGAGAATTCTTGATTCATATTTATGGTACTGTTACGGTACCTTTTTATTTTTTGTTTTAGACGGAGGAGCGTCCTCATATGTTAGGTGTTTACACAAATTATTATTTTTTTCTTATGTAATAGTATCTTTTTACTTGTTCATGTGGTTCAAATCTGTTCTTTCCTTTAAAAAAAAATTCCCTTTGGGCCCAGGTCGGCTCTTTATGCAGAGCACTTGAGAACGGCTTTTTGACGCCCACGTTTCTGTCCTGTTCCTGGGCCTCTGTGTCCCCAGAGTTTTAACCTCGCCTCCGTTGGTAGTTGTATGGCATTTACCTGTCAGCTCTGGTGTTCTTTTGTAAAGTGCCGACCATGCTTACCAGGACTTAGTACTTACCAGGACTTAGGCTTGTTATAAGGCACAATGAGACAGTGTGTAAGAAGGTACTTACCTATAAAAGGCTAAACACAGGTGACATACTATTTATTTAGTGGTCGTTAGTGACCTGTTAAAACCTGTCTTATACAAATATTCGCTGCGATTTCAGTGCTTATTATGAGCGGTCATTTTGTTAGGCTTCTCTGTGAGTTTTCTCTAATCTGCAGAAGAATTTTGAAAGCAAAGAAACGTGGGTTCAGGGGAGTGCAGTCACATGGCCCGGGCCAGTCGGCCCACAGCGCAAGTCCGTGCCAGGATTGCGTTTCCGCTGCGGGATGCGGTTAGGTCAGCAGCAGAGCCAGCGAAGGAACAGTGTATCCACAGGTCTGATCTTCGATCTTTCTGAAAACCTCTTCGTGTCCCAAACGTCTTGTCTTTTGCCCGCAGGGTGAGAGAAGTGGAGGAGCTGTGTAGGGGCAGCCTCGAGTCCGTGTACTCGCTCTACCCCACCCTCAGCAGGCTGCAGGCCA
>NC_043710.1:99800358-99892466 GCF_006229205.1 Suricata suricatta
CTGACACGGGAGGTGAGCGCTGACCAGGCAGCTGACACGGGAGGTGAGCGCTGACCAGGCAGCTGACACGGGAGGTGAGCGCTGACCGGACAACTGACACGGGAGGTGAGCGCTGACCGGACAACTAACACAGGAGGTGAGCGCTGAGGTGACCAGAAAATTAAGACAGGAGGCACTTCCAGCTTTGTTTCTTCCGTCAAGATAGAAGTCGATTGACCTAACGAACTGTGCATTTGTTCAACATTTTCAAAAATATTTATGTGAAATTCCAGTTTTTAAGATTTAGCATCACTGTACTTTGTTCTTACAGCTTTCCTCCTTCCTACCCCAGATAAAATTCCTTTTTCATGGTGTTTTTTGCCAGAGCTCATGTACAGCCCCTCTTTCTCACCACTGAGTTGGCATTGATGTTGTTCTAGATCTGAAGCTTCCTGAAAGCACTTGCATTTCCTAGTCACTGCCTTGTCGTCTTCTCACTGTCCCTGCTTCATCCTGTCGGTACAGTGGCCCTTAAGGATTGCACAGTATTGCTTAGTGTGGCTGTGCGGGAAGCAGCCTTTTCATGTCAACGAATCGCACAATATGCATTTCCTCTTCCTTTAGTGAATAACGCTGGGGAGTGAGGCGTTTGCCAGGTGCCAGCATTTCTCTCCCTGAACTGTGACTTCTTTAACAGCTCTAATTGTGCAGAGAGTCCTCCCCTGGGCCCCCTGGGGCACAGCAGAAGTTAATGCGTTTGCTCGTTGCCTTGCTGACATGCCTTCTGTTGCCGCAGGGACGTTGAAACGGGACTAGGGGTGTAGGCGTTCTGATGCCAGGCCTCATGACCGTGTTCTCATTTCAGAAGAAATACACTTAGAAATGCTGCTTTTTGTGAGGCTGAAGAGTATTTTTAAGAAAATCTTTAGTAACGTTCATCATCTGTGTCTCCTGTGCTGACCCTCACCGGTCTCATGGTTTTGTAGTTTTTCTAAACTTTGGTGCTTATTGTGCATCCTTTAGAAGCTGTCGTGTCGTTCCTGAAAAAACCGCTTTGTGTTGTATACTTGACAGCAGGAGCTGTGTAGCAGGCGTTTTGGTCCTTCATTTCTCTTGGTAACATGGCTTCTGTGATGTTGCTTTCAGACCGGTCCCGGATCAGCATCCCTCTGAAGTGCACGCTAAGTGGCGGAAACACTCCCAGCTTCTCAAGGACAGTGACTTCAGTTTTCAGGAGCCCATCATGGCTCTGCGCACAGTCATCTTGGAGCTCTTGATAGAAAAGGAAATGGACGACTCCCAGAGAGAATGTTTTAAGGATATTCTCACCAAGCACCTTGTGGAATTCTCCGTACTAGCCCGAACTTTTAAGAACACTCAGGTAATAGGATTGAAAATGATGTCATCTCACCCGTGACTTTGTCCTTTATGACCCAGAAAACAGAAAGCATGAGTAAAACAGAAGTGTCGGTGAGAAACAGATTGCTATAAAAATATTGCTTAGCATAATTGTTCAAGATTTCCCCTTTTGGCATCAGACCTGAGATTAAGCCACACAGAGTACCAAGTACTCAGTCCCATGGTTCTAACCCTCAATCCCATGGTTCTAAAATGAGAAGATACCTAACTTACTATATTGACAACTTAGTGATTTTATACGCTGCGTGCACGCGCGCACACACACATGTGTGTGCCTACATATGTTTGAATATACGTCTGTAGGTATGTATTTGTGAGAGGCCCAGGCGGGTGTGGGGCTGAGGGAGGCAGGCACGGATGGATTCGAGACCGTCCTGACACACAGTCGTCGGTGATGGGATTACTGCTTCCGTGGTTCATACTAGCGACAGCAGTAGTCAGAGTAACAGTATTTATTCCCGTATGTCGTTTTCATTTCAGCTCCCTGAACGGGCAATATTTCACATCAAACAGTACAACCCAGCCGGTCGAGGAGTCTCCGAGTGGCAGCTGGAGGAGGCGCAGGTGTTCTGGGCAAGAAAGGAACAGAGTCTCGCCCTAAGTGTCCTCAAGCAGATGATCAAGAAGCTGGACGCCAGCGGTGCAGAGGTTTACTGGTTTTTTTTTTTTAATTGGATGAATTAGTATTTTACTGTCATAAAACAATTACCGAGCTTTAAAATATGTTAAAAATTTTTTTTAACATTTGTTTATTTTTGAGAGAGAGAGAGAGAGCGAGCGAGTAGGGGAGGGACAGAAAGAGGGAGACACAGAATCCTTAGCAGGCTTCAGGCTCGGAACTGTCAGCACAGAGCCTGACGTGCGGCTCGAACTCACGAACTGAGATATCATAACCTGAGCCAAAGTCAGACACTTAACTGACTGAGCCACCCAGGTGCCCCCTAAAATATTTTTAATAAATCACAGTTTTATTAAAGCCTTGAAATTTACTGATCTATGAACAAGAAATTGTAAAAAGGAGCCTGGAAAATTAATTTTTGTAAAAGAAGTTTAGAAATATTCTTCTTTTTTTCCTATTTACAATAATCCTGTCAGTCCACCTTGTGGTAGATTTGTTTGATTTAACCCAATGTTAAGCCTTTTTAAAAAAAACTGTATAGAATTTGAGAAGCATATGATGGACACAAACATGAAATAACTACCATAGGAGGTGGAGAGGGAGACATAGCTACCATAAATCTGAAATAAAGAAATGGAAGAGGAACTGTATGAAAGAACCAAAGTTAAAAAAGAAAAAGCAAGTTGGAACCATTAGTCAGCCCTCATACTTAGGAAATGTCTGAGGGTTTATTTAACATTATCTGCTGGTTCCTGGGAATCGTGTGCACCTGTGGCTCTCTCCAGCCCGTGCTGGGCCCAGCGGAGGCGCTGCGGGGTCACGTGGTGTGTGCAGGTGCGGCCCCAGGGCCGTCCTCCCGACGCACACCTGCGTTTCCGGTGTGGGGCACTCGTAGCACATCCTCCCTCAGCTCGAGCCCGCATCACCCAGACCCTGGGAGCGGATGCAGTACGATGCTCACATGCTGCTCAACAAGTGGGCCTGGGCCAGCCCGGCTAGAGCCTCCTGCCCCGCCCCGCACATGCGCTCTCCCGCCGCGCTCTGCAGAGTACGGGTGGGTGCTGCCGTGCTCGCCCCAGGGGGTCTCGTGGGGGGAGGTCACGTACAGAGACCAAGCCTTGCTGAAGTGCGTGGCACATATGAGGGGAAATATTTTTTACTGCTTTTCCCCTCACATGGAAGGTACTTTTGCATAGTCACGGCAGTGATTATTTTTTAAGGTTTTGCTTTTCGTACACAGGATGATCCCGGCCTGAGACTCCTGTACGCAGAATGTCTGCGGGTCTGCGGCACCTGGCTGGCGGAAACGTGCTTGGAGAACCCTGCGGTCATCATGCAGACCTACCTGGACAAGGTAAGGTTTGCTCACAGCCCTGAGGAGAGTCGCTCAGCACGATTCACCTGATCCTTTCTTGGAGGCCGTGTGCCCTGCAAAGGGGAATAACAGTAAGAGTTCAGTGTGGGCTACTTGCTACGGTAGCAGCTCCGTGTAACTGTTAGGGCAGAAGGAAACAGTGGTGACAAAGAAGAGCCCTGTGTTGAACGGAAGCCCGGATGTGTCTTCCCTGAGCCCTGTCTCCCTGCCACCACTCTCTCCAGTGGTTTCTCTCATTTCTCCGTTTTCTTTCCTACAAGAAGAGCTGATGAAGGAACGTGCACGCCAGTCCTGACTGTGCACTTGTAACCCAGCCGCCCGACAGACAGGACCGGGACTTTGTGCTCGGCCCCTCTCCCCCTCCTCTGTCCCCCCTTATTCCTTTGATTAATTTGGGAAGTAGCTGTCTCACTATAAATTAAGTGTAGCATGAAAAGTATAATGTGACAGACTTAAATTTTATGAGGCCCTTTGGATTTGTACAGTTCTTTAAAATATTAGCGGTTTTGGCTTTTTCTATAGTCAGAGATGTCTGAAAATTCAGAATACTTCATAAAATTTAGATTATCCATAAAAATATGTACAAATTAAACTTTAGTGTGGCTATGTCTTAAGTGATTCTTTAGATGCATTTAGCATCTGTATATAACATAAATGACTGTGTTTTCTTGAAGGCAGTGGAAGTTGCCAGAAATTATGATGGAGAGAGCAGTGATGAACTTAGAAATGGAAAAATGAAGGCATTTCTCTCATTAGCACGGTTCTCGGATACGCAGTACCAGAGAATTGAAAACTACATGAAGTCTTCGGAATTTGAGAACAAGCAAGCTCTCCTTAAAAGAGCCAAAGAGGAAGTGGGTCTTCTTAGGGAACATAAAATTCAGACCACCAGGTAACTAGATGTCCACCAGTGATAAGTGACAAGACGCACAGAGATGCAGTGACTATAGAGAGAGATGTACAGAACCAGAGTGTGATTTCCCGCTGGGTTCTGAGCTCCTTGTGGACTACATGGATGTTAGCTTTCCTTCTGCTTTTTTGGGTGTGTTGGTATCATAGTTAAAAAGGGATACGTGTTGAAATTAAATACAGAAGGTTTATCTATTCTGATGTGTGGGTCTTTTTAAACCCTTTATCCAGGCCTGCCTTTCATCTGAATCCAATAGTGAAAGTAGAGAATAAAGTTAAGTAGGTATCTTGGGTAGAGTCCACCTGGGCCCTGGTTGCCTCGGATGGCTTTTAATGTTTGTTTTTATTTTTGAGAGAGAGAAAAAGAGAGAGTGTCTATGTGTGTGTACTCACAAGTGGGGAAGGGCAGGAAGAGAGAGAGAGAATCCCAAGTAGTCTCCACACAGAGCGCAACATGGGGCTGATCTCACAAACCGTGAGATCATGACCTGAGCCAAAGTCAAGAATTGGACATTTAACCAACTGAGCTCCCTGGGTGCCCCTAGAATGGCTTGTGAATTGCACACTTACTTTGAGTTACTAAGTTTGTTCCCTTATAATTTTTAGAATTTTGCTTTTTCTCCTAGGATGGACACCTGACTTTTCATTTTTGTTGTCTATCATGTGTGACGTAGTTCTGTACACTTTGATGGGTTTTGTATTTTCCTTTAATTATCCAACACAAGGTACACGATCAAGGTGCAGCGAGAGCTGGAGCTGGATGAGTGTGCGCTCCGCGCCCTGAGGGAGGACCGGAAGCGCTTCTTGTGTAAAGCAGTTGAAAACTACATCAGTTGCTTGCTGAGCGGAGAGGGACATGATATGTGGATATTCCGGCTTTGTTCTCTCTGGCTTGAAAATTCTGGAGTTGCTGAAGTCAATGGCATGATGAAGGCAAGTCGTCTCCGTAAACCCCGGGTTCTAGCCTGCCTGCCAGTGTCCTCGGTTTTGTGTGCTCTTTGTGTCCCTGCTGGTTGGTTCGGTGCCCTCCGCCTGGGAACGTGATCCGCTCTCGTGGTGCAGGTTTGTGCGGAGATGAGGGCACGTGGTCAGTCCTGCACTGTACCTTTGCAGTTACCGCTGGAAAGTACCAGAATGCCTGAGTGAGAGATTTCAGGCGGGTTTTCTTCTGGCTTTATGTTTACTGGGATTTTTATAATGAATTACTTTTGCAAATGACAAATACAATTTTAAGAAATATTCAGGCAGTAGTATTTCATAAGTTTTTTATTTAAAAATTTTAGACTTTATCGACAATGCCTAATATTAAACTTAGGCGTACAGGATCTACCTGGGCAATCCATTTGAAGCTTAAAAATAAAACGGGTCTTCTGGATGGGAAGACACGCGCGGTCTCTGCTGGTCTCAGCGTCCCCATCTTACCGCACATGGCCGTCCCAGGAGCCCCGGTCACCGCACCTGCCATCTCACTGGCACGTGATGAGGGCTGCACTCCAGGTCTGAACACAGTTCACTTCAGGATCGAACACGGCGACTCACCCCTGAATCCAACCTAGAATCCCACGAAGACTACCACAAGAGGAACGTTAAGGGGGAAGACGTGACCAGTGCAGTTTTATCAACAACCAGCAGGCGGCTGCGCTAGTTGCGTTATCTTAAAACAAATTTTTTGTTCAGATACGAGGCTTCTTGAAAGGCATTGTTTTTTAAGGTTTTTTAAGGGTTTTTGTTGTTGTTGTTGTTGTTTTTTTATGGTAGAGCAAGGGAATGAAGATTCCATCCTACAAATTCCTGCCTCTTATGTACCAGCTGGCTGCTAGAATGGGGACCAAAATGATGGGGGGCCTAGGATTCCACGAAGTCCTCAATAACGTACGTACGCCTGCAGACCAGAACACAGCTGCTTCTCTTTCGTGTGTCCTGTACTACTCTCCTCTAGCAGATGAAAATATAAAACTATCCCAGTTAGTCGTACTTCTTATGCTGGGAAAGGGCAAGAATAAAAATTTCCTTTCGTCTTGTCTCTCTCCACGTAAGTTACTCTGTTTCTGGGTCCTTCCTCACATTCCTTCGTCTCACACGTACACACGCTCTACCCACCCGGACATCTGGTAGCGAAATACGTGTCTTAAAGTCAGACGAGATAAAAAGCGTTATATATTTTCCATTTTTGTCCGTTTGGTTGATCGCATAAAACTAACAGTTGCTTATTTTCTGGCAGCTTATCTCTAGAACTGCGATGGACCATCCCCATCACACCTTGTTTATTATACTGGCCTTAGCAAATGCAAACAAAGACGAATTTTTGACCAAACCCGAGGCGGCAAGGAGGAGCAGAATAAGTAAAAACGCACCTAAACAAAGCTCTCAGCTTGATGAGGTATTTGGATTAAACATACATACCTTTCTGAATTGTAATGTTCATTTTTTTCCCAGAATATTCATTTCTTCAATCTCGGGGATTCTAAGAATGTGTGTTGTTCGTATTCAGTTTGTTATTATGCCACCTAAAAATGGTTCAAAATTCCTGAATATTCCCAAAGTGTAGGAGATACCAATACGTTTTTTCCTCACATTGAACAAAGAAAAAACAGATTTCAAGGCACACCTAAGTCATTTACTGTTGATACTATTATTCCTTTGATGTACTTCATTCATAAGGTGACTAGTCTGTTCATTTCTGAGAGACAAGAGTCCTTCCAGTGCTTAGATCAGTCCATAAATTTGGTGGTTCCTTTTGTTATACTCTGAAAAGTGGAAGCGTTGGGTATTTATTTTTTATTTATTTTAATTTTTCTTATGTTTACTCATAAACATAAAAAGAGAGAGAGAGACAGAGCACAAGTGGGGGAGGGGCAGAGAGAGGGAGACACAGTATCCGAAGCAGGCTCCGGGTTCCAAGCCATCGGCACAGCACCCAACACGGGCCTCCACCCGCAGACTGAGATCATGAGGTGACCACAGTCAGACACGTCACCAACTGGGCCACCTAGGCCCCGGGTACTTCTGTGTGTAGTCTTATGTAATCTTTTTTTGTTTGTTTTTTTACTAACAGGATCGAATCGAGGCTGCAAACAGAATAATATGTACTATCAGAAGTAGGAGACCTCATATGGTCAGAAGTGTGGAGGCACTTTGTGATGCTTACATCATATTAGCAAACTTAGATGCCACTCAGTGGAGGACACAGAGAAGTATGTGTGGGGGAGAAAGAGTGTTTTCTTGCTGTTTTTTTCTGTGGGGCAGATTAATTATAGAACCTAATATGTAATCTCTTTAACTTAGACACATAACATTAGTTACAGACCTGCAGGCCCTTATGATTACAATTCACACTTGATTTGCAGCTTAATTTTTACTAAGTAGTTTCAGCATCCCCTGGTCACTTTTTATTTAATATCTTATATCTGTTGATAGACAACTGCACTGAATTGATTGATTGCTCTGGGTAGTATTCTGATGCAAATACTTGTTGCAGAGAATTAATTGTGTAGAGAAAAGTCTATTAAAATAACTGAATAACTGACAGTTTTTAAGGTCCAGAGCTGCTTAAAATGATGTCAGTTACTTATTACCATTTCCTCCACGCGGGTTAGAATGCCTGCGCATATATAATCCCTCCCTCTTCTTGCTGTGTCTCTTGCAGTAATCAGAAGCTGCTCTAATATTTGGTTATGTGCATCTGCTAGAAGTCTCTCTCCACATACTTGGAGAATTATGTTCCCTTTTCCGTTCAGGATCATGTCTTCACATTTAAGTTGTTGCTACTTTAAAGTAAGAACGGACTCCTCTGGTATTCCCATAAGCAGACAAAGACTATCGACGGTCCCATCCTCTGGTTACGTTTAGCAGCGATGTGGCAGGAGCACATGACCTGTGTGCTGGGCAGCCTTACAGAACTTTCGTAGGGTGCTCAGCGTGGACCCGCGGCGGGAAGCGGCCTAATCACCAGGCCAGGTTACCTTCCACGTGTCAGCTGGGCTCTGCTCCGTGCTGCGCTGTGCCCCGAGCCCTGGCTCTTTCTGAGCCGGGGTCCAGACCCCAGGTTGGGGTCTGTGGCGCCCGCTGAACTCCCCGGCTTGCCCTTGCGAGCTGTTCCTCAGTGTGCAGCTGTTCACCAGAACCTCTTTATTTTAAATCCAGAAGGCATAAATATCCCAGCAGACCAGCCAATTACTAAGCTGAAGAATTTAGAAGATGTTGTTGTCCCAACTATGGAAATTAAGGTAATGTACTGTTAGCTCTTTTGATTTTTCTTGAGCTAAATTCCTCTTGATTAGGGTAAAGCGTTTGAAACAGACTTCTTTTTTTTAGGTCAAAATTGCACTTTCATTTGTTCCAACATAGAGTTTCTTTATAGATTCTGTTGACCCAACCCTCAAAATACGTAAAGGACTCTCCTGCTCTCTTTTCTTTCGCCTTCGGTTCTGCACCTGCCATCTGCCCTGTGGGGAGTGTCGGTAGACGGTTACCTTCATTGGCCAAAATAAGGAAAGGTTCCCTGTGCTTATGCCAAGACTCATTTTAAACTTGGCAAGAAAGTCCCTCAATGCTTTGTATTTTAAGAATTCTGGATGTGCTAGAATGTACTGTCTGTGATGTGTTGCGTTGTTAAGTAACCCAGACCGGGTCAAGTGAGTGGCTGGTGTATGTGACACCTCTAGCCGTGTCGTAGTGATCTTTATTGCTGGAGGCCCCACGTTGGCAGGGGTACTGTAGTAATAGTAAAGGTTCCAGTTCAGTAACAGGCCCCTAACTCCAGAGACCAGACTGGTGGTCAGCCAAGGGGAGGCGGGTGGGGGACGGAGAACCAGGTCTCCAGGTGAAGGGTGCACTTGCTGTGACGTGCACCAGGTGACGATGCACGTGTTGAATCACCGTATTGTACACCTGAAACTAACACTGGAGTGTAAATAAAAACTTGAAAAAATATTCTAAAAATGAAAGAAAATCATTTTGACTACATTCTTAGTATATGTAGTTATTTGATTTGAAATGTAGCTACATCGGGGTGCCTGGTAGCTCAGTCGGTTAAACCTCCGACTTCGGCTCAGGTCAGATCTCGTGTTCATGGGTTCGAGCCCTGCGTCAGGCTCTGTGCTGACAGCTAGCTCAGAGCCTGGAGCCTGCTTCTGGTTCTGTGTCTCCTTCTCTCTCTGCCCCTTCCCCTCTCATGCTCTCTCTCTCTCTCTCTGTATCAAAAATAAATAAAACATTAAAAAAAAATGAAATGTAGCTACATCATCTGGACTAAGTAATAACCTTTCCAGCTACACTAGCAAAGGTAGTTAGCTGAGTATTTCCAGAAAATGCCAGATTTAGCAGTTACAACTCTGGAAACCACTCCCCACACTTTTCTAAAATTTACCTTCCTTTGTTTTTGTGATAACTTGAACTATTTCTCAGATGACTGAACAGAGACAGTTTCAGGGGTCAGACCTGAAAACAGCTGTTTAGCTACACTCTTCCAACACTGTGTACCCCTCTTTCAGTGAGAGGTACTTAGGGAGGTAACGTGTGACTTTATAAACCTTTCCTGTGTTGAATTTTGTTTCTTTCATTTATTCTTTTTAATTAAAAAAATTTTTAAGTTTATTTTGACAGCACAAGCGGGGGAGGGGCAGAGAGAGAGGGAGAGAGACAGAATCCCAACCAGGCTCTGCAGTGTCAGCACAGAGCCCAACGCCGGGCCTGAAATCACAAACCTTGAGAGCATGACCCGAGCTGAAATCAATAGACAGCTGCTCAAACTGAACCACCCAGGAACCCCTTGTTTCTTTCGCTTAAACAGAAAGTAAATTACCACTCTAGCACTTAACCCACAGCACATTGTCTTTCATTCCTGTGTGTCATATTAAAATGGTTATTCATAGGGGCACCGCGGTGGCTCAGTCAGTTAAGGATCCAACTCTTAATTTCAGCTCAGCTCATGATCTCAGAGTCTGTGCGCTAAAGCCCCATGTCTGAGCTCCACACTGAGCATGGAGCCTGCTTGGGATTCTCTCTCCCTCTCTCTCTCTCTCTCTGCGTCTTCTGCACTCATGCACGTACGCCCTCTCTAAATAAATAAGTAAACTTTAACAAAAGAGTAAAAAAAAAAAAAAAGAGTGAAACTGTCATTTAGAATTCATCTTTAAACGCCCGTAATGTACCTGACCTGTGTGTCGCATTTGTACTCTTTATTAGGTGGACCCTACAGGAGAATATGGAAATCTGGTGACAATACAGTCATTTAAGGCAGAATTTCGTTTAGCAGGCGGTTTAAACTTACCTAAAATAATCGACTGTCTGGGCTCTGATGGGAAGGAGAGGAGACAGCTTGTCAAGGTGAGACGCCCCTCGAGCCGTGCGGTCCTTAGAGGCTTAGTGAGAAAAGTCACAACGCAGCCGTAGTTTTGTGCTTCTTGCTGGGGTTTATTTTTCTTCTCAAAAATTACAAGAAGAAAACTTACGGAATATAAATGACATCATTTTCTAGAAGCAGACTGCTTTCCTAATTTTTCTGTGTCTCTGGAAGGCCATCATCATAACGGTTGACTAAGGTAAAAGGATACCCGTGCCCGCACAGGTTTGGTGAGGTTCACGGCTTGCTCGTTCTGGAGAATGTTTGGTGATTGTTGCTTATTTTCTTGAATAGTTCAAGCCGAGGGCCCTTGCGTGACTCTCCCGAGTCTGGCACTGTGCCGGCTGCTGTTACCTGTATCAGGAAGGGGACAGCCTGCCTCCCTGACTCCGCTCCCCAGTCCTGGGGGCCCCGCGGGGAGGGGGCAGAGACAACAGTGTGCTGTGCCTGCCGGAGAGACGGAGGGGCTCCGCTTAGCCTGGTTCCAGGCGAGCTTTTTCCTGTCGGTCTGCCTACCGCGTGTTACAGCTAATTCTAAGTAAGACAGTAGCAGTAGGTCTTAGTTATTTTAAGAGACGGTGAGGAGTACACATGCCCAGATGGATTTTTTAAATTTTTAAGGGGCAGACGGGGAGACACAGAATCTGAATCTGAATCTGGCTCCAGGCTCTGAGCTGTCAGCATAGAGCCTGATGTGGGGCTAGAACCCACAAGCCATTAGATCATGACCTGAGCTGAAGTCAGACGCTTAACCGCTGAGCCACCCAGGCGCTCTGGCCGGATTGATTTCTGGGAGCCCTGTCATGGTGCTGATGTGACCCCGTCTGATCCTGGAATAAAGTGGACGGCACCTCTTACTTGGGTCTGCTTCCCCGCAGGGCCGTGACGACCTGAGACAAGACGCCGTGATGCAGCAGGTCTTCCAGATGTGCAACACGCTGCTGCAGAGAAACACAGAGACCAGGAAGAGGAAGCTGACCATCTGCACGTACAAGGTACGGGCCGCAGGCCTCCGCTCCGTCCTCAGGAGCATCGGGAAGACGCCATGATTCAGACACGGGGCCAGCCGGTGTTTTCTGTGGTGGTGACCATGTTAGATGGGCCACATCAGCCTGGGCCACAGCCACACTGGGGCCGGCGGCTCCGCTGTCCCTGTGCCTCCTCCCCTGCCGGGTCTGTCATCGAGGTCGGTGTCAGGCCACATACAGCACTGGGAAGGGCTGGCTCCGGACCGGATCAGGGAGGCACGGGGAGCTCTAAGAGATCCTGGATTAGTACCTTCATCCCTCAAACCCAAAACAAACACAGCTACTCTTCCGCATTCAGCGGGATCTTCACCCCGGTGCTCGTTCCAAATCTGGAGGTACGATTTCATTTCAGACATACAGAAGTAGGTAGAATAATGTAATGAATTCCCTGTCCCATCACCCAGCGATCAGTAATGATCAAATCATGGATAATTTTGTTTCATTTCTACTTCTACCCACTTCCTCCTCTCCAATATTATTTTGAAGCAAAATGTCATATCATTTCACCTATAAATGTTTATTTCAATGTGTAGTTAGATAATGTCTCTTTAAAAAAAAGAAAACAGAACCACAATACTGTCCTGAAAGAGCAGGAATTCCTAAATATCACCATTCAGTGTCACAGTAACCATAGTAACCACTCCCCTCTCTCTCACCCCCACATTCTCACATCCGTCCCACCAGCACCACCTTACTGGTCCACTTTCATTCGAGCCACTTTTACACGCCTGCCCTGCACTCATGTCTCTTTGATGGCGTCCGGCTAAGCCCCTACTTCTGTCCTTGGCCCCCCGAAGCTAGTTTACTCACAATAGCTAGAATGATCTGTTTAGAGTCCAGGACCGAGTAAATATGTCCGTTTCCTGCTCAGAACTCCCGATGACTTCACGTCACCCTGAAGGAAAGTGATTTGCCTCTCCTGTTCCCTTTCCACCTTTCTCTGCCACTTTCCCGCCCAGATCCTTCACTTCCTCCTCCTGATGGTGTCGCCTCCCCTGGGCTCACCTGGTCTCCGCGCCCGCGCAGATGCCGGGGTTTTGTTTCAGATCGGGCTTCCTCATTCTCCTCTGCCTGGAATGCCCCCACCTCGGCTCAGGCCCTCCGTCACCTCACTCAGGTTCTCTCTGGTCACCTCCTCCCGGAGCCCTGCTCTGACCAGATCTCTCTTCCTATTTTCAGTGCCTGTTTCATTCTGGTGTCATTATGTGTCTGTGAGCATATGTGTTCCGACACCAGCGTGAAGCTGTCGGACAGCAGGTCTTCACGTGCCTGACACAGTTCTCTCCTGCACACACGCCAGTGAGCACAGAACCGCCCAACACATGCAGTCAGTCAGAGACACAAGCCCTAAAACAGTGCAGCCTGTTTGCACATTCAAGTAAAAACTACAGAATCAAATACTGTATAAAGACAAGTTGCCAACTAAGAAAAATGAGTTTCATGATGATGGTAGTAACAACAAAAGGATTGTTGTAATATTAATAACGAGGGATTTATATATAGAATACATAAGTAGCTCTTACAAACCAGTTGTAAAAAGACTAACGTGTCCGTAGGAAAACAGGTAAAGAATACAGACAAGTCACAAGAGGAAAATACCTGAATGAGCTGCCAGTAAGCCTGCCAAATTTCACTCAGCCTCACTGGGACAGAAGATACGAATCACAACCACAGTGAGCTACCATTTCACACGCACCAGACTGGCACACGTTAAATAGAAGTCTTAACAGCACTACATGTTGGAAAGGTTAGGGAATGAACTCTGCCTCTGGGCAGATAGATTGGCACCAGCACTTTGGATGGGTATTTGGCAAGGTGTGGTTGACTGAGTTGAGGGCGCACATCCCTGTGGCCAGGCATGTACGTGCTGGAGACACTGAGTCACCAGCCAGGACACCAGGGCGTGAGGGGAGTCTGGCCAGCATGCAGATATGTCCGGAAAGTGGGTAATTACGGCTCCTTAGGCTATTTACTTACACGCACTAACACAGCTAAGGGTGCAGTAGTGTTGAGTGAGAAAAAAGCAAATCGCAGAAGCATTCACAGAGTATGATACTTTTTTATCTGAAGCTTACAACGATTTCTGCATATATTGCTTTAAAATAAAAATACAAGAACATGATAAAGTTACTGGTGGCAGAGGGCGTGGGGCCACTGAGGTGTTCAGAGGGAGCTTCATCTCTGCAGCAAACAGGAGAAAATATTCACATTTGAGAAAGCGGATTGGTGGGTAAAAGGAGGCTTGTTTATATCACTTTCTGTACTGTACGTATATCTAGATGTGTCCAAGTATTAAGATCATATTCAGTATCTTCCAAAGTGATGTTCTTTAAATCTATTTGCCATTAAAAGCAGAGGGAAAGCAGGCTGCTCCCTCCTGAGTGGAGCGAGCGGGGCCGTCGCGGACGCTGCCGGAAGGTATGGCCGGCTAGCGGCCCTGCCTCCGCGAATCCTGGAGCGAGAGAGAGGAGCGGGCCTCAGGCGGCCACGCGGCAGGACGGAAAAGCTTGTTCTTTGCGCTCAAGTTTATTTTCCTCCAAGGAGTTTTGTCTCCTTTGGACAGAGAAATAGTCCCACCGGAGCGCCGCTTCGCGCGACTCTGCGAGTGGAGTGACGGCCGCGTGCCCGGCCCCCTCGCATCATCACGTGATCTGCTCCCACGCAGGTGGTCCCCCTTTCTCAGCGGAGTGGCGTCCTCGAGTGGTGCACGGGCACCGTCCCCATCGGTGAATTTCTTGTCAACAACGAGAGCGGCGCTCATAAGAGATACAGGCCGAAGGATCTCAGCGCCCTCCAGTGCCAAAAGAAAATGACGGTGAGTGACACTCGAAGTATGAATTACTGCAAGATTATTTAAGAGCTTATTAAAGCTGGCAGATACCGAACGTTACAGAATACAGAATATTGGGATTTCATAGGGAATGACACTAAGGTTAGTGATAGGGAAGGAGGAAGGCCCACTGGAGTAGAAATCTGTGCAAGTGCAAAAAAGGAAGGTTTCTCAACTGTGTAAAGTGTCAGCCGTGGTCTGATGAGATGTAACATTCTCCCAGTTTAAACTGAGAGGAAATTCAGAAATGTAATCTGCCTGCGGTCAGTGAGCTTATACATGGTGGAGCAAGGATTTGAATCTTGTCTGTCCAACCCTGAAATCCATTATTTTTCCTTTGACTGCCCTGTTCCCTAGAGATGTGAACAGACGTGAAGTTTGTGATGGGGCGCTGCACGCGCCGTCACAGGAGGTTGTCCAGGCGCGGCGCAGGGCGGGAGGTGGGCAGCTCTACCGGGGACAGGCAGGGGTGGGGTCAGGTTCTGGAGGGCTTCCTGGAGGAGTGACCTTTGCGCTAAGATTACTGACTGAGCTGGTTTTCCAAGCAGAAGGAGCGTGCAGGCGAGGGCAGGAAGGGGCTTGGACAGGAGGTCAGAGGCCCCTCAGGCCTAGTCTTGGAGGAGGAGATGCATGAGACTTGTCAGACAAAATGGAGGGTTGCTTCGTGAAATGCTGGGAAATTTGCACTTTATCCTGTGGGCAGTAGAGAACCCCCGGAGAAGGTGCTGGAACTACGTTTGCATTTTAGAGAAACTACTCTCGCAGCCTCCTGAGAAGCTGACGAGAAGGATGACACAGGAGTCCTGTATTAGGACTAATAACAAGAGGAGTGGAGAATGGGGGAACGTACCAGAAATGGTAAGGGGCAGAACTGATGGGATTTGGTGGCTGATTAGAAGTGGGGTTGGGGAAGAGAATCCTCAGGGGCACCCAGTTTTCCAGTGAGGTGGAGGAAGGAGAGAGGAAGTGGCTGAGGTTTGCCGCTGAGACTTGAAGTGGCTTGGCTTTGGGAGTGCTCCCTGAGGGTTTGGGAGTGCTCCCAGTGCAGATGCAGAGGGAGCCGCTGGAGAACGGGTTTGGGAGTGCTCCCTGAGGGTGTGGGGGCCCTGGCAGATGCTGAGGGAGCGCTAGAGAAGCACATCCAGCTGGAGCTTAATAAAAACGCTGGGCCAGAGATGCAGATTCCGGTCAGTACGGGGCTGTGAGTTGGGTCCACGGAAGTAGATAAGCTTTGCTTCAGGGAAGGATTTAACACGTGACAAGATGTCGGAGGTCACATCTGAGGCACGTGAGCTGCCTTGCCGTCCATCAGTGGTTCTTCCATTCTTCTTCCTTTTCTGTTGCCTGTTGACCCCGGCGCTGTGTGGCTGGGGCTGCCTCTGGCCTTTTTGTGTTTACCTCCACGTAGATAACAGAATCACTCAAATCAGAATTGAATTAAAATAAGTAACAGCCACTGCTGCTGTGCCTCCTTTCCCCCAAGACTGACACGGGAACCCGAGGGATTGACTTGTAATTGTGTCCCTGAGCAGACTGGCGGCCTCTGGTGGTGGAGGGGACACCTTCTTCACCACCTTGTTCTATCGAGAAACGAGTAAGTGTTACAAGTAGTTGAACACAGTGTTGAGAAAATTTCATATTGGATCTTTCTAAAGGATGTACAAAAGAAGTCTTTTGAAGAGAAATATAAAACCTTCATGGATATCTGCCAAAATTTTCAACCAGTTTTCCGTTACTTCTGCATGGAAAAATTCTTGGACCCGGCTGTCTGGTTCGAGAAACGACTGGCTTATACCCGCAGCGTGGCTACCTCTTCCATCGGTGAGCTCCGTACAGCCTTTGGCAGAGGCGGCACGTGCCGCGGTCTGAGCCCCGGGGGTGGGGGTCTGACGGTGGTGACGGGGATGGTGCTCGTCGGCCGGCCGAGCCTCCTCGTGAGATCTCCTGTCTCCTGTCCATCCCGATTCTCAGCTTCTAACTGTAGCTCTTCCGGCCTTTTGCCGGGAAGGATTCTCCTACTCCAGCCAAGGAAGGGAGATAAGACTTTGTTGCATAGTGACTATGTTATATTTTCGTATCCCTCAATATACTGTGTTCTCAGATTTTCTTTGGAAAATCATAAAACCCACGATAACTGTATTTAACTTAGCTCCTTTAATTGTTGCTGTTCTGCACAGAGTCTCTTAATATCATTGATTTTAGAAATCATGGTATTTATTTAGATATGCAGTGCACAATATCTATTTTGGCCTTTTTCTTTAAATTGGTAAGATATTGGAATAGCTCAGTAGGGCAGTTAACAAAATCCTAAACTATGGAAACTGATGTTGAACACCAGAGATCTTCTACTGTGCTGATTTTTAATAAAGACCCTCCCTCCATCCCTTAGGTGCCACTGCAGGAAGGCAGGGCGTGTAGGTTTTGAAAAAGCTCGAGGTTACACAAAACCCTCTTCTTTTCCACATTGAGACTCACTAGTCTGACTCCTCTAATCTGGTTTATAAGACAGAAAATAGAGCCAGTTAATGACCACGCTGGCCGCGCACACCGGCCGCCCGACTCCCTGTTCACTGCTGCGGCCCCACACGGGGGTCTTCCTTGGGTTAAAAGCATTCAGGCATGTCGTCAGCTATCTTAGAAATGCAGTTGTTCCTGGATAAATACCTGATGAAATCAATTAATGATTAATTTGTGTGACATATAATTCATCAAGCAGAAGAAAGTTTCACTGAAGAATGAAGAATGTACCCATAAAGGCTTCTCACTTTAAAAGTATCCTCAGTAATATATTACACTGCTTTGACCCTGCCGCATAATGGGTCTCGACTTTACATACATTTTCAAAGGATATACTAATATTTTTAGACTATGCTTACTTGTAAAGGGGAAGCTTTTTTTAGCACATCATCTAGGATTTATAAAATGCAGTATAAATGAAAATGGCCAGCAAGACTGACTGAAACGCAGAGTGGCAAG
Organism: Suricata suricatta; assembly: GCF_006229205.1. NCBI lineage: Eukaryota > Metazoa > Chordata > Mammalia > Carnivora > Herpestidae > Suricata > Suricata suricatta. The sequence continues at coordinate 99,817,837 of NC_043710.1, forward strand.
TTACGCACCTATCTGCCTGTAGGCCAAATAGCGTACCCTAAAAAGTCATGTTGTCAGCGGTATTAGTTGACATCGTGGCTAAATGTGTTCTAGAAATAGGTACCAGTGCTCTCAGGTGCTTGTGGTTTTTTCCTAGTCGGTTACATCCTCGGACTTGGTGACAGACACGTACAGAACATCCTGATAAACGAGCAGTCCGCCGAGCTGGTTCACATAGATTTAGGTAAGTAGTGAAAGATTACAAACGCATCCTTACTCTGTATAATAAGTAGTTGGGCGTAAGAAATGATGTTTGCCCCCGGGACACTGCACGTGTGAAGGAGATGGATACACCACAGTAGGAAATGTTGTTTCAAATAGCATCAGCTCGAGCAGGAGGGGCTGGCTAACCGCTGGCATGACGACAGGTTCTTCTAGAACAGGGCGTTTAAATCGGGTCTTAGAGCGAGCAGGCGTCCTCAGCACATACGGAACGGGCAGAAGCAAGATGAACCTGCGGGAATGGAGGCGCTGCACACAGCCGAGTGAGGGCTGCAGGCTGACACCTGCGGGGCGCCTCCCAGACAGGCGCAGACGGACTAAACCACTGGGTTCCGGGCTCCGCACGGTGGGTGACACGATAGGTGGGGTCTGTGCACCGCTCCACGCCACACGGGAGGGACGACGCCCCTAACGCCGCCCTGCTGTTTACTTTAGGAGTCGCTTTTGAACAAGGTAAAATCCTCCCTACTCCGGAGACGGTGCCTTTCCGACTCACCAGGGACATTGTGGATGGGATGGGCATCACTGGTGTTGAAGGCGTCTTCAGAAGGTAGGCGTGTATTTATCTTTCTTTTTCTCCCTGGCTGTATTAGAAAGTAATTGACATCCGTCACCGTGGAAGTCGGAGGCCCACAGCACGCTGGTTTGTTTGACTTACGTGTATTACAGAATGACCACAGCGGCTTCAGCTAACATCTGTCCCCTCGTTCTGGTCCTATTAAAAGGAAAGAAGAAAAGAAAAATAGAGAAAAAAAAGCTTGTGATAACGGTTAGGATTCCCTCTCCTAACGGATCACGCAGCAGCGTTAACCAGTGTTAACTAGCGTTAACCCGAGTCCTCCTGTTGTACGTTCTGTGTCTAGGACTTGTCTTCTAACTGGGAGTTCCTGCTGAGAGCCCCTCCCGGTTCCCCATAGTTTCCCAGCACTGGTCCGTGCCCTTAGCTTTTAATAGAGCAGATTCTAGTCAAAGTTAACTAAAAAGAACTGCAATGATCAATGACAGAAATGTTTCATGGTAGTACTGTGCTGTCCTTATAAATGCTTAGCCTACGTTCACATAGATACTTCTATTCCTGTCCAGAACATGTACTGAAAATGCTGTCTGTCTAGTACTCTGCTCTTTGAGATATTTGGGAATTATTAACATGAATAGTCTCAGCAAAGTATACATGAATATATATGGATGAAGGTATGTTGGAAACGTTGTATAACAAAATCTGTATTTATAATATGTTCATAGATGCTGCGAGAAAACGATGGAGGTCATGAGGAGCTCTCAGGAAGCCCTGTTAACCATCGTGGAGGTGAGGCGCGTTGTAAGGAGATCTTGGTTTCTCTGCCGTCGGACTGTGTATCTTGTCAGGAAGTAACCGATTGGAGGACCGGTGCTTCATTTTCATGTGGTGGGAAGATGCTGGAGGGGGGGCGGTGCATACATCAGGAAATCATGGTTTAGAAATGTCTCCAGTCCTCTCGAATTTCTGGACCTGTTACAGCATTATAAGTAATCTCTAGTCTTTTAATTCATAAATCAGCACTTTGACATCTTAGATCTCTCCTGTGGCATTACTTGCTTTCAGAATGGTTTCCGTTGGGGTTTTAAGAGAAATCAGTAAGTTGTATCTCCTTTCCCTGCCCACGTTCAGAGCCATCTCATCACTGAGTCATGGTGATCAGGCAGAAGGGAAGGAAGTAAAGCAGATTTCCAGGGCTTATGACCTTAGCTCTACCCAGGACAAAACTGTGTACCTGAAGCAGGCGCTCCCCACACTGAGGAAGGGGATGTGGGGCAAGAGGGCGTAGCGGTTCCGCCACAGGAAACGTGGGGGCTAGAGTATGGGCGGGCCTCCCTTCCCTACAGTCTTCAGCTTTTGTTCCTTTACCTGGTGGTGCCGACTGGCTGTCCTTTAGTATCTCCGTACTGCTTGTAAAAAATACTGATGCTGACCATACTCAAACCGTACTTCTGGGGAGGGGGCAGGAACATGTGTGTGTTTCAGTAGCTATCGACATCTACTGGCTGGAGGCCACGGATGCCACTGAACTCCTGCGGTGCACAGGATGGCCCCCCGACAAAGACATACTCAGCCCAAAATGGCAGTAGTCCCAGGATTAAGAAACCCTGGTCTAGCTTAATCAGACTGTGTTCCTTTTATTGTGTGCTGTTCTGATAGTAAGCCTAAAGTCAATTTTTGAAATATTCTGGTTCCTCCCTGATTTCAGAATCTGTAAATATAATTCCGTCAGAAGCCCTGGGTTTTAAGTAATTTGTTGTTTCTTCATCCCAAGAACATCTAGGATTTTTATAACAATAGAAGCCTCCATTTCTTTCTTTTCATTAGTTGATTAATAAAATGTACCAACCTATGGGTTCAAACTTAAGCAACCGTCAACTTCAGATAAACTGCTATATGAAAATGTTATATATAAACCTAATAATCCCCACAAATCAAAAAACACTAATAGATATGCAAAGAATAGAGAGAAAGGAATCCCAGTATAATCACTAAAGAAAGCCAGCAAACCATGAAAGAGACCAAGGGAAGGATCAGAGAAAAACTACAAAAACAACCACAAAACAAATAACAAAATGGCAATAACTACTTATTATCAATAATTACTTTGAATATAAATGGGTTAAATGCTCCAATCAAAAGACAGGGTGACAGAGTGGATTAAAACAAAACAAAACAAGACCCATCTATATGTTGCCTACAAGAGACTCATTTCAGACCTAAAGAAAGAGACATGCAGACTGAAAGTGAGGGGATGGAGAAACATTTATCATGCAGATGGATTGCAAAAAAAGCAAAAGTAGCAATACTTATATAGGACACAATGGACTTTAAAACAGAGACTGTAAAAACAGACCAAGAAGGACACGTATAATAAAGGGGACAGTCCAACAAAAAGATACAACTGTAAACATGCATACAACACGGGAGCACCCAAATGCATAGAACAGTTAATAACAAACATAGAGAAACTGATCAGTAGTAATACAATAAAGGTAGGGGACTTTAAACATCCCGTTTACACTGATTATACAAACAGAAAATCAACAAGGAAGAAGTGGCTTTGAATGACCAACTGGCCCAGATGGATTTAACTGATATATTCAAAACATTACATCCTAAAACTGCAGAATACAGATTCTTTTCAAGTGCACATGGAACATTCTCCAGAATAGATCACATATTAGGCCACAAAACAAACACAAATTAAAAAAGATTGAAGTCCTACTGCACATCTTTTCTGATCATAAAGCTATGAAACTAGAAGTCACTGCTCCCCACCCCCACCAAGATCTGGAAAGACCACAAATACATGGACATTAAATAACTAAAGAATGAGTGGAGCAACCAGGAAACTGAAGAAGTCAAAAAGTACATGGACACAAAAGAAAATGAAAACAGAGTCCAAAATCTTTGGGATGCAGCAAAAGCAGTTTTAAGAGGGAAGTATATAGCAATACAGGTCTACCTCAAAATCTGAAATAAACAACCTAAATTTGCATCTCTAGGAGCTGGAAAAAAACAACACAATGTAAAACCAGCAGAGGGAAAGAAATAGAGATTAGAGCAGAAATAAATGATACAGCAACTAAAAAAACAAAAAAAAACCAAGAGAACAAAAGATCAATGAAACCAGGAGCTTTTTCTTTAAAAAGAACAACAAAATTGATAAACTTCTAGCCAGACTCATAAAAAAGAAAAAAGGACTCAACAAGATCACAGATAAAAGAGAAATAACAACCAACACTAGAGAAATACAAACATCTAGGGGCGCCTGGGTGGCTCAGCTGGTTAAGTGTTTGACTCTTTCCAGCTCAGGCTTTGATCTCGGGGCTGTGAGTTGAAACCCCACACTGGGCCCATGCTGGGCATGAAGCCTACTTTAAAAACAAAAAAAGAATTTTAAGAGAATTATGAAAAACTATACCAACAAGTTAGACAATCTGGAAGAAATGGGTAAATTCCTAGAAACCTATAACCTACTACAACTGAAGCAGGAAGAAATTAAAAAATTGGGCAGACTGATTACCACCAGTGGAATTGTTGTGATTTTTTTGCCGACTCAAACACAAGTCCAGTACCAGACGACTTCACAGACAATTTCAACCGTACATTTAAAGAAGAATTTATACTCCTGTCTCCTTGGGATAAATTTGTAGTGGTGCTATTCAGCAATAGCTAAATTATGGAAAGAGCCCAAATGTCCATCAACTGATGAATAAAGATGTGGTTTATATATACAATGGAATACTACTTGGCAATGAGAAAGAATGAAATCCTGCCATCTGCAGTAATGTGGATGGAACTGGAGGGTATTATGCTAAGTGAAATAAGAAAAGATATCATAGGTTTTCACTCATATGTGGAACTTGAGAAACTTAACAGAAGACCGTGGGAGAAGGGAATGGGAAAAAATAGTTGCTAACAAGGGGAGGGCAGCAAAACCATAAGAGACTCTTTTTTTTCTTTTTAAAAATTTTTAATGTTTTTTATTTATTTTTGAGAGACCGAGACCACACGAGCAGGGGAAGGTCAGAGAGAGAGGGAGACATAGAATCTGAAGCATGCTCCAGGCTCTGAGCTGTCAGCACAGAGCCCGATGTGGGGCTCGAACCCACAAACCATGAGATCATGACCTGAGCCGAAGCCAGATGCTTAACCAACTGAGCCACCCAGCCACCCCCATAAGAGACTCTTAAATACAGAGAACAAACAGGGTGGATGGAAGAGGCAGGGGAGAGGGAAAAATGGGTGATGGCCATTGAGGAAGGCACTTGTTGGGATGGGCACTGGGTATTATATATAAGCGATGAATCTGTAAGTGGGAATCTGCCCCCCAACACCAAAAAGCACACTGTATACACTGTATGTTAGCCAACTTGACAATAAATTTAAAAAATAAAGAAGAGTTAATACCTCACCACGATCAAGTAGGCTGTATTCCCAGTAAGCAGGCGAGGTTCAGTATTCCCAAATCAATCAACATGATGGATCACATATATAAGAGAGAAGACAAAAACCATATGATAACGTCAGTAGACAGAGAAAAAACATTTGACACAGTACAGCATCCATTCATCAGAAAAACCCTCAACAAAGAAGGTTTAGAGGAAACATACCTCAACATAATATGAAAAACCCCCAGCAAACATTGTATTCAGTAGGGAGAAACTAAGAGCTTTCCCCTTAAGATCAGGAACAAAACAAGGATGGCCACTCTCCCCACCTTCATTCAACAGAGACTAAAAGCCCTAGCCACAGCAATCACACAACAAAAAGAAACAAAAGACCTCCAAATTGGTCAAGAAGAAGTAAAAGTTTCACTATTTGCAGGTGACATGATGCCAAAAATAACCCAATATACCCCACCAAAACTGACTAGAATGAGGATAAGTGAATTCAGTAAAGTGGCAGGATACAAAATCAATGTGCAGAAATCTGTTGTGTTTTTATACCTGAATACTGAAGCAGCAGAAAGCATAACTAAGAAAACAATCCCATTTACAATTGTATCAAAAGTAATACACCTAGGAATTAACCCAAAGAGGTGTACTCAGAAAACTATAAACCACTGATGAAAGATTGAAAAGGATCCAAAGAAATAGGAAGACATTGCATGCTCATGGATGGAAAGAACAGATGTTGTTAAAATATCTATACAACCCAAAGTAATCTGCACATTTAATGTGGTCTCTGTCAAAAATACCACCAGCATTTTTCACAGAGGTGATGAAGAAACAATCTTAAAATTTGTATGGAACCACGAAAGACCCCAAATAGCCTAAGCAGTCTTGAAAAAGGAAAGCAAAGCCGGAGGCCTCACAATTCCAGAGGTGGAAGTTCCATTACATAGCAGTAGTAATCAAAACAGTGTGGTGTTGGCACAACAGTAGACACATAAGTCAACGGAACAGAATAGAAAACCAGAAATAAACCCACAATTATATGGTAATTCTTTGACAAAGCTGGAAAGAATATAAAATGGGCAAAAGAATGTCTCTCCAACAGATGGTGTTGGGAAAACAGGACAGCCAGATGCAGAAGAAAGAGACTGGGCCACTTTCTTACACCCTACATACACAAAATAAACTCAAAATGGGGTTAAAGACCTGAATGTGAGACCTGAAACCATAAAAAATCTTAGAACACAGGCAGTAGCTTCTTTGACATGAAGATAGATATGTCTCCTAAGGAAAACAAATGCAAAGATAAAAAACTATTGGAACCTTGTCAAAGTGAAAAGCTTCTGCACAGTGAAGGACACAGTCAACAAAACTAAAAGGCAGCCTATGGAATGGGAGAAGATATTTGCAAATGGCATACCTGATAAAGGGTTACTATCCAAAATATATAAAGAGCTTATAAAACTCAACACCGAAACACCAAATAATTCAATTAAAAAATGAACAGAAGACATGAATAGACATTTTCCCAAAGAAGACATCCAGATGGCCAACAGACACATGAAAGATGCTCAACATCACTCATCATCAGGGACATGCAAATCAAAGCCACAATAAAACATCAACCTCACACCTGTCAGAATGCCAGAAAATCAACAACACAAGAAACAACAGATGGTGGCAAGGATGCAGAGAAAGGGGAACTCTCTTGCACTATCGATGGGGGTGCGAACTGGTACAGCCACTGTGGAAAACCACAGAGGCTCCTCGTAAAGTTACAAGTAGAACTGCCTTGTGATCCAGCAATCACACTACTGGGTGTTTACTCCAAAAAACAAAAACACTAATTCAGAGGGGTACATGTACCCCTATGTTGATAGCAGCATTATTTACAATAGCCAAATGATGTAAACAGCCCATGTGTCCCTCAGTAGGAATGGATAAAGAAGTGATGTATATATACAATGGAATATTACTTGGTTTTAAAAAAGAATAAAAATTTTGCCTTTTGCAACAACATGGAAGGAACTAAAACATATAATGCTAAGTGAAATTTCTTAGCCAGAAAGACAAATGCCACTTGGAATTTAGGAACCGAATGAGCAAAGGGGAGAAAAGAAAGAGAGCCAAACCAAGAAGTACTCTTAACTGTAGAGACCACACTGATGGTCACCAGAGGGGAAGTGGGAGGGGGGTGGGGAATAGGTGATGGGGATTGAGGAGGGCACTTGTGATGAGCACAGGACGATGTATGCAAGTGTTCAGTTACTGGATCGTACACCTGAAACTAGTATTACACTGTGTGCTAACTATACTGGAATTCTTAAAAACGTGCCTCCCTTTTGTGAGTGAATCTAGGTTGGATGTCTCAACTCTAGAGCACGTTAATGACCAACTTAAAGTCACACAGGAACACTTGAACTTAGGGACAAACCATATATATTCAGAGTCATTCCCCCTCTGGTTTTTAATGGCCCTGGGGGTTGCTTAACAGCATGGAAGGCATGAAACGGATGAGCTGATTTGGGTCTTGCTGACTCAGTGCATGTCCTGGAATTGAACACGTCACGCTAAAGGCAATTTATAGTCGCAGCCCACAGCACTACTGAGAAAATGCAAAAAGTCAGCAGCAGTAAAATGGTACAGTTCTCTAATGGGGGGGATACTCTGCTGATCACGCATCTTTGGAACTGAGTTTTCACTTCCTAAGACTGTACAGTAAGCATTTTTGCTAAGGCATATTAAACAAAAATCTGTGCATATAAAGAGCAGGGACAGTTAGCTGTTCCACAAGGTAAAAAATCCCTCATGACCTCATTTACTGTAATTTAAGACCTAATGCCCCTTGTTCTGGCCATGCCAGTTGTTTTGGTTTTCAAATTCTACTCCATATATGTATCTCCAGACTGTACTAGACCTAGGGTTTTGAGGAGTTTTCTATACAATATACCCTTTATTTTCTCCAGTCGAATTTGTAACCTCTTGAGGGAAAAGGAAAAAGCTTTAAGAATAGGATAGAGATCAAAATGCTAGGTTTAGTCCTGATAAAAATATTGGGAGACAGAGCTGGGGGTGAAGTCCAACTCCCGCACCTAACCTCTGCCTCGATCCAACCAGAGGGAAGCTGAGGCCCAAGAAGGAGGAGCTAAGGCCCGAGGGGGCGGAGAGAGCAGGCACCCTTGCCCAGGACCATAGAAGTGAGGAGGAGAGAGAGGAGGGAGGAAAGTGACTAGGCCTGATCTCTTCAGTTTCCAGGTGGGGGGAGTCGGCATCCCCAGGCCGGGAGAGGAATGGGCTTGGGAGTCCGGTGAGACGCCCCGACCAATGTGCTGGCACAGCCTCCTCCCTAGGAGGGGGAGGGGACTACCACAGGCTGGCCCGTCCCTTCCCCCCCGGCCCCCCCCCCCCCCCCCCCCCCCCCCCCCCCCCCCCCCCCCCCCCCCCCCCGGTATCTGACCTCCATGATCTTTGTCACACGGGTTCTTCTGTTGGAATACACGTCCAAACGCACATCGTTCTGTCTGTCTAGGTCCTCCTGTACGACCCCCTCTTCGACTGGACCATGAATCCTTTGAAGGCTCTGTATTTACAGCAGAGGCCGGAGGACGACACAGAGCTCCACGCCACTCCCAGCGCGGACGACCAGGAGTGCAGACGCGGTCTCGGGTGAGCCCTGCTGTCGCCTGCCCAGACCTTCCTCTTCCCGGGGCCCTTTAACCTGCGCCGCCTCACGCAGCCTCTGTGTTTGTCCCTAGTGACATCGACCAGAGTTTGAACAAAGTGGCCGAACGCGTCCTGATGCGGCTCCAAGAGAAACTGAAAGGGGTGGAGGAAGGAACGGTGCTGAGCGTCGGGGGGCAGGTGAACCTGCTCATACAGCAGGCCATGGACCCCAAGAACCTCAGCCGGCTCTTCCCGGGCTGGAAGGCGTGGGTGTGAGGGGTCGCGCCTCCCCCGCAGTTCAGCCGTAGGCGTGACCTTGCGGCTTCATCTGTGACCCGGCCGCGCACTTGGAATAGGTATTAACATACAACTCCATGAACTGTTTACTGTGTTTTTAAAAAAATGTTTAACACTTGCCTCGGTCACCTGAAGATGCCTCCACAACCTCTCCTCTCACTTTTAGAAGTGTCATTCATGCTCTACTTCTGCGCTGAACATGCATTTGTTCTTCCCGAGTGCATACTCGTGTCGTCTGCAGTAGAATCACTGACTTCCGCTTCCGCTCAAGGGCAGGGACATAACTGACAGTGAATTACAGGAAGTAAGCGGCTAGGTTTGAGGTAGCTTTTAATTACAACTTGTTTCCCAGGTATCATGTATGAATAAGTTATTTGATAATTTATAAATGGAAGAAAAAAACTTTAAAATTGTGACCATTTGTATATCATGGTAAAGCTACATTAAAATAAGCAACGTTGAGGGGCATCTGGGTGGCTCAGTCAGTTAAGCGTTTGCTTCCACTGGGTTATGATCACAAAGCTCATGGGTTTGAGCTCTGTGTTGGGCTCTGTCCTGACAGCTCAGAGCCTGGAGCCTGCTTCGGATTCTGTGTCTCCCTCTCTGTCCCTCCCCCGGCTTGCGCTCTCTCTCTCTCAAAAATAAACTTAATTCAAAAAATATAAGCAATGTTGAAAGCAAATTAGTACTTAAGAAATATATTTGGGTTTTCAGTAGGAAGATCACTATCCAGCTTTACTGGATAGTGAAGTTGTTACATTATCGAGAACAGATTTCAAAGACACTGTCGTTTCTATTTCTAAAAATATATACTGGCCCTTCTCATTCTATTCGTCTTTGAAACCCTTCCGTGCTCTTTTCTCTTTCTCTGATGACTTGTGTCTCTCTTGTGGTTTATGAATTCTCTTACCAACTATGTATAATCTTTTTAGACGATTCATGGGGTTTTGGGTTTTTGTTTTTCAAGAATCTTTTCATTTCCTAGCTATGTCTCATGCTTCAGATCTGGCTGTCCTGGTTTTGTGGTGCCAACTTATTTTTAACTTGTTGGTTCTTTTTCTGTCACTAGTCATTTCTCACATCCCTATTCTGTAGTCTCTCTAGTAGCTCTACGTTAAGTCACATTCCTGGGCCTGGGCCTGTTGAACCTCGTATGTGGTGGACTGTTTATCCATGTGTCTTGTGATTTGGAAGGTGAGTTTCAGCTGGGCTTTCTCTGCGGGCATCTTCAGTGACCAGGGTTAAGAACAGTTCCTTCCAGAAAAGTTTCTGGAGAACTCATTTAAAATTCTTATTTTGCATTTCAAATCACCAACTTAATCTTACTGTATCTTTTTCTTATATACTGCCTAAATGAATAATTTGGTTATATAGTAAGTTTTAGCAGTGTAGTGAATCAAGGGAATCTTTGTGGGTAGATTAAGAAATTACCAGCTAGATGACCGTATAGGTAAATGAACTGTTACTTCTTGCTGCTGGAGGCATACCCAGAGCTTTGAATACCACTAATCTTTGCTTCAGCCTGGAGGGATGCCCTAAGTTTTCTATCCTGTATCACATATTCTTACTATATAATAGCTTTGTAAAGTCTGCCAGATTTGCAGATAACAAATGTAGGAGGAATAATTCACAGGTGGTAGAATTAAGCTTCTGAAAGATTCTGACAGGAACACTGGCTGGAAATGAAGAGGTTTTTTAAGTACTATATGCACTGTGTTTTTGCTGAGTACCAGACACGTATATACGCGGCATCTCTCGGAAGATTCGTGATGTTACCCCAGTTTACAGCTAGAGAGTGAAGTTGAGAGAAAGAAAGTAACTTGTCCAAGACCAGAATAGAGTAAATTGAAGGTACAAGTGTAAATGGACAATCTCTAACTTTAGGAGCTTTCAAGTAAGAAGAATCTAGGCTTCACCAGTCAGTTGCTCAGTGCAAACCAAGAAGCTGCTAGAAAGGCTAATAGATTGTAGACTGAACAGTTGTGTCCAGAGTAAAGGGGAGAAGGGCACCGGCCCATTCTCCTCTCCTTACGGTATATGCTTAAAATCTATGCACTTAGAAATACGGTATGAAGGAAAGAAAAGCAAAGAGGAAAAATTCTGGATTTCTTATTTACAGTAGGCAATTCTTTAAAAAAGTAGAAAGCTAGTATACTGACTTGAAATATAGAAATACATGCCATTTCAAGTATTTTAATTGCACTTTAATGAAATCCTATATTTTCTGTAGATTTGTTTTAGTACCGTTGAATGTATTTCTTTACTACACTGTTACCAGAAGCCTGTTACATTGCTCCTGTTTTTGAATAAATTTTTCTAAAAGAAAATGTATGCTAAGACTCACTTATCTGACTCAGATGTTGAGTGTCGTGTGTGCCACGCACGTGCTAGCTCCTGCAGAGACACTGGAACCTCAAAGAGCTTGTGGTCTGGGGCAGCCAGGCAACTTGTATGCACGCCAGCTGGGAAGCCTGCTGCCCACACCCAGCCGGGCGCCCTGCACCTCCGTCTGCACGGACCTCAAGCGCTAACCCTGACCCCAGCCGCTGTCTGCGGCTTTATTCTTTGGGGAGGTCTCTGAACTACAAATCCCAGGCATATTCCCTAATACCCTACATCATCTAGCACTTAACACCTAACTCTGGTGCCTAAAACTAACCTAACACTAACCCTAACTGTAGACCTGAAGAAAGTGGCTTCCTGAGCACGCAATAAGAAAAGCTGAGAAGCAGCCTACTTATCCTGGAGGAGACCCCAAACATTTAAGTGTCGGTAGTATTTCTGAAAATGGTTGTGAAGGTAGAGATAAATACAGAAGGACCTACTGCATATGTATTTAAAGAGCATTTCGAGCCCCCAATCCCCTCCTTGCCTCAGCTCAGGGGATGGCTGCTCTGTCTGTCTGTTCTCACCCCAGCAGAGATCTGGGGTTTTAGTGTCCGGAGAGCTCTCTGAACTGCGGGAGACCAGCTGCACACCCTAATCCCTCACCCTCTGTAGGTCTCTGAGCTGCAAAACACCAGACACACACACTAATCCAACACTCTCGTCCTAGAGCGGAGAAAAAAAAAAAAGAAAGAAAAAAAAGTTCTAGAAATAAAATATCTCCTCCAACCATCAATTTGAAACCAGATTCTGAGTAGGGTTGTTAGCTTCGCTAGTAGATTTTAATGTTAGGTTATTTGAAAACTGCCCCCAAATGTTCCCTAGTGGTATATGTAGTGTTTGAATATTCACTGTAGACTTAGAAATCTTTGCAAATATTGCTAAACTTAATATCAAAAAAAAATCTTTTTAAGTGTTTATTTTTGAGAAAGAGCACAAGCAGGGGAGGGGCAGAGAGAGAGGGAGACAGAGAATCCAAAGCAGGCTCTACACTGTCAGCAAAGCCTGATGCAGGGCTTGAACCAACAGATTGCAAGATCATGACCTGACCTGAAGTCAGACACTCAACCAACTGAGCCACCAAGGTGCCCTAAACTTAATATTTTTTAAACAACTTTTTTAGGTATCCACGATTATAAGAGTTGGAAATATTGTAAGAGAAAAATGGGTAATCAGTCAGCTGATTACAAATTTAAGTCACTGCAGTGTGGATTTCATACCTCTCAAACATTCATTGCATGAAAAGAATAAAATATAATGAAAATAATCCTGATGAATCAATGCCCTCTACTTTTACAGAGAAAACACCACCAGTGCTACAGCAACACTTTGTGATATTAAGAAGAGCCCTTTTATGAGTCCTGCATTACTCTTAAATCAAAAATTACAAGTTACAAGAAAATTGAAGACCAATATCATGAACATGATACAAATATTAGCAAACCAACTCCTTCAGTTAAAAAAAAAAAAAAAAGAAAGAAAAGAAAAGAGAGATAGAGATAGTACATCATGACCAAATGACTTTATTCCAGAAATACCAAGTTGGCTTAGTATTTGATATCAGTGTAACAAACTAACAAAACCATACTATGTCAAGAGATGCAGAAAAGGCGTGTGACAAAATCCAACATTCATGATAAAAACTCATCAAACTAGGAATAAAGTGAACATTTTCAACTTGATAAAGGAGATCTATGAAAAACTCACAGCTCACATCACACTTAATGGTGGAAGACTAAATGTTTTCCCCCTAAGATGAGGAACAAAGCAAGGATGCACTTTTACCCAGTTCTAGTCAGCACTGTACTGGAGTTTACCCACGCCATAGAGCAAAGAGACAGAAAAGACCTACAGTTTGAAAATAAAGTACAATTATCTTCCATTTGCATATGACGTGATGGTCTATGTAGAAAATTCTCAGGATTCTATATACTGAAAGGTGCCCCGATGCTCTAGAACTAGTGAGTTTAACAAGATCACATGATAAAGGCCAATATACAAACCATCAACAATATTTCTATGTATCTGTGTCAAAAGTGTCCAGACTAGGCCCAAGATGAAGTCACTTACTCTAAGTCCCATATCAGCAAGCCGAAACTTAACTGAGTTTCTATGCTCAGCTCTCCCAGAAAAAGGTGGCCCAGGCCAACCAATTAGCACTTACCTGCTCAGCAAAAGTTACTTAACCAAGTAACTCCAAGTAGCTCCAAGACTTCACTTGACTCTTAACCAGTTAAATACCCAACTTCCTTTTCACCTTGGTCTATGAAACCCTCTTGCTTTAAGAAGCTCCTTTTTGTTTTCTAGGCTGGATTCTTCCCAAATCAGAAATTGCTAAATGAAAGTCAGTTACATCAGGTAATTATTTATCTGTGAAATTTTCCTTTATCACCAGCAACGAAGAGTTTAAAATTGAAATTTAAAAACAATACCATCAAACACATAAAATAGTTGGGCCTAAGTTTAATAAAATATGTTAAGTTCATGAACACTGAAATTCATAAAGCATCAATGAGAAAGCAAAGGCCTAAATATACAGAGAGACATGCTACGTTCATGAACTGGGAGACTCCATATTGTTAAGACAGCAATCCCCAAATGGATACACAGAATCAATGCAACGCAATCAAAATACAAGCAGGCCTTTTTCTTTTTTCTTTTTCTTTTATAACTTGACAATTGGATTATAAAATCTGAATGGAAATGCAAAGGAACTTGAATAAGCCAAACAGTTTTGAAAAGGAAATGTAAGTTTGAAAGACTTACACTAGGGGCCCCTGGGTGGTTCAGTCAGTTAAGTGTCTGACCGGCTCAGGTCATGATCTCATGGTTTGTGGGTTCAAGCCCCACATCGGGCTCTGTGCTGGCAGCTCAGAGCCTGGAGCCTGCTTCAGATTCTGTCTCCCTCTCTCTCTGCCCCTCCCCCATTCACACTTTATTTCTCTCTCAAAAATGAATCAATGTTAAACAAATTAGAAAAAGACTTAACACTAATGCCACAGAAACAATACAAGGTGGTATTGCCATAAAGAGAAGGCGTACAGATCAATGGAGCAGGAAAAGGAATCCAGAAATAGACCCTTGTATATGAGTAACTGATTTTCAGCAAAGGCTCCAAGGAAATTTAATAGGGAAAAGATAGTATTCTCAAAAAACATAACAAAACAAAAACCGGGGGATCTTAACTTCAAAAGTTGTAATGATCAGCAGGCTTTACTCCAGAAGAGCACGAAGGCAACAGGAAATGGAGCCCTCGCTCTTAAAGAGCCCGCACACTAAATAACTCTGCCTAAGACACAGCACTGGAGAAAGTTTGAAAAGTCCCTGGGTTATGGGTGAAGGACAGCGTGCCAAGCAGCAGGGATCTGGAGGGGATTTCTCCCGGAAGAAAAGCGCTTGCGGCATCCTTTTTCTCCCCCCGCCCCAGCCTAGAGAGCCAGCAGCCTGCAGCCCCAAGGCTAAGTCTCCATCCACCTGACTGGGCGAGCATGCCCTGCCCCTCGTTCCCCTACAGCCCACCCCACCCTACCTGTGCCAGACAGCGGGCAGCCCCGGCCAGGACCGCACCCTGTCGCAGTGACTCCGGGCCTGGGGGGTGAGGGAGATAAGCGCACACACACGTGCCTGGTGACTGCCTTCAGCTGGCTGTGCCGGAGCAAGCCTGGCCGCCGTGCACCTGCAGCTGTGGCAGTGAGGTACCTGCCACGCCACACCTGCCCCCCAGGGAGCCTGCGGGGGCACAGCGGGGCTCCCACAAACACTGCTCCCACTGCAGGCAGGGCGGCTCCCTCCCGCAGGCCGCAGGCCGGAGGCGCTGGTGCCTCGGCCACAACATGAACACGCCTGCAGCCCGCACCGGGGAAGTCTGGGGCCTGTGGGCGACTGTGCCAAAGGGCACCTCGGGACCTCTTCTACCCAAGGCTACTACTTCCAAGACCAGGGCACAGAGGTGACCTACCGAACACAGAGAAGCAAACACCGAGACAAAATGAGGAGGCAGAGGAATATGCCCCAAATTAACAACCAACATACAATCACAGTAAGACAGCTAAATAAAACCAAGATAAGCAATATACTTGATAAGGAATTCAAAGTAATGGTCATAAAGATACTCTGTGGACTTGTGTACAGTGGATGAACTCCGTGAGAACTTCAACCAAGAACCAGAAAATCGAAAAAGGAACCAGTCAGGGCTGAAGGATTAGTTAACTGAAAGGAAAAATATGCACTAGAGGGAATCAATAGCAGATCAGAAGCGGCAGAACGGATTGGTGACCCGGAAGACAGGGCGATGGAAAGCAACCAAGCTGAACAGCACAAGAGAACAGAATAATAGAAAAATGAGAATAGGTTAGAGGACTTCTGGGATATCACCAAGCATAACATTCACATTAAAGGGATCCCATGGATCATCTTGGTGGCTGAGTCGGTTAAGCCTCTGCCTTTGGCTCAGGTCATGATCTCATATTCGTGGGTTCAAACCCCGCGTCGGGCTCTGTGCTGACAGCTCAGAGCCTGGTGCCTGCTTTGAATTGTGTCTCCCTCTCTCTCTGGCCCTCCTCTGCTCATGCCCTGTCCCTCTCTGTATCAAAAATAGATAAAACATTAAAAAAAAAAAAAAGGGTCCCAGAAGGAGAAACAGAGAGACAGAAGGGGACAAAAACTTATTTGAAGAAATATTAGCTGAAAATTTCCCTAATTGGGGGAGGCAAACAGACATCCAGGCTCAGGAGGCACAGGTGAACCCCAAGAGGTCCACACCAAGACACATAATAATTAAAAGGGCAAAAGATACTGATAAAGAGAGTCTTAAAGGCAGCAAGGTCAAAGGCAGCAAGATCAAAGGCAGCAGCTACATGCAGGAGAAACCCCGGAAGGCTATCAGCCGGGTTTTCAGCCACACTTCTGCAGGCCGGTGGGAGCGGCAGGACGGATCGCAAGTGCTGAAAGGGAAAAACCCACGACCAAGAACGCCTTACCCAGCAAGGTCATCAGGAGGGAGGGTAGGAGAGATCTTTAGTTTCCCAGAAATAAGTGCATCACACTAAACCACTCTTTTAAGAAATGTTCATGGGAATTCTTTAAGTTGAAAGAAAAGGCTGAAAGAAAATTATGAGAGGAAAAATGTTACAGGAAAAAGCAAACATACAGTAATGACAGACTAATCACTTACAAAGCCAGTATGGAGGAAAAACACAAAAATAGGGGTGCCTGGGGGGCTCAGTTGGTTGAGCATCCGACTTCGGCTCAGGTCACCTTCTCACTGTTTGTGAGTTTAAGCCCCGTGTCGGGCTCTGTGCTCACAGCTCAGAGCCTGGAGCCTGCTTCAGATTCTGTGTCTCTCCTTCTCTCTGTTCCTCCCATGATCATGCGCTGTTTCTCTCTCTCAATGATAAATAAATGTTAAAAAAGAAATTTTAAAACCCCACAAAACTAGTAAAATCAATTACGCCTATAAAAATTAGTGGAAGGAAACAAAAAATAAGATGTAAAATATGACACTACAGACCTAAAACGTGGAAGAAGGAGTAAAAATTGAGCACTTTAATGGTGTGTTTGAACTTAAGTGACCATCAATAATATAGACAGTTATACACATCGGATGTTATATATGAAACCCATGGTAACCACAATAAAAAAACTCTAATAGATATGCAAAAAATTAAGAGTTATCAACGTATACACTAAAGAAGGCCATTAAACCACAAGGAAACAGAGCAAGAGAACAAAAAGAACAGAGAACTAAAAACCAGAATACAATCAATAAAGTGGCAATACTTATCAATAGTTACTTGAAAGGTAAATGGACTAAATGTTCCAATCAAAAGACACAGGGTGACAAAATGGATAAAAAAAACCAGAACACACCCCTACAAAAAAACAAGACCCATCTATATATTGTCCACATGGGATCACTTCAAACCTAGAGACACATATAGACTAAAAGTGAAGGAATGGAAAAAAATATTCTATGGAATAGAAGTGGAACAAAAGTTGTGGTAGCAATACTTACACCAGACAAGATAAATTAAACATTTTTTAAATGTTTATTTACTTTTGAGAGAGAGAGAGCGAGCGAGCAGCGGAGGAGCAGAGAGAGACACACAGAATTGGAAGCAGGTTCCAGGCTCTGAACTGTCAGCACAGAGCCTGACGTTGGCTCGAACCCATGAATCATTAGATCTTGACCTGAGCAGAAGTTGGCCGCCTAACCAACTGAGCCACCCAGGCACTCATAGACAAGATAAATTTTAAAACAAAGACTTTAGCAAGAGACAAAGAAAGGCATTACATAAAGTTAGAAGGAATCAATCCAACAACACGATTCAGCAACTGTAAAGATCTATACACCCAACACAGAAGCACCTATAAAGCAAATAGTAATGGACATAAAGGAAAAAAACACCCTATCGAATCTATGAAGAGATCACCCAGATAGAAAACCAACAAGGAAACACTGGCTTTAAGTAACACATTAGACCAGATGGACCTAACGATGTATATAGAGCATTCCATCCAAACACAGCAGAATACATGATATTTTCAAGTGTACATGGAATATTGTCTAAGATAGATCACATGTAAGGCCACAAAACAAGTCAATAAATTTAAGAAGACTGAAGTCATATCAAGCATCTTCTCTGCCCACAATAGTATAAAACTAGAAATCACTTACAAGAAAACAAAAACACCCGACAAAAACGTGGAGGCTAAACAATATGCCACTAAACAGCCAATAAGTCAACAAATGAAGAGGAAATAAAAAATACATGGACACAAATAAAAATGAAAATACAATGGTCAAAAACCTTTGAGACACAGTGAAAACAGTTCTAAGAAGGAAGTTTATAAATGATACAGGCCTAAATCAAGATCAAGAAAAATCTCAAACTACCTAACATTATACCTAAAGGAACTAAAAAACATAAGAACAAAATAAGCCCAAAGCTAGTGGACAGAAAACAAAAAAGATAGAGTGGAAATATATAAAATAGAGATTAAAAGAATAACAGAAAGGATCAATCAAACTAAACACTGGTTCTTTGAAAAGATAATCAACGTTGGTAAGACTCATCAATAAAGAAAGAATTTAAGTTAAATCAGAAATAAAGGAGGATAAATAATAACTGACATCACAGGAAGTCCAAAGAACTGTAAGAGAATATAATGGAAAATATATGCCAACAAACTGGACAACCTAGAAAAAAATGCATAAATTCCTAGAACCATACAACCTTCTGAGTCAGGAAGAAGGAGAGGCGCCTGGGTGGCTCAGGTGGTTAAGTGTCTAACTTTGGCTCAGGTCATGATCTCAGAGTTTGTGGGTTCGAGCCCCGTGTCTAGCTCAGTGCTGACAGCTCAGAGCCTAGAGCCTGCTTTGGGTTCTGTGTCTCCCTCCCTCTCTCTGCTCATCCCCTGCTCAAGCTCTGTCTCTCTTTCTCTCAAAAATAAACAAACATTAACAACAACAAAATTAAAAAGAAAAAAGGTAGAAAATCTGAACAAACCAATTACCAACCAGTAATGAAATTGAATCTGTAATTAAAAAAAAAATCCCAACAAACAAAAGTCCATAGTCAAATGGCTTCATATGTGAATTCTGCCAAACATTTAACGAAGAATTAATACCATTCTTCTGAAACTATTCCAAAAAAAGGGAGAGAGGAAAACTTCCAAATTCATTCTATGAGGCCAGAATTAACCTGATACCAAATCCAGACAAAGACACTACACAAAAAAACTATAGGCCAGTATCTCTGATGAACACAGATGCAAAAATCACCAACAAAATATTAGCAAACCAAATCCAACAAGACATTAAAAGGATCATTCACCACGATCAAGTAGGATTTATTCCAAGATGCAAGGGCGGGGGGTGTTCAACATTCCTAATTCAATTAATGTGATACAGAACTCTAACAAGAGGAAGGACGGAAACTGTATGATCCTCTCAGACTATACACTTAAAGCCTTTGGCAAAGTACAATGTCTTTAGCAATAAAAACTCTCAACAACATAGGTATAGTAGGAACATACCTTTTAAAGTTCATAAATGAACACTCCACAGCTAACATCATCCTCAATGGTAGAAAACTGAGAGTTTTTCTTCCAGGATCAGGAACAAGACAAGGATGTCCACTCTCACCACTTTTATTCAACATAGTGCTGGCAAGTCCGAGCTGCAGCAACCAGACAAGAAAAAGAAATAAGAGGTATCCAAATTGTTAGGAAAGAGTAAACTGTCACTATTTGCAGATGACATGATACTATATATAGAAAACCAGACTTTGCCAAAAAAACTATTAGAACTCATAAATGATTTCGGGAATCTTCCAGGACACAAAATCTACTTTCAGAAATTTGTTGTGTTCCTATGTGCTAATCATGAAGAAGCAGAAAGAGAAATTAAGAAATCAATCTTTCACAACTGCACTAAATATAATTAAATATGTAGGAAAAAACCTAACCAAGGGACTGAATGACCTGTACTCTGAAAACTGTAAGGCACTGATGAGAGAAACTGAGGACAACACAAACAAATGGAAAGATACACCACACCTGCGCATTGGAATATTATTATTCCATATGCCCCAGAGCAGTCTACAGATTCATTGCAACCCCTACCAAAATACCAATAGCATTTTCCACAGAACCAGAACATACAATCCTAAAATTTGTATGGGACCACAAAGGACCCTGAAAAGCCAAGCAATCTTGAGAAAGAACTAAGCTGGAAGTATCACAATCCCATATTCCAAAATATACTACAAAGCTGTAGTAACCAAAATAGTTTGGTAGTGGCACAAAAATAAACATATAGATCAATGGAGCAGGATGGACAGCCCAGAAATACACCCACGCTTATATGGCCAATTAATTTATGACGAAGGAGCTGAGAATTATAAAACGGAAAAGATAGTCTCTCCAGTAAATGGTGTTGGAGAAACTGGACAGCCACATGCAAAATAATGAAATGACCACGTTCTTAAACCACACACAAAAATAACCTCCAAGTGGATTACAGACCTATATGTGAGATCTGAAACCATGATTCTCCTAGAAAAAAACATAGGTAGTAATCTCTAAGACATAAGTGTTGGCAATGTATTTATGAATACGTCTCCTCAGGCAAAGGAAACAAAAGCAAGAATAAACTCCTAAGACTTTTAGCAAAATAAAAAGCAAAGCAAAGGAAACTCTCAACAAAATAAAATGGCAACCAAATGAATGGGAGAAGATATTTTGCAAATGATGTATCTGATAACAGGTTAATATCTAAAATATATAAAGAACTTAAACAACTCAACACCAAAACACTAAATAATCTGATTTAAAAATGGACAGAACACCTAACAGATATTTTTCCAAGGAACACATACAGATGGCCAATAGACATATATAAAGACACCCAGCATCACTCATCATCAGGGAAATGAAAATCAAAACCACAATGAGATACCACCTTAGACATATCAGAATAGCTAAAATCAAAAAAGACAAGAAATAATATGCTGACAAGGATGTGGAGAAAAGGGAACGCTCAGGCATTCTTAGAGGGAATGTTAATCGGTGCATCCACTGAGGAGTATGGTGTGGAGGTTCCTCAAAAAAATAAAAAAAGAATTATCATATGATCCTGTAATTCTACTACTATTTACTCAAAGGAAATGAAAACATCATTAATTTGAAAAGATCTATGCAGTCCTATTTTTATTGCGGCACTATTTATAATAGCGAGATAGGATACACACACACATACTGGAATTTTTAAGTTTATTTGCTTATTTTGAGAGAGAGAGTGTGTGTGTGTGCGCGCACGTGCGCACACATGAGTGGGGGAAGGGCAGAGAGAGAGAGAGGAAGAGAATCCTAAGCAGCACAAAGCCCAATGCGGGGCTCGATCCCACCAACTGCAAGATCATGACCTGAGCCAAAATCAAGAGTCGGCGCTTAACTTACTGAGCCCCCCAGGTGCCCGCACATACTGGAATATTACCTGGACATAAAAAAAAAAGTGAAATCTTGCCATTTGTGACAACATGCATGGCCCTTGAGGTATTATATACTAATTGAAATAAGTCAAAGGCAAACACTATATAATTTCACTTATATGTGAAATCTAAAAACAAAACAAAATATAAACACTTTAAATACAGAAAACAAATTGGTGGTTGCCAGAAGGGAGGTGGATGGTAGGGGATGGGGGGGTGATCAAAATAGATGGAGATTAAGAGGCACAAACTTCCAGTTATAAAATAAATAAGGATATGACAAGTACCACACAGTAGCTGTAGGCATTGGTGAGTATTCTATATACATCAATAGAATTGTCAAATCAGTATCTTGTGTCCCTGAAACTAATATAACACTATGTCAATTATACTCCAATAATAAATATGAAAAAAGAAAAAAAAACAGGTTCTTATAAAATAGAGCTTCCCTTACCAATTGCCCTCGCAGGTATTTCCCAAGAGAAATGAAAACCAAGACTCTGCATGAATATTTATAGCACCTTCTTCATAATGATCCCAAACTGGAAACAACCAAATGTCCACCAACCGGTGAATGGAGAAACAAACTGTGGTAAAGCCACACAGTGAAACACCAGGCATCAAGAAAGGAATGAACTACTGATATGAGCGACAAGGATGAATCTCAAAAGCATTATGCTGAACCAAGAAAGGCTACATACAGAATAATTCCATTTACATGACATTCTAGCAAATGCAGAACTGTAGTGATCGAAAGATCAGTGGTTTCCAGGGGCTCAAGGTGAACGAGTAGACGGACTGCAGATGCATAATCTTGGGGGTGATGGAAATACTATCTATCTTAAATGTGAAGTTTACATGAATGTATACAGGTGTCAAAACTCAAACTGAATACTCAAAGTGGATAGATGTAAATTAAAGCTCACGAAATCGATTTTCTTCTTAGATACACAGTAGATCCTCTGAATGCTGTGTTTCTTAATACTTAGTCTATTAGGGTTATGGACAGATTTTTTTTAATGTTTATTTATTTGGAGAGAGAGAGAAAGGGCGTGGGCATGAGTGTGTGAGGAGCAGAGAGAGAATCCCAAGCAAGCTCTCAGCACAGAGCCCCACACTGGGCTCGTTCTCATGAACCATGACATCATGACCTGACTGAAATCAAGAGTTGGTTGAGCACTTGACTCTTGATTTCAGTTCAGGTCATGATCCCAGGGTCCTGGGATCAAGCCCCATGTACAGCTTTGTGCTGAGCCTGGAACCTATTTGGAATTTTCTCTCTCTCTCTGTCCTTCTACCCAACTTGTACACATGCTCTCTAAAATAAAAAATAATAAAACAAAGACCCAGTGTGATCAGTGTGACGAGGGCCAGTAGCAAAGGACGCTTATGGGAACACACAATTCTGAGCAGGAGGGTGTAAGAGGCCCACCCGTTACCTCCACTCCTCCACTCCTCCCCCATGGAAACTCAAAGACAGATTTTTGCTTTTCTAGCTTCTTTAGCTAAGGGTGCCTCGTGACCTAGTTTCACTTCAAGGAGGCCTCCGGTGACTAACGCTGCAGCTTCTGGTAGGGCTTTTGCTGTCCCGATAAAAGGAGAACTTGTTATGCTGCCCTTTTCCCTTTTTTATTATTTATTTTAAAAAGATTTTTAAGAGTTTCATTTTTGAGAGGCAGAGAGAGAGACAGAGCGTGATTGGGAGAGGGAGACACAGAATCCAAAGCAGGCTCCAGGCTCTGAGCTGTCAGCACGGAGTTGGATGTGGGGCTTGAACTCACTGACCAACTCTCTGTGAGATCATGACCTGAGCCAAAGTCGGACGTTTAACAGACTGAGCCCCACCCAGGAGCCCCTTTCCTTGTTTAAATGGAAAGAGAGCCCTATCTGACATGAACACACAGAGAATGCTTCAAGTAAAGAAGAAAATCCAAAGGTTTTTTTTGGCACCTAAATGTATTTATTTACGTGTGATTGTTAGATTACCGCAGTTTCTTCTAATACAAGGAATAATTTCTACATTTTCATGACCACTGTACTGAGTCTGATGTACTATTTCTCTTTAGGCTTCTTTAGCTCCTTGAGTTAGGTTCTGCGCCAAGAATACACAAGTCGTTCCAGTCCGGGTAACGATCTCGTGATGGTAACTGATGGAGTCAGGGTGGGAAGGGCTACCGCTCAGAAAAAGCGGACCACTTTATACGTCATAAGTGAGATCAGGTGTTGGTCTAGTAAAATTAGGTATTTTATCAAAACTTCCATCTAAAGTATCTTCTGGGATTCCCAGTTTCTCCTCTGATATATCTGTATAGTCGTATCCTTGTTTCTGTGTTGACTCAAATGGGAAACCTAGAAATGACAAATGTTAGGAAGATGTCACATATGAAAAGGTGTAGACTCGTTCAATATACTGCTCACTATAGAGCAGGTAAGTAAGGTCCCTTCTGCATTCCTGCCTATCCCGCTTAGAGCACACACCTTTCTATGCTACTCAACTGAAACCATAATGTCTTGAAGGTCTCAGTTCATCCTACTCTTCACTACTATAGTGGTCCGTCTCTACAGAAGGTTCTGCAGGACCTGGGTTTGAGGTCTGAGCCCTGATTAAGTAGCTGTGTCATTTGGGGCAAGTTCCTTAACCTCTCAATGTCCCCAACTATAAAATAGGGATAACAATAGCACATATATACCTCATAATTGTGAGAATTAAGTGGGATGGTGCACGTAAAAAAATAGCATTTAGTTCGTTTGGCATTTAGCTTGTGCTCCATGATTAACTATTAGCTAACAGTTGGAGAGAAAAGGTTCCAGACCTTCTCTGGATTTGATTTCCTCATGCGTCTTGGTGAAACGGCGCACATTCTCTCCTCTTCTCTCATGCCAACCTCAACGCGTCCTCTTCCACTGACTGCTCTCATAATGCAAATCTCCACCACTTGATTCTATGTCCTTTCCAAAGACCATGCTATCACTTTCCTTCTTCTCAAAGTAATCTGTTTAACTCAGTATTTACGTTCTCTCCCTCAGCTTTTGTACTAGTCATGCCTTTATATTCTTTCCTCTGCCACTGACAACCTACTATGTGCTACAGATTGGGCTTTAGTATCAAAGAGACAAATCCCTGCAGTCAAGTCCGTGCAGTCACTTACAGCTGTTCTCTAGATGGCCATCAACTCCAGGAAACCCCTTAAGTGGAAACCACGGGGCATTTCTGAGGAACAGGCAAGAGGATGGTGATGCAGGTTTGTGAGTGAAGGGGGACAATAGGACATGACAAGAGTGAAAGTGTGGCCAGAGGCAGAGCCAGAAGACCATGACAACGTTCGGATTTTATTGCAAGTGCAGTGGAGAATTAGGAGAAGCAGCAGAAGGCCCTCATTGTTACGGAGTGTGGTTTCTGAAGCTAGCCTTCCTCAGTTCAAATCCCAGCCCTCCCAGGAACTGACTGGGTGACCTTGGGCAAGTCACTTTGTACCTCTATTTGTTCATCCGTAACCTGATCCTTGTCTCACTAACTTGTTCTGAAATTAAATGAGTTAATTCTATAAAGCGCTTTCAGACAGCACTTCCACAGAGTAACTGCTAAACAAGAGTTTATTAAACAAATGCTTTAACTGTACTGATTTAAATATGTAAAATCATTATCTATTGTGTGGGGGGCACCCGGCTGCTTACCAGTTTGGAGGCGGCTGGGAGAAGCCTGCAGTGGATGAAGGATGCTGAGACCGTGGGGGCGGCCATGACGTGGAAGTAAGTGGGTAGGTGAGGGCGAATGGAGGTGGCACTTAGGGAGAGCGAATTACCTGCGGTCTTGGGGGGGGGGCGGCGCTATTCTAAGCTCTGCACGTGTGGGATCTCTTGTATCTTCTATCTCTTCTATCTCAACAGTCTAAGAGCTACTACTGTTCTCTCATTTTACAGATGGGGAAACTGAGCTGGTAACCTCGCAGGACCGCACAGCCAGTGAACAGGAGGGCCGGAAATCAAAACCAGGCAGCCTGATGCACCCACCAGGGTAAGCTCCCCGCCGCACCGCCTCCCCCTGGCGTCGCAGGACAGAACCCACGCCCTCAGGATGTCCAACAACCGGAATTAGGCATTAGCTAAGTTAGGACTACTGGTGTTTCTAGGACATGAGAACATGCCTCCTCGACACGCACCCCTGGCAGCACAATGGTGGCAGAGAACCGAAAGGACATTCCGAACATTCTGAGGCATTTATTTTGCCAAATGAAGTTGAAGTTTGCTCATTAAAAATAATTATGGAAATCATTAGAGAAGCAACTTTTTAAAAGGAGGATTCATTTTTTTAAACCATTTTATCCAACCTAAATAAAACAGAAAATTTTCTTCAATTCCCAGAAAACAATCTGACACATAAAGGTAAAAATGACTTGGCAAATTCATCGGTGTCCCTCCACAGTGCAGGGTGCTGAAATGCTAGGTGCTTAGAAGTGTGTCTGTGTGTAGAATGTATCATTTCATTCACAAGAATTTCCCATCAAGTATTGCTAAAAATCACCTACTTAAAAAAATTTATATTCAAGTTACTTAACACCCAGTGTAGTCTTGGATTCAGGAGTAGAACCCGGTGATTCATCTCTTACGTATGACACACGGTGCTCATCCCAAAAAGTGCCCTCCTCCATGGCCATCACCCATCTAGCCCATCCCCCCCTCCCCTCCAGCAACCCTCAAAATCACCTACTTTTGAAGTTAGCTGAAGAGTTGCTTGTAGCAATTTCCTTCCAGGTGGCAATATACCTGAGCACATTATATGGGCATTCATTAAATCAAATCACTGTATTAGTAATAAACTGATCCATTAGTACATGTTAGACTATTTATAAAACTCCACTTTCTCTACGAAATCTTGGGTTGATGCTAATTCACAGGGCCAAATGTGTGATTCTCATGACTCTTCCATCTCCAACTAGCTCTCATGTACCTAAGGCGACCCCCAGAACAAGAGTTGGAGGGGGAATAAAAGCGGCGCCTACCACCTACCATGTCCGTGCCCTTTGATCTCTTTCCACCGCACCTCCTCTCATTTTACCCTGCTGCCTTCTCTCAAGACCATGTCCTCGGTTTAGGGCATACAGAGTGAGACCTTAGTGACTTCTAAATTAAAGGTATGAACAGAAAATTCTCTGGGAGAGAAAAAGGGGAGAACAGCAGCAAACTTTTTCCTTGGTTCTGGATTGCCAGACTCACAGTCTCCGACATGTCAACGGAAATGAAGAGTGAGTGCATTATGATCTTCCTGGAGCAACGGTGCCCAGTAAATGTAAGAGATGACACTTAAATCAAGCATGACCTCGGGGCTGCCACATCTGTTCCCTAACCAGGGAGACGAGGCAGCCCAAGACGAGGTGGAACAGGGAGGGATCAGGCTACAGGACGAGCTAAATGAGGAGGTAAAGATGCCTTTAAAGAGGCAGGTCTCCTGGGACTTACACGAGTTCATCTTAGGCTCTGCACTCCCCTTTCCCAAGCCTCCTTGAAATCAGGTAAGGAGGTGAGTGCACCCAAGAAATCAAAGATGGAATTGGTCCCAAAAGGTGATGAAAAGGGACCTGGCAGAGAAAAAAATGAGAATTCTGAATCATGTAATTCAGAAAACTCTGTGATTTTTCAAGTATTTAGATATTCCATGTGAATTTTTTCACTTTTGCTAATTGTGTGTTTCCGCAGTTTTGTTGTTGTTGTTATAGGAAGGTATATATTATCCAAGGGTATTTAATTAAAACAAAGTATTGTGTGTGAATTGTCTCCTTCGTGTTACTGGTACCTGTTGTTGCTCCAAGAACTTTATAGCCTTAAATGGGACGCTCCTGGGTTATTGTCACATGAAAAAGATGCCGCAAAACAGCAGGCAGTGGAAACTCCCTCACGGATGTCTTGGTAGACAATTCAATCTGGCTTCACCTTAAATTCAGGCAAATTCAGGGAGCCTGGGGGGCTCAGCTGTTGAGCTTCTGACTCCTGGTTTCAGCTCAGGTCATGATCTCACAGTTTCGTGAGTTTAAGCCCCTGCTTGGGATTCTCTTTCTCTTTTTTGTTTTCTTCTTTCCCTTTCCTTTTCTCTTTCTCTCCCCCCCCCCCACCCCACTCTTGCTGTCTCTCCTTCAAAATAAATAAATAAAAAAACAGAGGCCAATTCTGTCCTCAGTGGTTGTTCGGATAGAAGCACTATCCGGTGTTGAAGGGCAATCATCCTGCTTCCTTGGGCTCAGGTCCAAGTTTTCACTCCACTTTCAAGGAACCAAGATAAAGGACCTTCAATCAATTCTATTCTACCACCTAACAGTCTGGTGCACAAACATCTTTAAAGCTGATCAATATAACCCTGCTCTACCTGAGATCAGGACATGAATTTATTTAATTGATAAAAATTGATACAAATTTTTTTCTCATAATGAACACACCAGCTGTAACCAATCTAAGTTTTACAAACAGAAGCAACAATCTAATGAGAGCATTATTGTGCTGCGTACATCACTGAGCTCATCTGTCTTTCCCACTAAGATATTTTTGGAATTTTTTTTTAACAGAATAAAGTATATGTGGAATCTAGAGTGAATTTCTTAGAAGTATACATTTTAAAAAATTTTTTCTTTATTTTTGAGAGAGTGTGAGCAGGGGATAGGAAGACAGAGAGGGAGACACAGAATCCAAAGCAGGCTCCAGGCTCCACACCGTCAGCACAGAGCCTAATGCGGGGCTTGAACTCATGAACTGTGAGATCATGACCCGAGCTGAAGTTGGACGCTTAACCAGCTGAACCACCCAGGCACCCAGGAGAAGGATACATTTAACATCTTAATGGCTCAGGAAAAGTCCCTGGCTAGAAAGGCCACATAACTACACTTCTTAGATATCGAAGGAGCAGTTTCAGACACAGAGACGACCCATAATGCACGGGCAAAGAGCTTTCACCAACAGGGTTCACAGACTATCAGGAGACTAAGCTAATTCGGCAGCTGATCAGTTAACAGGCTACGTCAAAATTCACTTGCAGTTCTGAAAAATCTGAAGACCCTGGAAGAGGAACATCCCTCTTGATAGAGAATATGACCCTGCAATGCAGCAGGATAAATGAGAGCAACAGTCACAGCGGCCACCCTGTGGGTGACTCAAGGATGCTAATGCCAGAACTGCGTGACACTCTACGTGCCTGCAGCAACCTTTCTCTGGATGCCACAGCAGGGCAACAGCACTCCTCAGCGTCCCGGAGTCCAAGAGTTACGCTGGCTTTGCCTATTCTTCAAAG
This sequence comes from Suricata suricatta, assembly GCF_006229205.1. Taxonomy (NCBI): domain Eukaryota; kingdom Metazoa; phylum Chordata; class Mammalia; order Carnivora; family Herpestidae; genus Suricata; species Suricata suricatta. The sequence goes on from NC_043710.1 coordinate 99,846,628, forward strand.
AAATAACAGTAACATGCTCAGGTGGTAGGTTGTGATGTGCATCAGAAGATGCACACGACTGTTCCCAGTGGAGGAACATTTGTCATAGCAGGGGCTGGGACACAAGCTTCCCCTTTGGGGAGGAAACTGGCTTGTACCATTCGAAGTCAATGTTCAACACATTTACGTCATTCTAATGGTCTGACTATTGAAAACTCTCTGTAGGTTTTAGTGGCCACCAATTTTCCTGAAGAGAAAAATGTCAGACTTTGAAATTCTCAACAAACAAGGTGTCATTAAGACAGCTGCAACTCTCTAAATGCCTGTAGAGATCTAATACAGAGCAGACTGTGGATACCAGAAATACACCGTGGAAAAGGTATTTATACCTAACATCTGCCATTAGGAAGGGAGGTCTTTGCCATAAGGAGAGGAAGTTTGGTCTTGCCAGAGATTATCAGTAGCTTGAGCTCAGTAATGTTAATATTTGCAAATAATCATGCTGGATTCCTGGGAAACTTTTGTTTCCAGGGCTCAATGGGAAAAGTTAGAATACTGTAGCACAGCACTAAAGAAACCCATCAAACCACACAAGGGGAGAAAGCTAGAGAATAGGAAAGGAACAGAAAAGAACTACAAAAACACCCAGAAAATAATTAACCAAATGGCAATGAGTGTTTACCCATCATAAGTACTTTAAATGAAAATAGACTAGGCATGCCCATCAAAAGACACTGACTGAGCCACCCAGGAGCTCCATCAAGCATCTTTTCTGACCACAACAGTATGAAACTAGAAATACTTTAAAACAAAAAAACTGAAAAAATTCACAAACACAAGGAACCTAACAGCATACTACTAAACAACCAATGGGTCAACCAAGAAATCAGAGGAAATAAAAACCTGGAAACAAATGAAAATGAAAGCACAACAGTCCAAAATCAGAGGGATCCAGCAAAAGCAGTTCTAAGAGAGAAGTTTATAATAATACAGGCCTCCCTCAAGAAACAAAAAAAATCTCAACCAACTGAAACGTACACCTAAGGAACTAAAAAAAGAACTAAACCCAAAGCTAGTAGAAGGAGAAAATGATAAAGATTAGAGAGGAACTAAGTAACATAGAGACTAAAAGAAAAAGAGAAAGGATCAATGAAACCAAGAGATAGTTCTTTGAAAAGATCAACAAAATTGATAAACCTTTAGACTCATCAAGAAAAAAAAGGGGAATAAAATCAGATATATAATCAGAAATTATAGCAGACACCCAAAACACAAAAGATTATAAAAGAAAATTATGTAAAATTATATGCCAACAAATTGGACAATCTGGAAGAAATGGATAAATTCCTAGAAACAGACAATGTTCTAAAATTGAATGAGGAGGAAAGAGAAAACTTTGAACACATCAATTACTAGTAATGAGATTGAAGTGGTAATCAAAAAACTCCCAACAAACAAAAGTCCATGACTAGATAGATGGCTTTACATGTGAAATCTACCAAACATTAATGTTTTTAATATTTATTTATTTTTCAGAGAGAGAGAGAGAGAGAGAGAAAGAGAGAGAGACAGAATGTCAGCAGGGGAGGGGCAGAGAGAGAGGGAGACACAGAAACTGAAGCAGTCGCCAGGCTCTGAGCTGTCAGCACAGAGCCTGATACAGGGCTTGAACCCACAAACCATGAGATCATGACCTGAGCTGAAGTCACATGCTTAACTGACTGAGCCACCCAGGTGCCCCTACCAAACAGTTAAAGAAGAGTTAAATCTATTCTCAAACTGTTCCAAACAACAGAAGAGAAAGGAAAACTTCCAAGTTCATTCTGTGAGGCTAGCATTACCTTGATACCAAAACCAGTAAGACATGACAGAAACACAAAACAAAACAAAACTATGGGCTAATTTACCTGATGACACACAGGTAAAAATCTTCAACAAAGTATTAACAAACTGAATTCGATAATACTTTGAAAGGATAATTCATTACAATCAAGTGGGATTTAGTCTAGGGATGCAAGAGTAGCTCAGTAGTTGTAAATCAAGATAACATCATGTTAAAAAGAAGAAGGAGAATAAACATATGATCCTCTCAAAAGATGGAAAAAAACCATTTGACAAAACACAACATCATTCATGATGGAAAAAAAAACACCCCTAACTCTCAACCAAGTGCATTTAGAGGGAACACACCTCAATAATAATAAAGGCTAATATGAGAACCCCATAGCTAACAATGGTGAAAAACAGAGAGTCTTTCTTCCAGAATCAGGAACAAGGCAAGAACGTCCACTCTCACCACTTTTATTCAACATAGTACTGCAAGTCCTAGCCGCAGCAACCAGACAAGAAGTAAAAGGCATCTAAATTGGTAAGGAAAAAGTAAAATTGTCACTATTTGCAGTTGACATGATACTACATATAGAAAACCTGAAAGATTCCATCAAAAAACTATTAGAACTCATAAGTGAAACTAGCAAATTTGCAGAATGCAAAATTACTATAATATAAAAATCTGTTGCATTTCTAGGCACTAATGAAGTAGCAGAAAGAGAAATTAGGAAAAGAATCCCATGTACAATTGCACCAAAAAGAAAAAGACACCTAGGAATAAACGTAACCAAGGAGGTGAAAGACCCATACTCTGAAAACTGTAAGACACAGATAAAAGAAAATGAAAACAACACAAACAGAAAGATATACCATGTTCACACTTCAGAAGATTAATGTTATTAAAATATTCATACTACCCAAAGCAATCTACATATTTAATTGCAATCCCTATCAAAATACCAACAGCATTATTCACAGAACTAGAACATATAATCCTACAATTCATATGGAACCACAAAAGACCCCGAACAGCCAAAGCAATCTTGACAAAGAACAAAGCTGGAGGTATAATCCCAGATTTCAAAGTACACTACACAAAACTACAATAATTAAAACAGCATGGTATTGGCACAAAAACAGACACATAAATCAATGGTATAGGATACAGAGCCAGAAATAAACTCATGCTTATCTGATTAAGTAATCTATGACAAAAGAGGAAAAAATATATGATATTCTTGTCAATAAATAGTGCTGGGAAAACTGGACAGCTACATGCAAAAGAATGAAGCTGGGCCTCTTTCTCAAACTGCACAGAAAAATAAACTCAAAATGATTACAGACCTAAATGTGAGACTTAAAACCATAAATCTCCTCGGAAAAAAAAATGTAGGCAGTTACTTCTTGATATTGGCCTTAGCAACATTTTTCTAGGTATGTCTCTTCAGGCAAAAAAAACAAAACCAAAAATGAACTATTGGGATCACACCAAAATAAAAAGTTTTTACACAGCAAAGTAAACTGTAAACAACAAAAAGGCAACCTACTGAATGGGAGATATTTACAGAGGAAATACCTAATAAGTAATTAATATCCAAAATGTATTAAGAGCTTACTCAACAAACACACAAAAAACAAAGAATTAATGTTGTGTGCGCACGGGTGCACAGAAGCAAGGACGGGAGGATAAGGAATGAGGAAAAGAAGAGAGAGAGTCAAAGGATGGGAAGGGGAGAAGCAACCTGAGCGGTGCCCATATTGCCACTTTATTCCTCAGAAGCAAGTAGTTGTATACAGACAGTCACAGCTGTACACAATCCCGGAAGGTTGCCAAAGCCTGAAGCACAACCAACATTCCAACTCCAGAAGCATGAAAGTCATTTGTACAATTAACTTTTTAACTCAAGTAATCTAATCCTAGAGAAATTAGGGGCAGCTGCAAGGGTTGTAAGGGCACGAGAACTTTTGCTCAATCGCGCTCTCCCTACTGGCTCCTTGCTGCTGCTTCCCACAAATTAAAAATGGCAGAAGATGGGGCGCCTGGGTGGCTCAGTCGGCTAAGCCTCCGACTTCGGCTCAGGTCAGATCTCATGTTCCTGGTTTTGAGCCCCACGTGGGGCTCTGTGCTGACAGCTAGCTCAGAGCCTGGAGCCTGCTTCCAGTTCTGTGTCTCCTTCGCTCTCTGCCCCTCCCCCTCTCATGCTCTGTCTCTCTCTGTCTCAAAAATAAATAAAACATTAAAAAAATTTTTTTAAACGCAGAAGACATATGAATAAACTTTTTTTCCCAAAGAAGACATAAGGTGGCCAACAAACGTATGAGAAGATGTTCAACATCACTAATCATTAGGCAAATGTAAATTAAAACCACAATGAGATATCACCTTCTACTTGTGGCTAGAACCAAAATGACAAGAAACAGTAACTGGTGGTGAGGATGTGGAGAAAAGGAAACCTTCATGCACCATTAATGGGAACGTAGATTGGTGCACCATTGTGGAAAACAGTATGGCTGTTCCTAAAAAGTTAAAAATAGAAATACCATTTGATCCAGTAATTTCATGCTGGGTATTTACCAAAAGAAAAAATATATATATAATTGAAAATATGTATATGTTTATTACAGCATTATTTACAGTAGCCACAATATGGAAGCAACCCAAATGTCCACTGATGGATGAATGCATAAAGATGTGGTGTACACACACACACACACACACACACACACAGTGAAATATTACTCAGCCATAAAAATGAGCTCTTGACATATGTGAAAATATGGATGAACCTAGAAGGTATAGTGCTAGGTGAAATAAGTCAGAGAAAAACAAGATTTCACTTTGTGTATCTAAGAAACGAAACAAACAAACAAAAAACAGAACTGCTGGTTGTCAAAGGGGAGGTGGGTGGCAGGACGGGTGAAATAGATCAAGGGGATCATGAGGTGCAAACGTCCAGTTACAAAGCGAAGAAGTCACAGAGACGGCAAGCACAGCATCAGGGATGCAGGCGACACCGCCGCAGTAAAGCTGTCTGTGACAGATGGGGACTGCACTTCTTGCGGTGAGTACTGAGCGATACAATCATTGAATCACTATGTTACAGGCCTAAAACTCCTATAACATTGTAAGGTGACTACACTTCAATTTAAAAATAAAGGACACCTCGGGGCACCTGGGTGGCTCAGTTGGTTCAGCGTCTGACTGATTCAGGTCACGATCTCGTGGTTTGTGAATTTGAGCCCCGCGCCAGGCTTTCTGCAGTTAGTGCAGAGCCTGCTTTGGGTCTTCTGTCCCTCTCTCTCTCTCTCTCTCCACCTCCCCGTCTCACACACACACTCTCTCTCTCAAGAATAAACATTAAAAAAAAAGAACACCTGGGTCTATTTTTTTTTCTACCTTTACATCATCTTTTTTACATCCTTCAAATCTTCTTTATTCTAAGCAAAAAATACTTTTTTAAAAAATAAATATTATGTTTGTGGCCCAGATTCGACCCAGGAGTGGGAAACAAAACCACACAGGCCTGCCCCACTCCCCAGTACAAGCAGCAGGTACTTACTCGTCAAAGTTGAGTGCGTTTGTCCAGTTCAGCACTTCATCCACCTCCCATTCCATCACTGAATCTATTCCACCGACTTCCACAGCTCTCATCAGCCCCTTCGTTGCTGTGTGAATTAAACCTAGAGTTTTAGCATTTGTTGACCTAGCCTTCAGGTTTCCTGCATCGTACCTAAACAGGGGAGGGGAAAGGAGATACGAACCTTGTCAAAGAGGTGATTTCTAATAGATGCAGTTAATATACATGTTGTTACTGTAAAACTATTTACATATTTAAACCAAGTTTTCACCCTATTTAACTCAAACACATTCAGATCAGGTTGTGTGATGGGATCTTTTGGGGGAAAAATAAAAAAGCAACTTAATCAACAACACTAAACGGTGAAGCCTCATTTCAAAACCCACCCCTCAGTACATCAGGCTGTTATGATACAATAAAAACCAAGTTATTTAATTGCTGAATCATAGGATTATAGAGTCAAAGGATCTTGGAGACCAAATAACTAGTCCTTTGGTCTTATAGGAGAGAAATTAAGTCCTGGAAGAGTTGACTGACTTTTATGAAGTCACGTGGCTAGTGGTGGGTAAGAAGAGGAAAGGAGAGGGGAACAGGAAAGAGAAAGGGAGGGAGAGGCAAAGGGGAGACATCTTTTTTTGTGTCAGGTACTTTTCGTACATTATTGTATTTAATTCACTTTAAAAAGACACAGCCATTTGTGACAGCTATTTTTATCCCCATTTTGTGGATGAGGAAATTGAGAGCTGGAGAAGTTAAATTGTTCAAGATCATGTACATAGTAAATACAGACGTCAGAGCCAGTGTTTGAATCTGACTCCAAGTCCAGACTTCTTGGATAGCATGGTTCTGTCTTATGGTAGTCTGAGCACATAAATGAATGCATCCACAAAACGTGAGCTGAGTGTGTGAGTTAGCATTCCTCACAAAGAATATTAGGAAATAGCATTTTTTCTTTGGTTTTTCATTTTAAGATCTACATTGGTATTTCATTTTTAAAGTTACCTTACTCTGAAATTGTCTTCATTTATTAATTCAACATTGATTTGGGAGTGGCATGGTCGTAGCCTGGAGCTAGGTAGGACTCTGACCCCCAACTATGGCTTTGAGTCTTGCTTCTGTGATTTACCAGCTCTATGACTTTTGCCAAATAACCTAGCCTTTCTGGGCTTCAGAATACTTTAAAATGGTAATCACAACACTATTCTTCTTAGCATTTTTGAGAGGTTTAGAAGCCTAAGTCCCTATAAAGCATTTGGAACAATGACTGGCACAGAGTAAGCACTCAATAAAAGAAGACTTACCAATTCCTGGATAGCAAGGGATAGGGCAGTGACAAGATATGTCTCTCCCCTCATGAAGTGTCTGCTTTCTCAAACTTTAAAGAGATAATGACCCATGAGATCTAGTTTCATAAAAGCAGGAACACGCCTCTCGATTTTTATTCGTTAGGAAGAGCACAAATCTAAGAAAGTATGAATTCTCAATTTTTCCACCACCGCCATTTGCAAAGCACTGTGTTCAGAGGTGGGATTCCTTTGCCGTCTTCTGCCCAAATTCCCTGAACATAATAGGCACTCAAAAAAAACTATGTACCAAATGAATGAATGAATGAATGAATGATGGTACCCAACGGATGGCCCAGGTTTATGAACTAATGCTCATGTCACAACAAAAACGCATTTAGAAGTCAGAAACTTTTGGAAGGCGAAGGGTGAGTGCATTTTTTAAGAGTTCCTCCACATTTTACCTTTGCAAATGTGCACTTGAGATTAGATTTGGAAACCTGGGTGATATTTGTTTTTTCTTTGACAACAGTGATTTACAACAGCTATCTATTTTTGCTGTCACCAGGGATATATAGAAAGGTGATTGGTTTTAAAAAGAATTACAATACTTATTCCAGTAATTTAATTCTGTTTTAAACTCTTCAACTATTAGTCACTATTTAAAGTGAGCTATAACAGTAATCAAACAATAGACTAGCAAGTAGAATACAATTTTAAACAGTGACCAGAAATGAAGACTACCTTATAATAATCATAACTTGCCTTATAATAAATGAGTGGTATTTAAAACAAATATAAACTTTAGCTTTATAGGTAATGTTGCAATATGTCCATTTTTAAATGATCTATTCTTTCCACAATAGAAAATTTAAAGAGAAAAAACATAAAAATGTTTTTCTGAATATACCAACAGGGAAAGAGGTTAAAATGCAAAAGGCCTAGTAAGAATTGAAGTGGTTTTTTTTTTTTTATATTTATTTGTTTTGAGAGAGAGAGTGGGAGGGAGAGAAACAGAGTGCACACATACCAGCAAGGAGGGAAAGAAAGAGAGGGGAAGAGAGAATTCCAAAGAGGCTCCATGCTGTCAGCACAGAGCCCAATGCAGGGCTCAATCCCATGAACCCTTCTTCTTCAAGCCCTGCAACCTTACAAAAAGGAAACATTACAACATCCAATTATAAGGATTCACTGACTCACTCGCTCATTCAACAAGCAACACTTATTCAGCAAGCATCTACTGTGTCTAAGGAAGCTGTTCTTTAGGAGCTCCTACTGAAGGCAGCAAATACACAGAGATTTGCAAAAGTGTGACAACTGAGTAAGACACCTACGAGGGCACCCTAAAAAAGTACCTGTGCCTAGCTAAGACAGGGGAGGCTTCAGGAGATATGTGAGCCAAGTTTCAAAAGATGCATCTTGTTGCCGTGTAACTGAGCTGGAGAAGAGCATCACGTGAGATGTGAGGCGTAGGTATGGGTGAGCCCCTCAAAGTCTCCAGTAAGGAGGTGTTTTGTGTTGTGGACACATCACTTCAGCATTTACACAGAGATGGGGAGATGAGTAGAAACAAAGAGACCAATCAGAAGGACTCTGCAGATTCGGGAGGGAGGAGAAGAATGAGAAGCTGCTGCAAGGAAGGTGAAAAATGCGTTCTGGGAGATTCTTTGGAAGAGGAAGTAATGGGACATTATGACAGGTTACACACGGGGGCTTATGAACGGGAAGAAGTCAAGCCTAACCTACTTTCCTGCCTTCGACAACTGGCTAAATAAATGACGGGGTCATAAACTGAGGCTGAGAGAAGTACTGAAAAGACAACTTTGATGATGAGAAATATAAGAAATGCAGCTTAAGACCTGTTGACTTTGAGATGGAAATGTCCATGTAATGAGAAAAACAGAGCTCAGTTATGGATGAGGACGCTTTCAAGAGTAAATAAACAGAGGAAAGGAAAAAAGAGACAAAGCAGATTCGTGTTCATGTGCAGCAACTTATTACCAGGCGTCTCTGTGGGTGCCGGGCCTGATCGTCGGCAGATCACACTGCCATCTGTCAGAGGCACTGCTTCGAAGCGATGGCGCATATGGTGCGTGTACTTTGTTGTTCTCGGCCTATTGCTGCTGATGGGCTCCCCAGTCAGAGGCAATGTTGTATGGAATAAAATGATGATGGGTAAGGCATCTGTAGTAAATGGCACTGCTGACAGAAGTAATACAAGCTGAGAAAGAAGATCCACGTCCAGATTATCTGTTTATCACTGTGAACACAAAGGGAGCCACCTCTCCGTGGGAAGGGTCCAAGGGCATAGCCTGCCGCCAGGCAGCCAGCACATCCCACTGCTGGAGGCAAAGCAGTGGCCTCTGCTGTACACTTAGCCATGGCGACAGAACAGCCTCCGTGAGGAAAAGACCATGTTTAAGAGTCATCTGCAGCCTCCATCCCGGTACCCACGGCCACTTTGTCCCCGGCTCCAGTGAGCAACTACTGAGGTGGCCAGGTGAAAAAACCAACATCTGCAGGATGGGCCCTCCTGTCCATCTGAATACTGAGAGCTTTCGGCCTCATCAGCCCTTTGGAGGGCTCTCACAAGGACACAAGTATGCCCAACCTCAGGACGCCTGTCCACTACCCCAATCACCACTTTCCAATTTAACTCCAAGTACCCAAATCATCTGAGAAGCTACTGCTGCTGCCCACAGTCAATAAGATCTCGGTCTCAAGCTAGTTCCCCTTCCTATGGGAAGTAGAAAGCCATCTCTGCTCACTGGGAGGATACCCTTTGGCCATTTTCTGGGCCTACTGAGGGGTTATAATCTAGTGACTGTCCATACTTGGGTGTTGCCAGAATCCTCTGCAGATCCATGGGGAATGAGACCTACTCTCTCTGTTAGCAGGTCCCAGGGGACTCCCTATGAAGCCAAGGGCATGGGGATGATGCAGAGCCAATGAAGCATAAGCAGTGTGAAGGAACCCGAGCACCTGCTTACCAGAGCCCTGCTGACCTTCTCAGACCCACTCTCATCTGTGCCACGTCTACTGTGTGCTGAGAGGCTGGTGTTCACTCTCAGTTCTATGGTTCGCTGGATTAGACAACAGCTAGGTCAGTTCATAATCACAGGGCACTCGGAATCCTACTGCCAAGTATCCAGTCTCCACCAGGGCCCGGTAGCAGCACCAGAACTGATTCTCAGATGTTGTGGTTGTTGGCAGAAGAGGGCACTACATTTTTCCTAAACCCTCTGCGCTGAGATCCTCTTACGACAACTCTTGAGAGACTCCATACACAAGTTGAGTCTGTCAGACACTTCCAATACTGCTGGGACTGCTTGGCCATCAAGGCCAAGTGGTAGGGCAGCTCGACCACACCGTGGACCTGCTATCATGTTTGTAAGAACACCAGGTCCCACTGGAGCCAGGTAGCCTCATGAGGTTGCCTTGAAAATGGGTCGGAGCATTATGCCTAAATCCAGGGAGCCCCTCTAAGTGCTGGTGCCTTCAAGGTGGACAGTATAAGGCACTGCAACTTGTCTCTCACTTTAGAAAGGATATCTCAAAATATCCATAACCTTTAGTGATGTGACAAACCCTTAACATTTTTCAAAATGTATCTCTCTCCTTCTGGCATGCATCTGTCCTACTAAATCATCTGCGGAGTTATTTTCTGCCCACTGCATCTGATTAGTGTAAGGTCACCACTGTAAGGGAGAGGCACGATGGTCTGTGGGGACGGACATGTGCAAGCCCTGAGGGAAAACAGCAGGAGAGCTGACACAGCTCTGAGAGTAAGATGGAAAGGCACAGCGTCTTCTTTCCATGCAAATGCCAACTGCTTCTCTTGTTGTCTACCCGTTGAGATGAGACAGAACATGGGTCAGGTCAATAGCAGCATGGGGTGGGGGGCCGGGGCTGTGCTGTTTGCTGTAATAAAGGAACTGAGCTGCAATCGTGATCACCAGCTGGCCGCTCCCACTTTAAAATTCCACTATTGTGGTGAGCTAAGGAAACCAATCCCATTACCCCGTTCCCCACTGTCATCTCCAGTCTGTAAAAACAGCCACCACAGAGTTCCTCAACAACTCTGCCGCGCTCTGTTGGGGCACCTGGGTGGCTCAGTCAGTTGAGCAGCTGACTCAATTTTGGCTCAGGTCATGATCCTAGCAGGATACTACTACCAATCTTATAGGCATTAAAACAATATAGATATATTATGAATAATTTAATGCACACACATTTGAAAAATTCAGTGAAAGAAAAATTCATTGAAAGTCATAAACCAGGGGTGCCTGGGTGGCTCAGTCGGCTAAGCCTCCGACTTCGGCTCAGGTCAGATCTCACGTTTGTGGGTTCGAGCCCTGTGTTGGGCTTTGTGCTGACAGCTCAGAGCCTAGAGCCTGCTTCCGGTTCTGTGTCTCCTTCTCTCTCTGCCCCTCCCCGCTCATGCTCTGTCTCTCTCTGTATCAAAAATAAATAAAACATTAAAAAAAGGAAAAAAAAAGTCATAAACCAAAACTCACTCAAAAAGACAAAAATAACATAAGTAGGTCTAGCTATTAAATTGACCTTTTAGTTGACAGAAATCCCAGAAAGAAAACTTCAGGCCCAGATGGATTTCCTAGTGAATTCCATGAAGCATTTAATAGAGTATAAATTCTACACAGTATTCCAGAAATAAGAGGGACTATGTCCCAAAAATATCTATGAAGTCTTACCCAAGAGCTAAGACTTATCAAAAAAGATATTATAAGAAAATAACAATCAGTATCTCTGAAGAACATAGATACAGGATAGTAAATGACATCATAAACAAATGGAGTTTATCCAGGGAATACATGGTTGGCTTAACATTTAAAAATCAATCATTGGAATTTATCACACTAACAGACTTACAAAGAAACCTGGATATGTCCATCTCAATAGATGCAAAGAAACTACTACAAAAATCAAAAATCCAACAACCATCCATTATGAACACTCGTACCAAACCAGGAATAGAAGAGAACCTCCTCAACCTGATGACAGAAATCTACAAAAATCCTACAGCTAACACTGTACTCAGTGGTCAGAGACTGAATGTGTTCTGTCTAAGGTGAGGAACAAGGCAAGGATGTGTGTTCTCACCCTTTGTATAACACTGCACTGTGTGGACTAGGAACTCAGTAAAGCAAGACAGCGGGAGGAGGAAGACACTGAAATTGGAAAAGATCTAAAAGAGTCTTTATTCACAGTTGACATGATTGACTAAGTACACAATCCTAAGGCACCTACAAAAAAGCTACTGGAATTAATAAGTGAGTTTATCAAGGTTGTGAGATACAGAAACCAACTGTACTGCCATATTCTAGCAAGAGGCAATGGGAAATTGAATTAAAAAAATACCATTTACAGTAGCATGAGAACATATGAAATCCCTAAGAGAAAAAAAATAAGTATATTTTGTTTGAAATGAAGACTTTCAATATAAGAGAAAAGGAGTATAATTGTCAAATCAAAGTTTTAAGTAGAGATTGACTGGTAATATCAATATTAATTCATTCCTTTACAACTTTAATACCTATCTCTTAAAAACTGTAGTAAAAAACATGTAACATAAAATTTATCATCTATTTTTAAGTGTATAGTTTAATAGTTAATTACCTTTTAAACAGATTTAAACAATAAGAATAAAAGTTGTTTATATTTACTTACATAATTACTACTTTAGGTCTTCTTGATGGACCCATATTTCTACCTAGGACAATTTTTTTCCTGCCAGAAAACACTTCTTGTAGTGCTGGTCTGCTCATGATGAGAGAACACAGCTTTCATTTGTCTGAAAGTTTTTCTTTCACCTTCAGTTTCTAAAGATATTTTGGTGTATCTGTTGCTACTAATTATGTTTTCTTCTTAAGTGGAATCTATTTTCCTATTTCTTTGCCTGCCTGGTAATTGACTGCTATGTGGTAGACATTGTGAATGTTATACGATTTGGGATACTGAGGTTTTTGTATTCCTTTAAGTACTGTGGGGATTTGTTCTGGGTACGCAGTGAAGTAAATTTGTAAACAATCTCATTTTGGGGCTGGTTTTAAACATTTTTAGACAGAATGGTTTTTAGGGTAACCCATACAGGTCAGAGTCTGAGGGTAGAAAGAAGGGCTGAGAAGAGTGCAGAGTGGATCGGGAGGGCCAAACACAAGTTACCTGAAATATAAGAGTAAATCCTTATTTTCATATCTGATATTTCAATAGACTGTAGTTTCCTTGAGATCAAAGACAACCTGTCTTTTCCCATTTATATCTCAGATATTAACAGTGTCTTGGCAGATAGCAGGCATTTCTTAAATATTTGCTTTCTAAATATTTTTAAAAACATAGCCATAATCTTACTTTTTTCAAAAAAAATAACATGCAGTCCTTTTCATAGTGATACCATTTTTAAAAAAGAACTTAAAACAGTATATATTTAGTAAGTCTATTTCATCAACTTACATTTTCCTCATCCATTCTATTTTTCTAATTTTTCTTTTCTTTTCCATATCTTGCCTTCTCTTCAGTTTAGAGAAATGGAATTCGCTTTCTTTTTTGTCTCCCACCTCTACATTTTCAGGAGACACCCAAAACTATTGAGAAATGGAAAATAAATATACCAAGTGTTAAAATACAGATTGCAAGGGAATTTGACTACAGTCAAGACGTTTTGCATGTTCAGTGGGAATATGCCAAGAGAAACAGAGGACAGAATACACCTCCTCTAAGGTATTTCTTATTATGCCATGGGTGAACAGCACACTGAGCTTTAAGAGGCACCTGTCACAGAAAGACTAACAAAACACTAGCATTCTGAGGTACTTAATAACTATTTGTTGAACAGGTAAATGAATAGACATACTCGAATAGTGTATTTGTTTTTCCTAAGAACAAACTCTCTATTCATAAGAACCAACTCACCTACTCTCAGCGCTGCTGACTTTGAAGACTCTGATTCTCAAGGAGGACAGCCACCCTCCAGGGACAGGGAAGCTTCATCATCACGTCCCAAGAGTTTGTGGTTTCCCTGTGTGACACGCTACCCTAACTGGTTGCCTATTTTCCTATTTCCAATTCATTCCCTCTCCCTCGCCACCCATTAATAAGAAGGAGGAGAATTTTCTATCTCCCACAGCACTATGTATTTGTCTCTATTAAAGCACATATTTACTGCACTGTACTGAAAAACTCTTTTTACTTAAGTCTCTCCAAAATTAAAAGGCAAACTACTTGAGAGAAGGGACAATTTTATCTATCATTGTATCTTAGCATCTAGTACAATGTTTGACATATGGTAGGTATGCAATAAAATTTGTTGAATAAATGCATGAATTCACCCCTTGATCATTTTCATTTTTCATACTTAATATGTTTACTACGCTACTTTCCAAAATCTGCATACCAGAGATGGAAAATTTGAATGAAGATATGAGGCCATATAAACAGACAGCCAGACCTATAGAACCTGACCACGTTAACCTATAAAGCTTACAAACCCCCTTAGGTAGAAATTATCTCCATAAAAAGAAGTTCCTATGGAAAAGTCCCTAAATCACATATACCTATTAAGAAAAATGTATATTTAAAATCATTCTATTCAATTAATATGAGGACGTGTTAAAGTTCCAAACACCATGACAATCCAAATGATTTTCCATCAGTATCTGTTGTTACAGGCTCTATAGAGACAATGTCATCTTCTCAAAAATTCCCACCTATAGGGGTGCCTAGGTGGTTCAGCCAATTAAGTAATTGATCCCTGATTTCGGCTCAGGTCATGATCTCACAGTTCGTGGGATCGGACCATGTTGGGCTCTGTGCTGACAGCGTGGAGCCTGGTTGGGATCTTCTCTCCCCCTCTCTGCCCCTCCCCTTCTCATGCTTGTTCTTTCTCTCTCTCTCTCTCTTCCTCTCTCTCACAATAAAAAAATATTAAAAAGAATTCCTACCGCTAGCCCAAGGATTAACAGAGTCAAAAACATTTTCAAATTTGCTTTGTTATAAAGATACTAAACTGCTGAGTACCAAACAGTATCTAAGGATGGCCTAGATCAAAGCTGATTACTAAAAGTATAAGTAAATGTAAAGAAAAAAAAGGATATTGTTAATCTTGAAGTACCATTAGTAACCTCTGAGACTAGTTAACATAATCAGTTTTTATCAGTTAAATTATCAAGGTTTATTATCATAAAATTAACTTTCAAAAGGACAGAAGAGTTACTAAATATATAAGATTTAAAATTATTAACATTTTTGTTTTCTTACTGTATCAGAGACAGGCCTCCAGCCATTGCTCTCTATACGATGGTACCAGCCACTATGATCCTCTTCCTGAAGATTATCACTTTTAAGATGGGATGTATATTTTGCTGGACATTTTGTATAATCTCTGGGGCTATTAGCACACAGATCTTCAACATGTCTATGAGTGAAAATTTTATAGTATATATCAGGTGGAAATTTAACCTGTATATGGAAAAGTTCAAAAGACCACTGTAATCTGATCACAAAATGATTTGTTTTTAAATTTTACATCTTTTAAATTTCATATATATGTGCTCTAGAATTACCAAATAGGAATTCACCCATACTTACGCCACCTAGTCGGAATCGTATGTGAATGCCCGCAGCGGCGTCTAGCAGCTCTGCCTATAAAAAAATATATTCCTCCTCAACATTCTGTGTTATCAATTCACTACTTCTCACTCTATCATGGTAAAACAGTGCTGATTATTGATTATTTATGAAATAAGTAAATAAACCTCAAATAATTATTTTAAAATTAAAATATATTTTAGGATTTAATTTCTAATGGGCATCCAATAAGTAAAACAGCTTTCATAACTAGAAAAATGATCCCAAACTATGTTTCCTTTCTGTGGAACATATAAGTATAAAAGCCAACTGATTTGTTATTTCAAAAACAGAAATTTTAAGTAAGTTCTCAAATGTATGATTTACATATTAAATATCATCTTACAGGCAAATTCAGAGAAAAAAATATGATTGGCTAATGTGAGTTTAACAGAAGATGACTTTTCCTAAGTAGCTTTTCTTAAATCAAATATCCATGTTTAAATTTTGCAAAAATTGTATAGAAGTGGTCTTCTAAATTTTTATGCCCTGCACCAAATGGAACATAGAGAAAACAATTTTGGGTCCTCTAACAGAAAACAGTTCAAGCTTACTTCCTGATAATACTGGTTGATGAGAAAATACATGTTATCCTAAATTGTTCAGTCTATAAAGCCTGAAAGACTACTTTAAGTTTTGCATAATTTTCTCCTGACTAAAAAGCATATACATACATACATATGTAGGGTCATAGTTCAATCATGAAAAATATGTTTTATAACAAGATCTTAAACTTATATTTATAAAATTTATACAGGTGACCCTTGACCCTTGAACAACATGGGTTTGAACTGGACGGGTCCACATATATGTGGATTTTTTTAATGTATACCACTGTAAATGTATTTTCTTCTCCTTATGACCTTCTTAAAAACACGTTATTTTCTCTAGCTTACCTTATTGTATGAATACAGTGTTTAATACATATAACATACAAAATATATATTAATTGACTTTGTTATTAGTAAGGCTTCAGGTCAACAGTAGGCTATTTGTAGCTGAGTTTTTGGAGAGTCACAGTCACACATGGATTCTTGACTGCATGTGGGGGAGGGGGTCACTGTCCCTATCCCAATGTTATTCAGGAGTCAACTGTATATACTTTTTAAACAAAATTCATTATATATATACTTTTATTTCCACTAAAGTAGGCAAATCTTAAGTATACAGCTTCATGGATTTTTTTCCTTCCTATTTTAGTCAGGGTGAGGTGCTAATCATGTCAATCCAATAACATATTTAGCTGGGTCAAGCCTGGATGCAGTTTTAGTAAGCTATGTCTGGTTTGTGCACTTCTGGTTTTTCCCTACTTCTCAGATGTGGTCCTGGCAAGTCTCTATCTCTTCAACTATGAAAGCCTATGGGAAATTCAAGGATACTTTGAGAAGATTTGAGCTTAATTCTTTATCCTTCTACCATCTACAAATTCAAATGTGAATGAGTCAGTTTCCTTCCCTTGAGCATGACTCTGTCTCCTAAGCTTATGGGGAATTTCATATGGTGGAATAGTGTTATTTAAAATGGACTTAGATTAGTTGTAGATACTCAGTGCAAATTCTAGGGAACCAAAAATTAGTTAAAAAAAAAAAAAGAGGTATAATGGTATGCTGAGAGGAAAGAAAATGCAATCACATAAAATGCTCGATCAAAACCAGAGAAGACAGAAAAAGGTGCACTAGAAAAAAAGAAACAAAGAACAAGGGCAAGAAATAGAAAACATTAATTTGATATCAATCAATCACCATTCTAAATATCAATGGTCTAAATACAGAAGTTAAATGGCAGAGGCTAACAGAATAGATTAAAAAAAAAAAAAGACCCAACTATATGTTGTCTGTAAGAAAACCATTTAAGATACAAAGACACAGATAGTGTAAAAGCAAAGTAATGGATAAAGATATAGCATATTAACTAACATTGAGTAAACGAAAACTGACAAGCTATATTAATTTCAGAGAAAGCTGAATTCAGAGGAAGAAAAATCATCAGGGATAAAGAAGAGGATTACATGGTGAAAAAGCGGCCAATTCTCTGAGGAGACACAAAAATCCATAAAGTATATATACCTAACAACACAGTATCAAAATATGTAAGGCAAAACCGACAGAACTGCAAGGAAACTAAAAAAATCCACTATTAAAGTTTGGGGAATTTGACACCTCTTTATCATTAATTGATGTATTCAGCAGACAGAATATCATTAAATCTATTATGAAAATGAACACTTTCAATTAACTGGATCTAGATTCCTACAATACTTCATCCAACAATAGCAAATATACATTCTTCTCAACCTTACAGAGAACTTTTATTTACCAACATAGAACACATTATGGACCACAAAGCACACCTTAACAACTGTAAAATAACAGAAATCATATAAAACATGCTTTGCGACCCCAATGTAATTAAACTAGAAATCAGTAACAGAAGGATAGTCTGAAAATCCCAGAAGTTGGAAACTGAACAACACACTTCTAAATAACAAGTGGATCAAATAAGAAGTCTCAAGAGAATTTTAAAATATTTAAAACTAAATGAAAATGAAAATACAGCTTATCAAATGTTGTGAAACTCATTGAAAACAGTGCCTAGCAGAAATTTTATAGCACTAACTACATATATTTGAAAACAAGACTTGAAATTAATAATCTAAGCTTCCATCTTAAGAAACTAGGAAAACAAACTGAAAAGTAAGCAGGAGTCAAGAATAAAAAAACAGAAATCAATGAAATTGAAACAAAATCAACGGAGAAAAATCAAAGAAATTAAAAGCTAGTTCTTTAAAAAGATCAATAAAACCAATAAGCTCTGGCCAAGAAAACTAAGAAGGAAAAAATAGAAGACACAAATGACTAATATCAGAAAAGGAGCCATCACTACTGATTCCATGGACACTAACAGGATAATTAACAAATATTATGAAAAACTCTATTCCCACAGATTTGATAAATGGTTCAATTCCTTGAAAGACATAACCTGATAAAACTCACACAAAGGGAAACAGAAAATCTGAAGAGACTAACACCTATTAAGGAAATTGAATAATAATTAACCTTTCAAAAAAGAAAGCACCAAGCCTCAATGAGTTCAATGGTGAACTCTACCAAACATTTAAGGGAGAAAAAAATCAATTCTTTGCAACCTCTTCCAAAAAACACTTCCTAACACATTCTACGAGATCACTATTATTCTAAGTACCCAAAACACGAGGATGCCTGGTTTTAGGTGCCTCAGCCAGTGAAGCATCCCACTCTATATTTTGGCTCAGATCATGATCTCAGGGTTCATGGGCTCTATGCTGACAGTGCATAGCCTGCTTAGGATTCTCTCTCCCTCTCTCTCTCTGCCCCTCCCTAGCTCACCATCTCTCTGTCTCTCTTAAAAATAAACTTAAAAAAATAATAAAATTTACATGGAAATACAAAGCATCCAAGAAGAGCCTGGAAGTGTCTTCTTGAAGAACTACAAAATGGGAGTACTTCTCTACCATATAATACACTTGTTATAAACCTAAAGGAATTATAACAAGGGTAGAAAAATAGACCACGCGGGCGCCTGGTTGGCTCAGTCAGTTAAGCAGCCGACTTCAGCTCAGGTCATAATCTCACAGTTCATGAGTTCGAGTCCCACATTGGACTCTGTGCTGACAGCTCAGAGCCTGGAGCCTGCTTCAGATTCTGTGTCTTCCTCTCTCTCTGACCCTCCCCGACTCATGCTCTGTGTTTCTCTCTCTCAAAAATAAACGTTAAAAAAAAAAAAGACCATGGAAGAGGATGGAGAACTCACAAACAGATTCCTACCTAAATGGTTACTTGATTTATGATAAAGATGGCTGGCAGAGCAGTGGAGGCAGAGGAGAAAGGATTATCTTTTTAATAATAGAAATGCTTCTATAATAATATAGAAATGCTTCTATATGGAAGCATATGAAAGGGGCCTCTACCCTACACCATACACAAAATATCAATCCCAAGCAGACTGCATATCTAAATATGAAAGGAAAATCAATAAAGTTTATATAATACAGGAGAATATTTTCATGATTTCAGGATTGGCGAAGCTTATAAAAAGCACCAACTATACACAAAAGCATTGATAATCTTAAGTACATTAAAATCAACTACTCTGGGGGCACCTGAGTGGCTCAGTTGGTTAAGCGTGCAACTTGATCTCAGGTCATGATCTCGAGGTTTGTGGGTTGAAGCCCTGTGTTGGGCTCTGTGCCAACAGCTCAGAGTCTGGAGCCTGCTTCAGATTCTGTGTCTCCCTCTCTCTGACCCCCACCCCCTACTCACACTCTGCCTCTCTCTCAAAAATAAACAAACATTAAAAACTTTTTTAAATAAGAACTCTGTTAACCAAAAACATTGTTATTTCAAAATCTTAACCTAGGGATTGGGGAAAGAGGGTGGAAATACAGATGAAGCAAGGCTGGCCGTGAATTGCTAATTGTTCAAGCTAGGTGATGGGAACATGTAGTCTGCTACTTTATTCTTTCTACTTTAGTATATGTTTCACATTTTTCACGATAAAAAGCACACAGTGAAGGCCATCATAAGAGTGACAAGTCAAATCATAGAATGGAAAATGAACTGACAAATGACTTTTATGAGTACTATATCAAGAACTGCTTGCTTTAAACCAGTAAGAAAAGAATAAGAGACAAAATACACATAAAAGACACCAAAAACTATGCCAGGAATTCAGCTGATCTGGGAGAACAGTAGCTGAGATGCTGGGTGTCAGAGTAGCCAATTAAGGAAACAAGCACAAAGGGAAAGAAAACTTTGAACCACTGACTGCGTGGTAATAAGCAAGAGTTAGAGCGTCTACAGCCGGAGGAGGCACCGATCCACCTGTTCCATCCCACTCCCTGCCCTACCCCCACAGAACAGTGCAGTGACAGAGAGTCAGGTGGGTCAGCGCAGAGTCCTGAACAAAAGGCTCCTGCAATTTTAGGGACTGTGAGGTGTGTATGTGTGGGGAGGAGAGTCCGAGCGGACTGGGTCAGAGTGGGGAAAGTGTCTTCAAGGTTTCCCCTATAAAGAGGTCTCCGCAGAGGTGCCTGAACACCTCGGCCCAAAGCCTCAGACATAGAGAACTAAAAATGAAGGTGCTGGGACTAGACACTTAAATACGTCTGGGGTGGGGGGTTGTGTCCAAGGGCCCAGGCTGAGCTTCCTTCAGAGGCTGCAGGACAAGTCTGATTGTGACAAGGGGACAGCTTTCTCATGTGGGGCCTGTTGGGTAAGGTCCCTGTGACTGTGTCTGGTCAGGGCTGGAAGAGCACACAGGATTTTAACCAGAAGGTGAACTCCTCACAGAGATGTTCAACTCCACTAGTCGTCAGGGAAAGGCAAATTAAATCACTGATGATAGGAAGCACTGGTGAGGGTGTAGAGCACCAAGAACCCCGAGAGACTGATGACGGTTAACACAAACTGTACATAATCAGCAGATCCTGCTACCCAGAAACTCCATTTCTAGGTGGAGCAGAAACCAAAAGAAATTCTTGTACATATGCACCGGGGCAGATGAATAAGAATGTTCCCAAAAGCAATCTTTATACAGACTCAAACTGGGAGAAAAAATGTCAATCAACTATAGAATGAATAAACAGTAGTATATATACATAAAATGAAATAATTATCATTGTTTTAAATAAAATGAATACAATTCAGCTACACAAACACAATGCTGAATGAACAACGGATTCTATTCACATACAGCTCAAAACAGAGAAAACAAAAAAAAAAAAAAAGAAAAGAAACTACACTTGAGAACGGCGGTTGCCGCTAGGGACCAGGGACGCGGCGGAGACGTGCAGAGCCCGGGAGGCAGTGGTCTCAAGGATGAGACACTGCTCTGGGTGACGGCCAGACAAGGGGCTGTTTGTGACGATCCACCGATTTATACACACTTATGTTTCATCAACTTTTCCATCATTATGTGTGACGCTTCAATGAAACAGTGTTTTAAAAGAAACAAACACAAGCACATTTATAAAGCAGCCACACATCTCGAAGGGAAAACACAGATGCTGCATGAATAAATAGCGTCCTCACCTCTTTAGGATTGATGTACCTCATTATCTGACGTGGCTCTCCTCGTCCTCTCAGAACAATCAGGCTTTTGAAGTGTTGGAAGATAGTGACATTCTAAAGTTCGAATACATAAGATTTTATGGTCAAAACTGGATTCTCTGCTTCTGATTCGCTTTCTCCCAATTAGGGCAAAAGGAGTAAAAACCATGTAATAGATTTATGTATGTAAACTAGATTTCAGAAATATTTGACCCTATACTCTGGCAGTGCATCAATAGCAACTATAACGAAAATACCCAGGACATTGGTTGAGTCGCTTCTGCTTGCTCCAGAGTCATGTAGGAGGAAGGTAACATACGGCCCACTAGTTAAGAACACGGAACAGGGCATCATAGTATCTGGGTTCAAACGGTTAGTACCCACTCACCATGTGACTCTGGACAAGCCGCTTCAATTCCCTCCTTGGTCTGGCATCTAAGACATGGGAATGACAGTGGTATCTCATACAGCTACGGCATGGAGTTCATAGTGAACATCCGTAAAGCACTCAGAACAACTTCTGGCACAAGAAAGCACTAAAAATTATTATCTTATTATTACCGTTACAGAAACCTCATTCTTGTAGTAATTCTGTTGATTTACAAGCCTATCTACTATTCATGTTAGGACATATTTGGTCAAACAACTCCAAACAATTCTTCTATTTTTAAAGATTTATTTTTGAGAGAGAGACAGCATGAGTGGGGGACGGGCAGAGAAGGAGGGAAACAAAGAATCCAAAGAATGATCCAGGCTCTGAGCTGTCAACACAGAGCCCAATGTGGGATGTGAACTCATGAACCAAGAGATCACGGCCTTAGTTGAAGTCAGATGCTTAACTGACTGAGCCACCCAGGTGCCTCTCCAAACAATTCTATCTCAGACAATTATTTATTTGGTAACACTCTCCTCATAACCTACCTCCCCCCCAAAAAACCCTTAATAACTCTTAGTAAACTCGCCCCCCACCCCAGTGTGCTTAGTTAAATCAAGTAAATTCAAACAAAAGTAACCCACAGCACCACAAGACAGTTTGAAGCCCCCCCGTCACTGCCTGTGGAGATGGTGTAGCCCACACGAAAACAAACAGTACTCTTTCTGAAAGGAAGACATCATTTCCTGTAGGTCTAACCCCAAGTTGAGTATCAAGAAAAGTTTATGGTGATACATTGGGGGATGGGGAGTAAAAATTTAGTGCTTTTAGAATATGTTCAAACTTAAGCGATCATCAACATAATATAAACCTCTATGTGCCTAAGATGTTACCTATAAACCTATTGGTAACCACAAATTAAAAACTATTAATACATATGCAAAAAATAAAGAGAAAGCAATCCAAGTAATATCACTAAAGAAAGCCATCAGAGGGTCGGGACAGGAGGGAGGAGGAGGGGACAGGGAGGGGAGGCAGCCACGGTGGGGTGAGGACGGCCTTCTGGTCCGGGTAGCGGACGTGGTGTCCACTGACCAGCCTACTGCTCTCTCGCTTCTGCTTGGGCTTCCCGGCTCCCACCTAACCGCGCACCCCCCGTCCCTGAGACAGAGAGGGTGGCCCTGCTGTGGATGGTCAGATGGCTCCCACCACCCCGCTCCGGCCCCAGTCAGCATGGAGCAGACGAGGAGAAAGGTGGGGGAGGGCTGCTGGCCTGTGTGGTAGACTGCGGCACACACTAGACACAGTTAGGAGATGCTGGAAATGCAGAACCACAGCTTCTCACCTGCTCCCGTTCTGCTAGTAAGGACTCAGCAAAAGTGAGTGAGCGAGCTCAGAGGAGGGGGTGAGAGGTGTTGACAGCCTAGTCTTCCTCACTGGTGATGAAGCAAGAGGAAAACCTATGCAGGCAACACAGGGGCTAACTTGCTACGGTGGACCTGAAGATCGGGACTTGATGGACAGGTTACAGAACAAGTGATCTTTAAATATTTAAGGATGGGGGCGCCTGGGTGGCTCAGTCGGTTAAGTGTCCGAGTTCGGCTCAGGTCATGATCTCAAGGTTTGTGGGTTCAAGCCCCATGTAGGGCTCTGTGCTGACAGCTTAGAATCCAGCTCAGCCTGCTTTGGATTCTGTGTGTCTCTCTCTCTGCCCCCACCCCCAACTCATGCTCTGTTTATCTCTATCTCAATAAGAAATGAACAAAAAAAATTTATATATTCTCCCCTATGACCCAGCAATTGCACTGCTAGGAATTTACCCAAGAGATACAGAAGTGCTGATGCATAGGGGCACATGTACCCCAATGTTTATAGCAGCACTTTCAACAATAGTCAAATCATGGAAAGAGCCTAAATGTCCATCAACTTTATATCAAGAAGATGTGATTTTTATATATAATGGAGTACTACATGGCCATGAGAAAGAATGAAATCTGGCCATTTGTAGCAACGTGGATGGACCTCGAGGGTGTCATGCTAAGTGAAATAAGTCAGGCAGAGAAGGACAAATACCATATGTTTTCACTCATAAGTGGAACAGGAGAAACTTAACAGAGGACCATGGGGGAGGGGAAGGGAGGAAAACCATGAGAGACTCTTGAAAACTGAGAACAAACTGAGGGCTGAAGCGGTGGGCGGGGGGAGACGAGAAGCGGGGGTGATGGGCATGGAGGAGGGCACTTGTGGGGAGGAGCACTGGGTGTTATGTGGAAACCAAGTTGACAAAAAACTATAAAAGAAGAAAAACCGAAGAAAACAAAAAACATTAAACATTTAAGGGCAGAACAAGAAGCCTATTTCCAGCACTGTGAGCAATAATTTCTGCTGCTTGTCATCCACGCTGTCTGCTGTAGTTCATCCTAGCCGCCCAGACGAGCACAACCACCCAGGATCTGAACACCATGGCTAGCCCGTAGGACCTAAATGATGTCAGAATGCATTTCCCCCCCTCAGGTTTACATGGAATGTTTACCAGAAAAGACTTTTTCTAGGACAGGCAAGTTTCAACAAATTTCAAGTTATTAAAATCATATAAATAACTGGCCTCAGAATTAAACCAGAAATCAATAATAGAAAGGTAACTAGAAAACTACTAAATATTTGGTAATTAAACAACATAATTCAAAAAACCCATGGGTCGGGGCGCCTGGGTGGCTCAGTCGGTTAAGCATCCGGCTTCAGCTCAGGTCAGATCTCACGGTTCGTGGGTTCGAGCCCCATGTTGGGCTCTGTGCTGACAGCTAGCTCAGAGCCTGGAGCCTGTTTCAGATTCTGTATCTCCCTCTATCTCTGACCCTCCCCTGCTCCAGCTGTCTCTCTGTCTCTCAAAAATAAATAAAAAGCATTAAAAAAAAATAAAATAAAAACCCATGGGTCAAAAAAATCACAATGGAAATTGTAAAATATTTTGAAGTGAAAGGTAATGGGGTGCCTGAGTAGCTCAGCCAGTTAAATGTTTGACCCTTGATTCTGGCTCAGGCTCAGGTCATGATCTCATAGTTTGTGAGATCGAGCCCCATGTCAGACTCTGTGCTGACAGCGTGGAGCCTGCTTGGGATTCTCTTGGGAAGGTAATAAAGTGCAATGTTGTGCTGCAGTGCAAAACAGAAAAAGAAGTAACAGATATAAAGTTTACACGAAAAAAATGAATGCCATTCAGAGATGACATGATTAGGTGGGAAGTCCAAAGGAGTCTACAAAAAAGCAATTAGAAATAACAAGTGTGTACTAGGTCAGCAGATAAAAATAAACGATATTTTTATAAACTAGAAATGAACAATTAGAAAATAAAATTGAAAACAATACCACTCACAGTAGCGTCAAGTACCCTTAAGTTAAATAAAAGATACATAAGACTTCTACACTGCAAACTATAAAACATTGTGGAGAAAGATTTTTAAAGATCTAATACATGAAGATATGTACCACGTTCATGAAAACTTAGAGTAGTAAAATGTGAGTCCTCCCCCAAAGTGATCTACTGATTCATGCAATCTCAACTGTAACCCCCACAAATATTTTTGCAAAAATTAATACATTGATTCTACTATTTACATGGAAATGCAAAAGCCCTAGAATAGGTGTGAAAATCATGAGGACTATCACAGCTGGAGGACTCGGATGCCCACACTTAAGAATAAGCTCCAGGTGCTAAGACCATGGGGCACTGGCCCAGATAGAGACAAACCAGTGCAACCGACCAGACACCACAGAAACACTTCAGATATACGACGACATGATTTAGACAAAGGCACCACTGCAATTTACTATGGAAAGGATGGTATTTTCAATAAATGGGACTTAATCATTTTGCTATCTGGAAAGATAAAAATGAACTTTGCCTACACCTCTAATCACACACAAACATTAATTTGAGATGATAGTAGATCTCAATCTACAACAAAAGCAGCTAAGCATCTAGAAGAAGGATAAGGAAAATATCTCTTGGCTTTGGGTTAAACATTTCCCCCCCCAGATTTATTTCAATATAATTGACATGCAATGTTGTGCTGGCTGAGCTGGATGTCTGCCTTGGGAGCTTTTCCCACTGGGAAAGTTTTGATATTATTTAAAAAAATTTTTTTAACACTTATTTATTTTTGACAGAGTGTGACAGAGTGTGAGCTGGGGAGGGGCAGAGAAAGACAGAGTAAGACAGAGTGTGAGCTGGGGAGGGGCAGAGAAAGGAGGAGACACAGAATCTGAAGACAGGCTCCAGGCTCTGAGCAAGCATTCAGCACAGAGCCTGACACAAGGCTCGAACCCATGAACTGTGTGAGATCATGACCTGAGCCGAAGCCGGACACTCAACCCAGTGAGCCACCCAGGCACCCCTGGAAGTTTTTATATTGTCATCTCTTTATGTAAACATTTCTTTTTCATATTTTAATATTTACTTTTGAGAGATGGAGGGAGAGAGTGAGAGAGACAGAGGGAGAGAGAGGGGGAGAAAGGAGGGGAGAGAGAGAGAACGTGCACACAAGCAGGGGAGGGGCAAAGAGAGAGGACAGAGGATCAAAAGTGGGATGTGCACTGAGACAGCCCAATGCTGGGCTTGAACCCATAAACCCTGAGATTATGACCCAAGCTGAAATCAGACATTCAACCAACTGAGCCACCCAGGAGCCCCTAGGCAGACATTTCTTGAACAGGACATAGAAAGAACTAACTGTAAAGAACAAATGATTAAATTGGACTTAAGTAAAATGAAAGACTCATTATCAAAAAACCACCTTTAAGAATGCAATGCCTGCAGAAAATACCTGCCACACATGTATTTAATAAAGGACTTGTGCCCAGGATATACGAGAAACTCCTCCAAGTGGATACTGACAGTGTACTAGTAGATGCAATAGGATTTGGGGGTTTGAAGATTGGGAGGATAGGTTTTTAAAATTAAAAAAAGGTAGGAGATTTGGGATGTTAATATCCTCGTCATACACAGGCGTCACACAATCCTAACATGATAGAACAGAAACCAAGGTTTAAATATTCTTTTTTTTAATGTTTGTTTATTTTTGAGAGAGGGGGAGACACGGAACCTGAAGCAGGCTCCAGGCTCTGAGCAGTCAGCACAGAACCCAACTTGGGGCTTGAATTCATGAACCCTGAGATCGTGACCTGAGCTGAAGTTGGTCGCTTAACCAACTGAGCCACCCAGGTGCCTCAGGTAGAAATGTTCTTTAAAAAATTTTTTTAATGTTATTTTATTTTTGAAAGAGAGACAGAGACAGAGTGTGAGCAGGGGAGAGGCAGAGAGAGATGTTAACACAGAATCTGAGACAGGCTGCAGGCTCTGAGCTGTCAGCACAGAACTCCACAACAGGGCTCGAACTGGTGAACCGCGAGATCCTGACCAGAGTCGAAGTCCACCACTTGCCTGACTGAGCCACTCAAGCACCCCTAAATATTCTTGAAAGAAATAAGGTAACAGGGGCGCCTGGGTGGCTCAGTCGGCTAGGCACCCGACTCTTGATTTGACTCAGGTCATAATCTCTCGGTTTGTAAGTCAGAGCCCCATATCCTGCTCTGTGCTGACAGCTCCGAGTCTGCTTGGGATTCTCTCTGCCCCTCCCCTGCTCTCTGCCTCTTACTCACGCTCGCTCTCTCAAAATAAATAAATTAACTTAAAAAAACTTAAGGTAACGAAGAGAGGAACTAAAAAGTCATCACGTACGGTACTGGCAGGGGAGATAGGCAGGGCTGTGCATAAGCGCTCAGTTACCTTTTCGGGAAATCAACAGGTCACTTGAGTTGGTAAATAAAAAATAATTATACAAACATATTATGAAGAAATAGAAATAACTACTAGAAGACCTAAAACAAAAAATTGTTCAAAGTGGTTCTCTTTAGAGTATGAGGGTAGAGAAGAGTAGGAGGGGGTAAAAGATGTGCTTTAATTTGTAAGTTCTTCTATATTATTTTACTGAAGGAAGTCCATATATTATTGACTTAAAATATTCACATGAAAGAAAATACCTTCATTTACAGTAGTTTGACTATGCAAATTACTAATTTATAGGACCAAGTAATGTGTTAAATTTAAGCATCCGTATTTAGAAGTCCTCTGAGGCACCTGAAGCACAATATATCTGGATTTAAGATCTAATGTTTTCTCTTGAGTCTTAGGAGTATTTAAATTATCCATATATTTGAACCATGGTTTTCATAGTTGCTTTTTTTTTCAGTTTCTAACCACTTTTTAAAATTTTTTTTAATGTTTTATTTATTTTTAATACAGAGAGAGACAGAGCATGAGAGGGGGAGGGGCAGAGAGAGAAGGAGACACAGAACTGGAAGCAGGCTCCAGGCTCTGAGCTGGCTGTCAGCACAGAGCCTGACGCGGGGCTTGAACCCACTAATGTGAGATCTGACCTGAGCCGAAGTCGGAGGCTTAACCAACTGAGCCACCCAGGCGCCCCTCTAACCACTTTTTAAATCCAACCGCTCTGTCACACCTTCTATTGCATGGGGCACCATCTTATCTCCAAATACAACCCCCTTGCATCAATTCAACATGCAGATCTTACCTAAATTGATCACCATTTTAAGAAAAATATTTTAGGGGTACCTGGGTGGTTCAGTTGATTAAGTGTCTGACCTCAGCTCAGATCATGATCTCACAGTTCATGGGTTCAAGCCCTGTTTCGGGCTCTGTGCTGACAGTTCAGAGCCTGGAGCCTGAACTTCAGATTCTGTGTCTCCTTCTCCCTCCGCCCCTCCCCCATTCATGTTTGCTCGCTCACTTTCTCTCTCTCTCTCTGTCTCTCAAAAATGAATATTAAAACATTAAAAAAATTTTAATGATTTTATTTATTTTTAGAGGGAGAGAGAGCAGGAGAGGGGCAGAAAGAGAGGGAGACAGAATCCCAAGCAGGCTCTGAGAATGAGCACAGAGCCTGACACGGGACTTGAACTCAGAAACCGTGAGATGATGACCTGAGCCAAAGTCACACGCTTAACCGACTGAGCCACCCAGGCCCCCCCAATCACCATTTTTATTTCCTTCATTTCCCCCCCTCATTCTCTCTTTTTTTAAAACATCATTGATTTTCCTTAAATACCGGTCAATCCTTTGTTGTGCATTAATACTTAAGAATACAGGTCTGTGTCACTTGTTCATGGGAACCAGTCTGAGTATCCTGGGCATTTCTGTAAGTCTCCTATTTTCCCATTTCCTCACCATGAACAGGAAGATCGCCGGGGAGCTGTGTGACGTGGGTGGAATGAGTTAACCAACAGACTTTCTTGGAGGGGTGTGGGTAGGTGGCCAGCAATCAAGCCGCATGTCTTTCTAATATTAAAATCAAGAGGCTTTTACTGGGGAGTGCCAAACCCACAACAGAATTAGCTTTTCCAAACAGTTTAACTTTTTAAAAAGAGATAACCTTCAGCATTCTTTCTCCTAACAGTAGACACCCACCTACCAGCACAGTTTCCGACTCCTGGTGAATATCATGCGCCTGCAGCTCCGGGGCCTGAAGTGACAGTGGAAGCAAATGGCACAACTGGCCCTGTGTCTATAGTCATTCTCCTTCCAGCTCTTTCCAACTGCTAACTCTAAGTGTACCCTTGCTAGGGCTCTGGTGACAAACTGGCTCTCTCCCTGCATCCCTGGGGAAGTGTGTCTAGGCAAGGCTTCTACACGGTTCTGTCCCACGGGAGGCTACCATCTACTTTTGGTTGTCCAAAAATGAGATCAAACTCATCTGCTCATGAACTCCCTTCTCTCTGGTATGGGTTAGCCTTATGTATATTGTCATTTCACGGGCGTTCTGTAGGAACCAAGAGTGAAAACTTTTGTCTCCTCACTTAAATACTGAGTTATAATACACATACATACACGCACACACTTGTCTATATACGGGGCTTCTCTACTGAAACTCCGTAAGGGCAAGGGTGTATTGTAAATGCCTTACACGGTGCTAGGAATGTAAGGTAAGTGGCTGATTGGATTTGGATGTGGGATAAAGGAAGTTACAAACGGCAAAAAGCTTAAGCCTAGATACAAGTACGCTGGTAGAAATCATCAAATGAATAGATTTAAACAAACTTAAAAAAATTTTTTTTAAATGTTTTATTTATTTTTGAGAGACAGAGCATGAAGAGGGGAAGGGTAGGGAGAGAAAAAGACACTGAATCTGAAGCAGGTTCCAGGCTCTGAGCTAGTGGTCAGCACAGAGCCCAACGCGGGGCTCGAACCCACAAATTGTGAGATCATGACCTGAGCCGAGGTCGGACACTCAAGTGACTGAGCCAACCAGGCGTCCCAGGAATAGATTTTTAAAGAAAAATTTCTGGGGCGCCTGAGTGGCTCAATCGGTTAAATGTCTGACTTTGGTTCAGGTCATGATGTCATAGTTTGTGAGTTCAAGCCCTGTGTCAGGCTCTGTGCTGACAGCTCAGAGCCTGGAGCCTGCTTCAAATTTTGTGTCTCCCTCTCAATTTGCCCTTCCCCTGCTCACACTTTCTCCCTCTCCCTCCCTCCCTCTCTCTCCCTCTCCCTCTCTCTCTCTCAAAAAAAGCATTAAAAATTTTTTAAAGAAAAATTTTAGTTTAGTATTGGAGATCAATAGTTATGGATTTTATGGCTTGAAAGAGGCAAAAGCAACACATGATGGAAGCTATGTTGTAAGACTTGATTAACAAATCGTGTGTGTCAGAAACAGAGCCATAGCATTTCACACAAAATTATCCGGCACAGACAGCATTACTATAAACACAGAAGAGTGAAGTCATTTTAGTTACTGGCTCTCATCCAACCAGGTTAGGTCAATTTGGAATATTCCCTTCACCAATGAGACCAGCTCTAGCCAGACAAAAGCAGGATAAATAAGTACATTAATTCAGATTATTATCAAACTTTAAGTCTTGAAGAGTCATGTACTCCATACATTTTTAATGAGTGAATGAATGTATCCCTAACACTCGCTCAGAAACCTGATTCCTGAGTCAATAAATAGTTTTAGAGGTAAAAACCAAAGGATCCTACTATTGATACTTTCAGTGATCACAATTATTTTCAGAATGCCTGGCCCTGATCAGAGCTCAGTAAGGATTTGTGAGGCTAATGAGATGATTAATTAATGTTAACTTTCTGAAATTCTAAAAAATGGGTGCTTTTAAAGCAAACGGTGGTACACCAATCTGTAAATATACTAAAAACAATTGAATTTTACACTTTCAACAGGTGAACCTTATGACATATAAATTATATCACAGTAAGATTACAAAAACAACGAAATAAACTCACAAGAAAACATTTCCAGGCCTCCTGAATGACTCTGGCAGCTTTGTCCTTCTTTGTAAATTCTGATTCCTGCATCCAAGGCATTTGAAGTCCTAAAATTAGCAAAGAGGGTATATCTAAAATTTCTTTATAAACTCCACTCTGAAGCTCATTAGAACTCAAGGAAACTTAAATAGAAAGCTGAATAAAGGAAATAAAGATGAGATTTGGTATCAAAATAATTATAATAAAAAATAAAAACTGTGACCTAGTGATTGCCTTATATGTTCCAATGTTATTTTTTCTTTTATTTAATTATTTAAAACAACATTTATTTATTTTTGAGAGAGAGAGAGCAGGGGAAGGGCAGAGAGAGAGGGGGATACAGATAATTTCAAGGAGGCTCCATACTGTCAGCATAGACCGTCATGTGGGGCTCAAACTCACAAACTGTGAGAACATGACCTGAGCCGAAGTTGGACACTTAACCAACAGAGCCTCCCAGTTCTAATTTAACAATCTGGTGTAGCAGATTTTACCAGTATGCTGTGCTAGACGTAGAGACTGCACTTCAGGCCTATGGCCCATTAGTGATGAAGGAAGCCAGTATTAAGCCCAAGGCAGCTGGTGTTGAAAACCTATGACCTTTCAGTGCCCCCAATCAATGACTTCAAATAAACTGTTCTTACTCAACATATTCAGTGACAGAGTTTCATCCACAAATTTACCCAGGCCCCTAACCTAGAATTAGAGATGATTATAGAATTTTTCCTTCTTTGTAAATATGCTGACTCATTAGTCAATCATGCATTAAATTGTCAGAAGAAGAGATGAAGCCTGACTATTAAGACAAAACAAAATCACCAGTTCTACCCACAAGTTTTATTAATACTGTGAAGAAATAAGTAATAGGGAAGTCAGAAAGCCATTATAGTCTGAGTCCTTTAGAAAGCTGCAGTAGACAGAGAGGATCCTGGGAAGAAAGCGGACTAGGAAACACCAGGAATTTGTCTCCGCATCTAGACAAGCGCACTGGCAGAATCTAACGTAACTATTTCCGAACTCCTGTGTCTACTGAAGGCTTGCAACTTCCAGGGGAAGGCGTGGGGGATAAACTGTGGTCACTCGGGTCACCTGCTCTTGGCCCAGTAGCAGCCACTCATCCCTTCACAGCAGTGCCAGCAGCAGGCAGCTGCGTCCGTGTTCTTGGAGCAGCTTGCACACAGCTTGTGGGAGCCAGGGTGGAGACAAAGGACTCTGTCCTCCGATCCAGGAGATCCCTGTTGCTGCTTCTGATCACAGAGGTGCAAACAGGCAGGCACAGGCAGCCTGTGGTGTCACACCTCCACCCCAAACCGTCATTGCAAGCCCTTCCCATCTGGCAACTTCCAGGGAATTTAAAGGGTTTTTCCTTCCCTCTCCGTTGGTTTCCGTTCCCCTTTTGGGAACCAGATATTAAAAACGAGGACTTTCAAAAACAATTACACATGATGAGATAATGAGGAGTGGCCAGTCATTCCCAGAAAGGTATGGACTCACAAAAGAACTGAGAAGACCTTAAGTTCACAATTCAGATTTATCCTTGACCAATCCTTGTAGTCTATAACACACACACACACACACACACACACACACACACACCCCACTCTGGGGAAGGGAGAGAATCTGATTTCCAGAGTTCTTGCATTATTAAACTCAAAAGTCCAGTTTTCAATAAAAGATTGTAAGGCATACAAATAAACACAAAATTATGTGTCATTCAAAGGAAATAAACCTATCAACAAAAAGTGACCTTAAAAAAGACCTTATGGCAGCTCTACTGGACAAAGACCCGAACACAAATGTCTCAATGTGCTCAAAAAACTAAAGGAAGAAGTAGAGAAATTCATGAAATGATGCACAATATGGAAATATCAATAAAGAGACAAAAACAAAAAAGATATCAAACAAACTCTGAAACTGAAAAGTAGAATAACTGAAATGAACAATTCAGTAATGGGATTCAAAGGTAGAATTGGGCAGGCGGAAGAAACTAATCAGCCCTGATTCTTCAAGATAACTTGAAGATTAACAATGGAAATTGTCAAGTCTGAGAAACAGAAAGAAAAAAGATTGAAGAAAAGTGAGTAGAGCCGAAGAGACCTCTGGTACACCAGCAAGCAGACCAGCATGCATGTCGTGGGAGTCCCAGAAGAAAAAGAGAAAGAGAAAAGGGAGGAGAGAATATCTCAAGAAATAATGGCTGAAAAACGCCAAATTTCATGAAAAACATAAACATTGCAGCTCAACAAACTCCAATCAAGAGGAACTAAAGATATATTCTCACCAAGATACATTATAATTAAACTTTCAAAAGCCAAAGAAAAACTCTTAAAAGACAGCAAGAGAGAAGTGAGTCATCACATATAAGGTATTTTTTTTAACATGTTAACAGATTTCTCATCAGAAACTTTGGAAGTCAGAAGGCAGTGGGCCGATATATTCAAACTTCTCAGTGAAGAAAAACCTATCAGCCAAGAACCCTGTGCCTAACAAAACTGTCTTCCAAGAATAAGGGAGAAATTAAGACATTCCAAGATGAACAAAAGCTGCAATAGTTCTCTGCCACTAGATGTGCCCTGCAAGACATGCTCAAGAGAGTCCTGCAGGGAAAAATGAAAGGACACTTGGCAGTGACTCAAAATTGTATGTAGAACAGAAATTTCAATATAGGTACATACATGGGTAGTTATAAAAGCCAGTATTATTGTAATAATGGTTTGTAACTAAATATTTTGTTTTCTACATGATTTAAGAGAACAATATATTTTAAAAATTATTAGTCTAAAAAGGAGTATTATTGTAACTGGGTTTGGTTTGTAATTTCACATGCTGTTTTCTATGTAATTTAAGGGACAAATATTTTTAAAATAATGTTTATGTTATGTTTTGGGGTATATGATGTATAAAGGTGTAACTTTGTGATATCAACAATTGAAAGGAGTTGCGATAGAGGTGTAAAAGAGGAGTTTTTGAATGTTACTGAAGTTAAACTGGCATAAATTCACAATGGAGTGCTTTCATTTTAGGATGTTACATATAATCTCCATGGTAACCACAAAGGAAACAGCTATAGATTATACACAAAAGGAAATGAGAAATGAATTTAAATGTTTCACCATAAACAAATCAATTGAACACAAAAGAAGACAATAATGCAGAAAATGATAAACAGAAAAATCATAAATTATACAGAAAACAAATAGAAAAATGACAAAGTGAGGTCTTCCTTACCAGTAATTACTTTAAATGTAAATGGTTTAAACTCTCTACTCCAAATACACAGATTTGCAGAACAGATAAATACACAAAATCTAACTATATGCTCATCTAAAATAGACTCACTTTGGATTCAAAGACACAAATAGATTGAAAGTGAAAAGACTGAAAAAGATATTCCATGCACATAGTAACCAAAAAGAGAGGAGAGGTGGCTATCTTAAAATCAGACAAAATAGACTTTAAATCAAAAATGTTTATAATAGACAAAGGATATTATACATTAACAAAAGGTTCAATGCAACAAGAAAATATAACAATTATAAACATTTGTGTATCTAGTAAAAGACCAGCAAAATATATGAACCAAAAATAACAGAATTGAAGGGAAAACTAGACATTTATATATCATAGATATATGTCTAAATATATAGCTTTTCTGTAATAGCCATATCTGTATAAATGTATACTGTTATATATATGTTTGTATATACATATAGCTTTTCCATAACTGTTGGAGACTTCAATACCCCACTCTCAATAATGAGAGAACAACTGGACAGAAGATAATAAGGAAACAGAGGACTTGAAAAAAACACAACAAATCAATGTGATCTAACAAAAACAGAACATTCAACTGAATAACAGCAGCATTCCCATTCTTCTCAAGTGCACAATGGATGTTTTCCAAGACAGACCATGTATTAGGCCTCAACATATTATGTTCAATGTATGTCAAAAGAAATCTATTTCTTTTGAAGTTATAAATCAATAACAGGTAAACATGGAAATTTTACACATTTGTGGAATTTAAACAACATATGCCTTAACAACCAGTGGATCAAAGAAGAAATTAAATGGGAAAATGAAAACTAAAATACAACATACCAAAACTCACAGAAAGCAGTTAAATTAGTGTTAAGAGGGAAGCTTAGAGCTATATGCACATTAAAAAACAATAAAGATCTCAAATCAATGATCTAACTAAAACTTACACAACTAGTAAAAGAAGAATAAACTAAATCCAAAACTAGCTAAAGAAAGATTAGAACAAGAGATAAAAAGAAACAGAAAACAGAAAAACAATAGAGTAAATCAATGAAACCAAAACTGATTCTTGGAAAAGATCAGCAAAATTAGCAAACCTTTAGCTAAATGGACAGAGAGGAAAATTACTTCTAGTAATTCAGAAATGAGAGTGAGGACATCATTATCGATTCTGCAGAAATAAAAGGAACAGAACAGTACTATGAACACCTAGTCATAGTTTGTAGTACTGTTTGATAACCCTGATGAAACTGACAAGTTGCTAAAAATACAAAACCTACCAAGACTAAATCCCAAAGACATAGAACACCTGACTAAACCTATAACTAGAATAAGGAGATTGAATCAGTAATAAAAAATCTCCCAACAAATAAAAGCCCTGGACCTGATGGCTTCACTGTTAATTATACCAAACATTTAAGGAGCTACTACCACTCCTTATCAAACTTTTTCATAAAACTGAAGAGAAGGGAACACTTTCTAACTTGTTCTATGAGGCCAGCATTACCCTAATACCAAAGCTAGACAAAGACACTGCAAGAAAACCACACAACAATATTCCTAAGATCACTGATATAAAAATCCTCAACAAAATACTACCAAACAAAACTTAACAGCATATTAAACAGATTATACACCATAAACAAATTGTATTTCTGGAATGCAAGGGTGATTGAATATACAAATACCAATGTAATACACTACTTTAACAGATCACAATCATCTCAATTGATGCAAAAAAAAAAAAAAGCACTTGACAAAATCCAACCCCCATTCATGAAACCCCTCAATTAACTAGGAATAGAAGGAAACTGACTCAACATAATAAAAACCATTTATGGAAATCCCACAATGAACCTGATACTCAGTAGTGAAAAGACTGAAAAATTTTTCTGTAACACCTGGTTATAGAAACAACAAGGGTGTCTACATTCACCACTTTTTTTCAACATAGTACTGGAAGTTTCAGCCTGAGCAATTAGGCAAGAAAAATAAAGAAAAGGCACTCAAATGGGAAAGGAAGAAATAAAACTATCCATTCTGGACAATATGATCGTAAAAGTATAAAATCTAATTGTTCCACAAAAAACCTTCAGAACTAAGAAATGAATTCAGCAAAGTAGCAGAATATGAAGTCACCACATAAATCAGTTGCATTTCTCTACAATAATGAGGAATGATTTGAAAAAGAAATTACAAAAACAATCATATATATATATAGGCATCAAATAGAATAAAATATTTAGGAATTAATTTCATCAAGGAGGTGAAAGACTTGTACAATGAAAGCTACAAAACATTGTTGAATGAAATTAAAGAGACAAAAATAAATGTAAATATCATCTCATGTTCATGTATTGGAAGACAATATTAAGATGTCAATACTATGCAAAGCGATCTATAGATTGAATGCAATTGCTAACAAAATCGTAATGACTTTTTTTTTTTTTCAGAAGACAAAAGCCCATTTCAAAATTTAGATGGAGTCTCAAAGGTTCCAGACCAGCCAAAACAAGCTTGAAAAAGAAAGAAGCTGGAGGGCTCACACTTGCTAATTTCAAAACTTACTACCCAACTGCAGTACTCAAAACAATGTGGTGCTGGCTTAAAGCCAAGCACACAACTGAATAGACACCCCAGAAACAAACACTTATTTATACATGCCAAATGATTTTTGACAGGTGCCAAAACCATTCAATGGGGGAAGAACAATCTCAACATATAGTGTTGAGAAAATTGGATACTCACGTGCACAAGAATAGAGTTACACTCTTTTCTAGCACCATACACAAAAATTAACTCAAAATGGATCAAAGTCTTAAGTATAAGACCCAAGCCATAAAATGCTTAGGAAAATACAGGGCAAAAGCCCTACAACATCAAGTTTGGTGATGACTTCCTAGATATGACAGTAAAGGAATAAGCAACAAAAGTAAAAATAGACAAATGAGACTCCATGAAAAAATAAAATTCTATGCATCAAAATTCTATGCCAAAGACACTATCAACAGAATAGAAAGGCAACTCAGAGTAGGAGAAGATATTTCCAAACCATGTACCTGATATGGGTTTAATATCCAGAATAGAGAACTCCCAACAACAAAAGACCAAACAACCTGATTAATAAATGGACAATATACATATTTTTCCAAATATCATAAATAAACAGCCAATAATCACACAAAAACATGCTCAATATCACTAATAATTAGGGAAATAGACAGAAAAACTATAATGAGATACTGCCTGATACCCATTAGGATAGTGCTTATCAAAAAACAAAAAGAAAAACCAAACAAACCAGAAAATAAGAAATGTTGGCAAAGGTGTGGAGAAATAGGCACTTTTGTACACTATTGACAGGAAGATAAAATGGTGCAGCCACTATGGAAAAGGATATGGCAATTCTTCAAAAGACTAAAAATAAATCTGCCATATGATCTAGCAATTTCATTTGTGGGCATATACCTATAAGAATTAAAAATGGGGTCTCAAAGAGCTACTTGTCCACCTAGGTTCATAACAGCTTTATTCACAACACCTAAACACAGAGCAACCTGAGGGTCCCCTAATGGATGAACAAACAAAATGTATTCACATTCAATGGAATATTATTTGGCCATTAAAAGAATGGAAATCTGACGTATGCAACCACAAGGTAAACCTTGAGGATATTATGCTAATTGGAACCAGTCATAAAAAGACAAATGCTGTATGATTTTACCTATGAGATATTTACAAGGGTCAAAATCATAGAGACAGTAACTAAATGGTGGTTGCCAGTTGCATAGAAAGGGTAAAGGGGTGGGGCGCCTGGGTGGCTCAGGCGGTTAAGCCTCTGACTTCGGCTCAGGTCAGATCTCACGTTCATGGGTTCAAGCCCCGCGTCAGGCTCTGTGCTGACAGCTAGCTCAGAGCCTGGAGCCTGCTTCTGGTTCTGTGTCTCCTTCTCTCTCTGCCCCACCTCCTCTCGTGATCTGTCTCTCTCTGTATTAAGAATAAATAAAACATTAAAAAATTATTTAAAAAAAAAAGAAAGGGTAAAGGGTACTTATCGTTTAATGAGTATGGTGTTTGTTTTACAGCATGAAAATACTTATGGAGACTGATGGTGGTGATGGCTGCACAACATTATGAATGTATTTAGTATTACTAGATCATGCACTTATTAAGATGCATATTTTACCATACCTAAAATAAAGCCATAGTAAGCTCAATCCTTTTAAGGATTTATTACCTTAAAAAGGATGTCATTCAAAACTGAATGAGTCATTAGGTCAAATAATAAAACTATTCTGACCCATAACCAGTGAAGAAATTGAATCAGTTATCAAAAATCTCCCAACGGATAAGAGCCCTAGGCCAGATGGCTTCCCTGGGGAATTCCACTAGACATTTAAAGCAGAGTTAATACCCATTCTTCTCAAGCTATTTAAAAAAATAGAAATAGAAGGAAAACATCTGGACTCATTCTACAAAGCCAGCATCATCTGATTCCCAAACCAGACAGAGACCGAGCAAAAAAAAGAGAACTACAGGCCAATATCCTTGATAAATACAGATGCAAAAATATTTAACAAGCAAATCTAATTCAACAGTATATGAAAAAAATTATCCAACATGACTAAGTGGGACTCATTCCTGGGTTACAGGGCTGGTTCGATATTTGCAAATCAATTAATGTGATACATCATATTAACAAAAGAAAAGATTAAAACCATATGATTCTGTCAATAGATGCAGAAAAAGCATTTGACAAAATACAGCATTCTTTCTAAATAAAGACCCTTGAGAAAGTCGGGATAGAAGGAACTTACTTAAGCATCATAAAAGCCATTAATGGAAAGCGCACAGCTAATATCATCCTCAATAGGGAAAAACTGAGAGCTTTCCCCAGAGATCAGGAACACGACAGGGGTGTCCACTCTCACCACTGCTGTTTAACATAGTGCTGGAAGTCCTAGCATCAGCAATCAGACAACAAAAGGAAATAAAAAGCATCAGAATTGGCAAAGAAGAGGTCAAACTTTCACTGTTTGCAGATGACATGATACTCTACATGGACAACCCGACAGACTCCACCAGAAGCCTTCTAGAACTGATCTATGAATTTAGCAAAGTTGCAGGCTACAAAATCAACTTATAGAAATTGGTTGCATTTTTATACACCAATAATGAAGCAACAGAAAGAGAAATCAAGAAACTGATATCATTCACAGCTATACAAAAAAAATCCATAAAATACCTAGGAATAAACCTAACCAAAGATGTAAAAGATCTGTATGATGAAAACTATAGAAAACTTATGAAAGACACTGAAGAAGACACAAAGAAATGGAAAAACATTCCACGCTCATGGATTGGAAGAATAAATATTGCTAAAATGTCATTACTACCCAAAGCAATCTACACATTCAATGTAATCCCAATCAAAATCGCACCAGCATTCTTTTCAAAGCTAGCACAAACAATCCTAAAGTTCATATGGAACCAGAAAAGACCCAGAATAGCCAAAGAAATATTGAAGAAGAAAACCGAAACGGGAGGCATCGCAATCCCAGACTTTTGCCTCTACTACAAAGCTGTAATCATCAAGACAGTATGGTATGGCACAAAAACAGACACATAAACCAATGGAATATAACTAGAGAACCCAGAATTAGACCCAGAAATGTATGGCCAACTAATCTTCGACAAAGCAGGAAAGAGTGTCCAATGGAAAAAGGACAGCCTCTTTAATAGGTGGTGCTGGGAAAATTGGACAGCAACATGCAAAAGAATGAAACTAGACCACTTTTTTCCACCATACACAAAAATAAACTCAAAATGGATGCAGGACCTAAATGTGAGACAGGAAAATATCAAAACTCTAGAGGAGAGGGGCGCCTGGGTGGCTCAGTCGGTTAAGCGTCTGAATTCGGCTCAGGTCATGATCTCATGGTTCATGGGTTTGAGCCCCGCATCAGGTTCTGTTTTGACAGCTCAGAGCCTGGAGCC
Organism: Suricata suricatta; assembly: GCF_006229205.1. NCBI lineage: Eukaryota > Metazoa > Chordata > Mammalia > Carnivora > Herpestidae > Suricata > Suricata suricatta. The sequence continues at coordinate 99,886,992 of NC_043710.1, forward strand.
TGTTTCAGATTCTGTGTGTCTCTCTCTCTGCCCCTTCCTTGTTCGCACTCTGTCTCTCTCTGTCTCAAAAATAAACAAACATAAAAAAAAAAAACCCTAGAGGAAAAAGCAGGAAACAACCTCCTTGACCTCAACCACAGCAATTTCCTACTCGACACATCCCCAAAGGCAAGGAATAGAGCAAAAATGAACTATTGTGACCTCATCAAGATAAAAAGCTTCTGCATTGCAAAGGAAACAATCAAGAAAATGAACAAGCAACCAATAGAATGGGAAAAGATAGTTGCAAATGACATATTGGATAAAGGGCTGGTATCCAAAATCTATAATGAATTCACCAAAGTCCACACCCAAAAAACCAATAATCCAGTGAAGAAATGGGCAGACGACATGAAGAGACACTTCTCTAAAGAGGATATCCAGATGGCCAATAGACACATAAAATGATGCTCAACATCACTCATCATCAGGGAAACACAAATCAAAACCACACTGAGATACCACCTCACGCCAGTCAGAGGGGCTAAAATGAACAAATCAGGAGACTATGCTGGCAAGGATATGGAGAAATGGGCACTCTCTTACACTGGTGGTGGGAATGTAAACTGGTGCAGCCACTCTGGAAAACAGTGTGGAGGTTCCTCAAAAAATTAACAATAGAACTTCCCTATGACCCAGCAATAGCACTGCTAGGGATTTACCCAAGGGATACAGGAGTGCTGATGCGTATGTTCATAGCAGCACTTTCAACAATAGCCAAATCATGGAAAGAACCCAAATGTCCATCACCTGATTTATGGATCAAAAAGATGTGGTTTATATATACAATGGAATATTACATGGCCATGATAAAGAATGAAATCTGGCTATTCGAAGCAATGTGGATGGAACTCCAGGGTGTCATGCTTAGTGAAATGAGTCAGGCAGAGAAGGACAGATACTATATGTTTCACTCATAAGTGAAATAGGGGAAACTTAACAGAGGACCATGGGGGAAGGGAAGGGGGAAAAAATAGTTGGAGAGAGGGAGGGAAGCAAACCATGAGAGACTCTTGAATACTGAGAACAAGCTGAGGGCTGATGGGGGAGTAGGAGAGGGGAAGGGCGGTGATGGGCATGGAGGAGGGCACTTGTCGGGATGAGCACTGGGTGTTATATGGAAACCAACTTGACAATAAACTATAAAAGAAAAAAAATAAAAACAAAAAAACCCTATGAAACTGTTCCAATAGTACTCCAATGTTCTCAGAAAAGTGTAGCGCAATAATTTTGTTTGCCTAGGCTGTATAAATTATTTACAATTCTCTATGTTTTTGGCAAACATAGAGAAGGGAAATACAAGCTATACATGCATAAGCTTTCTAAGCAAGCCACTGTTCTGGCGCTTTTCATCCCCATAACCACAGAAGGAGGACTACTGAGCTGAAAGACAGGTGTCATTTAGCTTCCGTTCACACTCCTACTTAACAAAACTGGAGACAAACAGCTCAACATCTTTAGGCTTCCAGGTTCATTAACTGGGAAATTCAAGCGCTGCAGTAAATTAACTCCAATAGCACTTTCAAAAGTGTCACAATTCTGTGAGCTTACATTGTAAAGGGCACAATGCTGCAATCGTCAAATATAAAGAAAAAAAAAGCAGGGCACCGAACACAGGGAGAACATTGGGTTTTACTTAATCTCTGGTATTATTACTTCACAGTATAAATAATGTTATTCACTACCTTTATAACAGCAATGTGGTTCTGAGGTGCTTTATCATAGTCTAACCTAAGGGAACAAATGTTACTCAAAATTTTAAAATTTTGAACTGCTACTTACTTGTGAAATGTGAAATCTATAAAATTTATAAATCCCAACCCTCTGAAGTATTTAAATACATAACAGACATCAACTAATATGTGCACTGTATTTAAAGAGACAAAGACCAAACAAAAAATTCTCTAAAGGATATGCCATTTATAGGAAAAATTAAAGAAAAATCATATATTTTCTGTTATTTTTTCTTTTTTTATAAGCTTAAAAGTGGAGATTCTTTCTTCATAAACGTATATATTGTGTTTTAAAAAGTGACTTTTTTTTTAAGTAGGGACAAAGTGCACTGTGGAAAACAGTGTCTGAATTTCTTTCTCTTCAAATAGTTTTAATAGTATAGGAGGCAGGAGGCTATAGGTGAAGTCTGTGGGTCTAAAGTAAGATAAACTGGGGTTTTTTTTTTTAAAGAAAAAAATTCCACTTCCTACTTAGTTGTGTGATCTCGTGTAAGTTATTTAACTGGCTCCAGCTTCGGCTTCCTCGTCTGTAAAACAAGGGGTCTCACAACACCAATCTCACAGAGTTTATTTGAGCTTCAGTTTCCTTATCTGTAAAATATGGGGTCTCACAGGGGTGCCTGGGTGGCTCAGTGTGTTAAATGTCTGACTTCGGCTCAGGTCATTATCTCACAGTCCGTGATGATCTCATGGCTCGTAATGATCTCCGGGTTCCTGAGTTCGAGCCCCGCACTGGGCTCTGTGCTGACAGCTCGGAGCCTGAAGCTTACTTCAGATTCTTTCTCTCTTTCTCTCTCTTTCTCTTTTCTGTCCCTCTTCCACTCATGAGCAAGCACATGCTCTCAAAAATAAATAAATGTTACAAAAAAATTTTAAAATAGTGTCTGCCTAACATTCTAGAAACTGTTATCTTTACATCAGTACCTGATCTATATACATATCTATATGTCTATGACCCTTACAAGTGGTGTGTGATGTATCAATATACATATCAATATATATTTCTTTACATATTGAATCTTAATCTTGCTTGAGTTCTTCCTGTTACTTCAGTCCCCTTGTTTCGATGGGGTTTAGGAGGGAGGCTGTTGGGAATTCGAGGCAGATTTTAACATTTCATTCATATCATGCAGCTATTAAAAAAACTTTTGAATAAATATTTATTGAAGTATATTACACAACAAATGACGAAGAAGGCTAAAAGTTCTACATGTTAATTTGTTACGGTTTTGAGAGCAAAGCTGAATGAAACGGAGGGGGCCATTCACACACCCCACGAACTCCGTAGGCAGACGGGACAGCATGAGCGGAGGCAATGAAAACAGGAAGGTAGGACAGGATGGAAGCCAGTGTGACCACAGTCACATACAGAGAAGAGGTAGGAGATAAAAGCAGAGGAGCGGGATCACAGGTCCTACAAGGCCTTGCATTCTGGAAAGTGAGAATTTTAAGTGTGACAGGTGGCTGTTGGAGGGTGACACCAGAGAACATCATCTGTCTTGTGTTTTCTCAAGTATCAATCCAAAGGGTGGCAAAAGGAAACTAAGTTTAAAAACTAAGTTACTCTGGTTCAGTCGTGAGTCGTTATATAACCATAACTATGTAAATATTAGTTATTAACTCTACTAGCATTACAACAGTAATACCCCATGATAATACCACCCATGATAATATGAATTTGGATATAACGTGATTGGTGACTGGCTCCTGTATCCAAAGCAGGCTGGCCATGGATGTTTAGTTACTTTGGAATAACTCAACATTATATTGTATGCAATTAAAATTTCTAAATCCTACTTATTATTATGGAAGAGAGAGGATAAGTATGCGTAAATATGTGTGTTGGTGTAAGAGGTTTGTAACAGGAAGTTACCAAATAATAACCAAGTCTAAAAGGCATCAAGGGGGTGCCTGGGTGGCTCAGTCAGTTAAGCATCCAACTTTGGCTCAGGTCACAATCTCATGGTTTCTGAGTTCGAGCCCTGCATCAGGCCCTCTGCTGTTAGCACAGAGCCCACTTTGGATCCTCTGTCCCTATCACTGCCCCTCCTGCCTTCTCTCAAAAATAAAGAAACTAAAAAAATAAATAAAAAACCCCAAGAACAGGGGTGCCTGGCTGGCTCAGTCAGTAGAGCATGAGATTCTAGATCTCAGGGTTGGGAGTCTGAACCTCATGTTGGGTATAGAGATTACTTAAAAATAAAATCTTAAAAGAAATCAAGAATAAGTAGAATAACATGTTATTTAAAATATGGAGGTAAAAACTCAAGGAAATGCATGTGCAGTGAAGACAGAGCAGTGGGATAAAGAATGATCAGGGCTCTGTGGGCACAAGTGGTCAGGGAAGGCCCCTCTATTAAGAAGACATTAATTTTCATGATGCAAAGAGACAGGACAGTTGCAGGAGATTGTTGTAGGCACAGAAGATAAAAAACACCCTGAGATAAGGAACTTGGTACGTTCAAGTGGCTGAAAGCAACTAAGCAGTACTGTTGGTGCTTTGAGAAGAGGTAGAAGTGGGGGAAGGGACGGAAGGTGAGAGAGGTACCAGGAGCCACAGGTGGGAAATGAACCTGAAACTACTGGTGTGGATGGCGCGCCACAGCTTATACTGGCTGAGTGGAACCAAAATTTAAATTATCAAGAATTTTGTGAGCTGGTTTTTAAACAGTGACGAAGGACACCTGGGTGGCTCAGTTACTTAGGTCTCCGAATTCAGCTTAGGTCATGATCTCACGGTTTGAGTTCGAGCCCCATATCGGGCTCTGTGCTGACAGCTCTGAGCCTGGAGCCTACTTCAGATCCTGTGTCTCCCTCCCTCTCTGGACCCTCCCCTGCTCACGCTCTGTCTCTCTCTCTCAAAATTAAATTTAAAAACATTAAAAAATATTTTACATGAGTACAGTTAACACCAAGTTTCCAGTGCGCACAGAGCGATCGCACTTCCCTGTACATTAGCTAGGCTCACCACAACCGTGCCTGCCGTCTGGCACCACACGCTAGTGCAGCCTCACTGACTAGAACCCCTGGCTGTGCCTGTTATTCCTGTGACTGACTCGTTCCCTAACTGGAAGCCCGTATCTCCCTCTCCCCTTCACCCATTTTGCTCATCCCCCAACCCTAGAATTTCTTCTTCTTCAGGGAAGCCTGAGTTCTCCCCTTGAGACCTTTCAACTGCTTGAGTCAGGCCCACCCAGATTATTTAGGATAATCTCCTTACTTAGAGTTTACAATCATGAGTGTTAATCATTTCTACAAATGCCTTCAGGGCAACACCTAGATTATTAGGGTTTAACTGAGTCAGTGGGGACTGTAGCCTTGTCAAATTGCTTTAAAACTGCGCAATAAAATCCCTCTCCCAAAGTCAGAGAACCCTAGAGTTGTGATGTTTTCCTATCAGCCCCCCTTTCCAGTACGACACACCCTTCCACTGAGAGACGCCTTTGCCCTAAGCCTCCCCACCGCACACTCAGAGGCGGCGCCCGCTCAGCAAACGTGCAAGCTCCGCGCCCGCAATCCTTCAGGCTGAGTTACTGCCGCAGAGAGTTTAAGTGCCACAGTTACAGCTCACGGTATTGCAATCCTCCACTGAGAGCCAGCTGGCCAGGACCCCACGGGCCAACTGCAGAGGTTGTTGCTACTTCTAATGAAGCCTGGAAGTGTTAGGTTCGTTGTGGATTTGCATGCAGTGTAGGAAGTAATA